>NC_140499.1:1207500-1807500 GCF_964271855.1 Acomys minous
TATCACACACTACACATTAATATAACGGGACCATAGAATGCCCGGGTATCTGGCTAATAATTACTTCTGAACATGCCTTAAGGGTGTTTCACGAAATGGTCAGTATTTGAATCTCAGACTGCATAAAGTATAGGCTCCTCTTCAGGATGAGTGCACATTATGTCAACTGCTTAATAGAGGAAGATGGTATAGGACAAGATTCATCCCATACTGTTAGATTGAGCCAGGAATTTGTTACTTTCAGGCCTTGCACTCTCACTTCTTTGTTTTTCAGGCACAGTCTGGAATCTCTATCACTGCATTCTGCATTTTATCACCCCTGATTTCTGTTCATAATTTTCATTTAAAGGCAATTGGTGTCTCTCATTTCCTAAAGTCATTTTCTTTTAATCAATCACTTGGCACTGAAATGAAAAATATTTTCTCTGATGCAAATGTTTTCTGGCTCATGCTTTGTTGTCATTAAACTTTGAAGCCAGAGAATGCCCTTTCTATATTTTAATTTTGTCTATGTCCTTCATCTTGGCTTCTTTAGAATTGCAGAAGGGTATGGAACACTCCAGAACATCCTAAATAATAAGTGTTTCATTGATGAATCCAGTGACATATTGATGATTGTGTCAACTTCGTATTGTCTGGACCTCTCTGAAAGTTCATACTGAAACCCAAACAAGCTTTGGATGTTTTGGGTGCTTGTCTTCCTGATATATACTCTAAGGATTATGATTGGTTCTTTTATTGCCTTCAGAAAACATATCTACCAGAGAAAAGTTTCTGTTTTTGTAAAAGAATTTTTCTTTGAAGGAAAATGTTTTTCTCCTTACATTGCTAAAGCTCATTTAGCTTTCTTCAAGCTGAAAAGTTGTTAGTCTACCTCATGCTGAGACAGCCATTAAGCCTCAACCAAAATCTATTCATCAATTTCTGACTTGCTTGAAGCTCTTGGTTTGTCCTGAAAAAAAATCACAATTAGGAAATATTTCAAGGTTCAAGAGTTTGGTCAGTCTTTAGCAAAAGTTTTAAAGTCAAAATTTAGTATTTTTTTTTTCAGAATTGGAGGGGGAAATGTAGAAATTTGTTTGATGCTACTAGATACAAACTTTGTAGAAGTATTTTGATAAGTATTTAAAGTGTGTACCAACAAAATCTTTAAATTTGTACTTCTTACACAGTGAGACAGAGAACACTTTGCACACTTTAGTATTAAGTCTTCACAGCAGTCCTAGGATTCAATTGCGATGACCAGTCTTTACTGTCTACTTGATGGGATTTAAAATCATGTGTGAGGAACAGAAGTAATAGCTCAGTTGTTAGAACACTTGCTGCTCTTACAGAAGACCAAGATTTAATTCCTAACACTCACATAATGGCTCACAACTGTCTATAACTAGAGTTCTAGGGGACTCTCTCTAACCATTTTGGGAACCAGGCACACATGTGGTATATATGCACAGATGCAAACAAAGCATCGTCACAAGTAAAATATTAAAAAAAGAAAAAAATCTTAGAATTACCTTGGAGATACACATCGGGAATATCTATAAGGGTGTTTACAGAGAAATGTAAGTGAAGATGGAGTATTTACTCTGAATATGAGCACCAAGGCATGAGCAACTTGATACTACATGAAAAGCAACACAGAAGTATGTGAGCTGAGCATCAGCACTAATCTTTTTCCACTTCTTGATTGTGGACGCAATATAATCATCTGCTTCCAAGCTTCACACATCATCCATTCCTTAAAAGGATAGGCTGTAACTCTTGGAAATATAAGACAAAAACAAACAAACAAATCACCCTTACTTAGTTGTTTTTTTTTTTCAAGTATCTTGCCATAGTAACAATAAAAGTAACTAGCAGATCAACTGAAGATAAATATGAAAAATAAAAAAGTTGAATAAAAGCAACTTTATAATAGAGTGTATGCATAGCAGAGTCAAGATCTGAATCCAAGATGTATAATTGCTTAGGAATTTGCTTAATGGAGAGGATTTTTCTGCTCTATCAGCGATTAGAGAATAAGCAGTTTTGAGTCTATCAAGTAGCTTTGTAAACATTGGCAGTGACAGTTAGATATCTGAGAAAAAGGTTGGCATACTATGGCACAGAAATTAAAACCATTGAATTGCCTGCTTGCCTTTCTCAAACCAATCAATTGCCTACTTGTTTTTTCAAAACTGGTTAATCTTCCTTTTTGTCTTTTCTCCTTCCTTCCTTCCTTCCTTCCTTCCTTCCTTTTCTTCTTTTTTTTCTTTCCATTTGCTGTAAAGTCTTATTGAAGAAAAGATTCCTTCATTTACTTAAATGCCAATTGTGGCTGTCTTGTCTTCTGATGATACTGAGAGGTAAATGGCTGTAACTGGGAATCCCTGGCTCAAAAGCCTAAAATATTTACTGTTCAATATTTAACACAAAAGTTTATATAAATGTAAATATTTTATTAACTTCCTCAGGAAATACACTAAGTAATAATGCTTGGTAATCTTAAATCCTATGGTGACTAGGAGTTTGGTCAGTATTTAGCAAAAGTTTCAAAGTCAAAAATAAAATAACTAGCCATATAATAGTAATGATGGTATGTAATACAAAGGGTATACTCCATAATCCTTGTTTTTTATTTGTTTGTTTGTTTGCTTGTTTTGGGGATATTTGTACATGTAACCTTAATATAATAAAAATATATTAAACCTTAAGACTTACTCATATTTCTAAAGAGTATTTGATACTGGTTACTTGTTATCCCATACTCACAGGTTTCATTCCATATCTAGACAGTTCCCTCAGTTCTTCATATAAAACAGTTCAAGAGGCTTGAGCAATAGGGTGTTGGTTATTCTATTGGTTAAAACAACTTCTGTTCATTACTCACCTCAATTCTTCAAGTGTTCTCCAAATCATCTTCTTTTGACCTGGTTCCTAGGTAAGATGTATCCTCATATTAAATGCAGTGTCTATATACTTAATTTTTTATGATTAGTTTTCTAAATATAAATAATTTCATGTATCCTTGAAAAGTTTTATTTGTCTCTTTGAGGTTGGAATACGCTTGGTTACAGAAGATGAACAAAAATTAGAATTGTCTTCCTAAATATTCATAAAATAGAGTTTAATTAAAGTTACCCTACAAAGAGAATTGTTCTAACCCTAGAAACTACATATTTCCAAATAAAAGGCCCAATGCCTGGTGTGGGATATTTTCCTTTAAGTTGTTGGTCAGTGGTGTCTTATAAACTCCCCAAATAATACCAGCTATTGAGTGTCATTAGTTTGTGTTTTCCACCATATCTTAAAGGTACAATCCTATTGGTAAAGACATTGAGAAATCTAATGGTCCTAACAAAGAAGCTTCCTCTCTAATGGAAAACTTTCATAGCATAAGAAGGTGGTATTTAGGCTGCTGGAGAGGGAAAGTTATTAGCACTCTTAATCATCTTTGAGCTCTGTGAGCTCTAGTACAGGCCAGCACAACAATGTATGCTGAACGATGCAATAGTGGCATGAATGTTATGGGTGTTATCAACAGTTTTGTGACTGTAGTTAAGGCCCACCCCATAAGAGGAAATATATGCCTCATACTGTAAATATGGCCAAAAACCCATGGATGGGAAGTTAATTAGCTCCAAAGTGAACTTTACTACTATTAGTTTTCTGAATGTATATAGTTTCTAATTACCCTCTCAATTTCTATGTTCATACCCACTATTAGTGCTGTTTTTATGAATCTTCAGAAAACTTTCTGTGTGCAGTGGATGGTGGTCAATGGAGAAACTCACAACTTACCAAACTACAGAGAATAAGTACCTATGAAGTGCTCAGCCACAAATGAAGCAGCTATATCAATCACTGTATTTGTTACCTTTTCCACTACTGTGAAAAAACAGTATCTCCAAGACAAGGTATATTGGGAAGGTTTTGTTTTGGCCTTAGACATCCAGAGAGCTAGGAGCCTGTCATAATCATGGGTTTGGAGAAAAAGCAGTGAACTCATATTTTGATCCACAAATAGTTAACTACTAAGTTACTTTACCATGGCCCAGTTATTCTTTGACATTGCAGAACTGAAATAGTTACTCAATGTCATAGTTTCTTGTTACAAAGCTACTAAGTTGTAGTTTCTTTACAAAATACCAGGGCCCAAGCAACTTATAAAGAAGGAGGGTCATCACTATCATGATGGGAATTATGAAAGAAGGCTTACAGACCTTACACTGAAACAGTAGCTGAAATCTCACATTATGACCCACAAACTGTAAGCAGAGAGCATACTTGGGATGGAATGAGTCTGTTGAAACCTTGAAGCCTGCCCAAGAGACTTATCTCCTCCAATAAGGCCATGCCTCCTAGTTCTTAACAAATAGCCAAAGGCAGTAAGTATTCAAGTGCTCAAGACTTACCTGAGACATCTCATTCAAATCACCAAAGATTGAGATCCCCACTTGAGATTCAAGGATTATAACTGAAGAGGAGGCAGAAAGACTGTCAGAAGTAGAATTGGTAATGCCAAGAGTGAAATAGTATCTTCTGGAAATGACAAGATCACTAAAGTCATTCATGCAAAACAGCTTCATTTGCTTGGACAAGTGTTATGACACTCACAGTGGCCGAAAGCATTATATTAAACCCTAGGAGTTTCAGAATGTGTTTCATAAGATTTTATCTGGGGAAATGGTTCCAAGTTCTAGAAGTAGATAAAGTCATTTAATTCTTACAGAATTCAAGCATATATTCCTTTGGCATGAAGAGAACACAAAAATACCTTTTTTAAGTTCTATATCTTTAATAAGGTTTCCTAAAAATAAAGGTTGCTTTAAAATTTTATACACAGATATACATATAAATAGACAGATACTATATATATATGCATGATATATTCAGTATTCAACAAATTACCATTACTAGGTGCATAAAATTCAGCATGTATATCAACAATATAAAATGAGGTTAAAATATCAATTAACAAAAGAGAATTTTTCAAGAGTCAGCTCATAAATGCAAGCAATATATTATTGGGGATTATCTTGTCCTTCCCTAGTCACCTTTCTCCCATCAGACTCTGACTCTCTATCTCCATGTCTCTCCTACAAATGTACCTACAAAGACATGCCATATGACATCCTTCCAAGCACTGGCTCCTCCTTTGCCCTTCTGGAGATAGCTCTGTTTGTCACATGGTGACCATTGGGAATATAACTTTTAGTTCTAGCAACACTAGACTTTCTACATCTATTTACATCTTTCTGGAAGAGTAAATTTTGGGGTCATATTAAATCACTTCTCTTCAAGCATGGTCAGTAATACCCAGCAGCAAATTAATATGTGATCATACAAGAATAAAACCCCAATGTTGTAGTTGAGTAACAAATCATCTGTGGAAGAAAGTTATTTGGGTGCAGAGTGTGTCTCTAAATTCATATCAGCTCTAGTAATGTTCCAAAAAACTAGGTAACAGTACTTTTCATTGATATACTGGACATAATTCCTGATACAAAATACTTTCAAGTAGGTAATTTTTAAACTGCCCACTTTCTGTTTGCCATGCAGTCTTCTGCAGTCAAAGAGCTTTATCTTTTAGATCTTTTACCAACAGTAGAGTATGGGAGGTATGAGTAAAGACCTGAGCATACAGTAAAAAAGTATAACTTTTAAAATTCACTATGCAAACTTTTGTTCATGCCAGCTTGTAGAAGTACTCAGTACTAACTCTACAGGTTGTTTTGTTTTTAAATTTAGATATAGCCTTACACTATAGCCAAGGTTGGTCTTAAACTCGTCAATTCTCTTTCCTCAAAGTGAGTTCTGAGATTACAGGTATGAGCCTTTACCAGCTAAATTCTATAGGTTTGATGAACCCAAATATGTTCTCAAACTATTATTTTACATTTCCCCTTTACCCTAAAAGTATGTCATTTACTTGAACTCAAATAGCATTCTGCTATTAAGTTATATTAGGAATGAACTCATTTTAAAAAATTCTTGTAGAGATCATGTCCCCTTCAGGTCCTTCTATCTTTCATCCTTCCTCCCAACTCTCCCACAAGACTTGCTTTGCGCAGTATTTGGTTGTGAGTCTCAGCATCTATTTTGAACCACTGCTTCACAGAGCTTGATTTTCATTCCTCTTATAGCCACATCAGAATAAGCTCTAATTTGGATGCAGCACACTCATATCTCTCCCTCTCTTCCTCTCTCTCTCTCTCTCCTCCCCCACCCTCTCTCCCTCTCTCCTTATTCTCTTTTTGTTTTTTTAGATGGAGTCTCTCTTCCTAGTACTTCTCTCTTGGAACTCATTATGTAGACCAGGGTGGGATTTTTCTTCTGCGTGCTGGGGTTTACATGTATACTAAGTGTGTACTGTCACTCTTGGCTTGACTCATGGCTTTCAAAGTGTAATTCCTAGACAACCGTGTCTACATCACCTAAGAATTTATTAGAAATGTAACTTTGAGAGCACATAAACATTCTCAAACAATCATAACCAAAGGACAAACTTAATTTGAGTGTGATGGGCAACTTTAACTTAAGAACCACTGAATTTGGTTCAGAATTGGATATCAGGTCCACACTCTGGTCTTTGAAGATATGCACCTATGACTGTCCATTGTTGGTCTGTAGAATGCATGTGTATTTGAAGGTGACCAACACTTTCAGCTGACTATGGCCTAAACTCCCTCAGGCAATATGTATTGATTTTAAAAGCCCAATAGAAAACACATCTATATTCTAACACAGTACTGTCTCTAGTCATGGACAACTGTGAATTGAATATGCATAGCACTACATATTTCTCTTATGTACCTTTTTATTTGTGATATCAAAGATATTGGTGGACCACTAATTATAAAACTGCAAAATTACTTTGAATAATGGCACCTCATATAACCTCAGGCTTTCCTTACTGTTCTCAAAGCAGGACCATTGACTCTCTCTAACAGAGACCTCAGGTGTTCAAAAGCAAATTCACAGCTCCCCAGCTATCTACTTGTGGGGACAGCTTTCTTCTACTCCAGGCAGTAATTGCTTAACTGCTAGCCTAAATTGCCCTAGAGAAGAAAGCATAGCTGTGTTTGCATTTTATCTTGTGGGTTTAGAGTGGTGCCTAGACTAGTTTCACAAAGAAGCAGCACTTCTTATAAAAAGGTTTGCTGTAATTTGTGCTGCCTTCTAGTTGAGACAGGAGGAACAAGATTATGATGGAATCTATTAATAAATCTTTTGTTCATTCTTGTAAGACAAATCAGATTCCCCAAGCCATGATAGAATGACAGGTTATGGCTGTCACAGGTTTAGGCTAGTGGATCTTAGCTTGACAGGTGAGTGTGATGATTCAGAACCAAGTGAATATGATCTGGAAAAATGGCTTAAACAGTTAAGACTTCTCCCTGCTGCTCCAGAGGGACCAGAGTTTGGTTCCCAGTATCCTGATAAGGCAGTTTATAATCCCCTGTAATACCAAGAAAACCAATTCCTTCTTCCAGTCTCCCCAGGTGCTACATCATGCCTGAACAAGCAGCACCCCTGGACAGACAGACAGACAGACACACACACACACACACACACACACACACACACACACACTTTAAAAACTATTGAAAACAATCAAATTATTGACCATATTTAGAACTAGAGGATATATAACGTCTTATTCCCCCAGCACAAACCACTCTCTAAGTAAAAGTAGGTGCATAGTGAAATCAATAAACTGCATGTCATTAGTTCTCTGATGGGATACACAGTGTTGGTGTCATATATATTTCAGAGATTCTTCCAAACACCAAAGTTTCTATTGATTTGTAAAGACATGATAAAGAGGCAGTGATGAAACACCAGGACTGGCCTGAAACAACAAGAGCAGCTCATCCAATTTGGAATAAAAAGTGAAGTTTATGAGGAGGTTTGTGGGCTTGCTTTTTGCAGCAGAGACTTTCCACTTAGGAAAATTCATCATTCTATGCTCCAGTGTGGCACCACTTATGTACATTTCTTGAGAGTGCAATTTCATAAATCCAGAAGTTATAGATTAATTTAATGTAGATATTAGGTAGGTGCACCTTCTAAAGACATTCTGAAACTAGACTATCTTCCACATGGCATATATAAATCACCTACATACTTAGAAGTTCAGAGGGCAAGATCACTCTAAGCAAAATTTTCCTCTGAGCGCTAGTACCAATGAAATAAATAAATAACATTAAGAGAAATTACTCTAACTGCCTCCTGTTACTCCTGTACTCATGCACATTTGTGAAGCTGACTTTATAAGTTTTCTAGGAAAACCTAATAATAATAACAAGTCCCAATGTTTTGTTTTCTTCTGTTTTGGTATGATAGTACTCCCAAACCTTCTCAAGACCATGGAGCTGGTCCCCATGTTCATAGTAAGTCTTTGTCATTAACAGTGTGATGTTTAGAAATGTTGGTGAGGTAGGGTGTCATGCTCATCCTCATGTGTTAGCATAGTCCTGGACTAGTTAGACTAATGCCTTTCTTGCCTGGAATATTACTGTCAGTTTATTAAGTTGATTTCTTTCTAGTTCGAGGACTGGATTCTATCCTCTGTGCTTTGTGTACTACCGTGTTCAAGTCTGCTTTCTGGAAGGCAGATGTGGTTGAATCCTCCCTGTGGCCAGGAACTCTCAAGTGTCTCTGCACCTTCAGTATAAAAATCCCAAACTTTAGCTGTATTTCATATTTAGTCTAATCATGTGGTAGTTGTCCTATTTCAAAGTTATTAAGCTGCACCAAGATAAGAACACTCTGATGGCAGCATATCTTTCTCAGCACATATGAATAACCTAAGTACTTAGATATTTGGTATACAAGATTACACAAAGTATTTTTTCTTTTAGGGCTTTGTAGCAGTGAAAGAAATAAATGAATATAAGACCAGTTGCTCTAACTCCCTCCTCCACACACACAGATAGACAGACAGACAGACAGACAGACAGACACACACACACACACACACACAGAGAGTTCAGGGTCGGATATCTCTGTTTTCACCACTCTGTCCCTGTACTTGGTGCTTACTTTTCAAGGGCCTATATTTTTCCTCTTTGCACCTAGGAAAGGCCTTGATCATCCTAAAGTTTTAGTTGTTTTTTACCTCAAGTATCACATTCTCTAAAGACATTTTCTATCCCTGATATCCCAGAGAATACCTCTCCTATTACACAGCCACATATTGTGTTTTCTAGGTCAGTTATTCCATCTGTCTCTCCTATTACACTTTGAGCAAGAACACAGTCTCTTACTCTGGCTGAAACTTCAATGTCTGGCATACATAGTACTGTAAGAAGAGGTGAAATGAAGTGTGCAATAGAGGCTTTATCATGACAAGAGTGTTGATGCCTTTTCCTCAGAGGAAGAAATGGGACTATGGGTATATTTTAGCTTAGGAATAAGACCTTTAAAGGAAATCTGCCTATAATCATTCTTGAGTAGTTGTGCTGATTGTTGATATTCAGGGATAAAGACTTGAAGCATAAGTTTGAATGTGACTAAAAGTGAATAAAGCCCTGACAGATGACAAGCAACAGTTTCCTGATGTGCAGGTTGTTGCTTTGGGGAGCAGCAAGAGTAGTCATTGAATGCTGCAGAGATGTTTGCTGAATCTCCAATGACAGACACTGAAGGCAAAGAAAGGTCAGAACTTCAGAGATTGCACAGTGAAACAGCAAAGACCAAAGACTGGTGGGAGCTAGTAAGTTGCTGAGAAATACAGAGCTTGAGGAAGAGAACTAGAGAGGATGGATTAGAGGTCAAGAGAAAAGTAATGTATTCCAAGGAAAGTTTGAGGATCTGCATCTTGGAGTTTATGTGGCTACACAAAATAAATTGGCATTGCCAATAGCAGTACTAAGATTTCTTAATATAAAAATGGTGTCTTCCACACATATGTCAGAGCTTTGCTGTAATTTAATGCGAAAGAAAGAATAGCAAGATTTTATTCTTTGGGTAGGAATGTGGGTGGAACCACAGGTAAAATTAGTTATAAAAATTGTTAACACCCTTTGTGCTCTGATTGTTCTTCATCTGTATAATCAGAAATACAGTTATAAGTGAATGACAAAATTTTCTTCTTTTCAGACTTACTATCTTTGGTTTCAAATGATTCAGAATCTTTGGTCTCTTAAAGTAATTTTCATTACAAAAAGGAACTCTACAGGCTACATACTTACTGGACTAACACCGGAAAGAAAAAAACAAAGAAAGAAAAAAAGAAAGAAAGAAAGAAAGAAAGAAAGAAAGAAAGAAAGAAGAGGAAGAAAGGTAATTGGATTAAAATTTCATAGGAAAAACACCAAGAGTGAACATGACTCTGTTAGGGCAATCCCACAGGGGGAAGGTTTAAAACGAGCTACAAATAGAAACTGAAGAGCTCCCCAAGCTGTGCCTGGTTAATCCTGACTAAGACTGTTATATAATAAGCAAAGGCTTCTTTTCTTGTGATGAAAGGAAAAAAAAAAAGAAAAAAGAAAAATTATCCACACATAACCCATCTCATTTACCAGACTAAACTTGAAAGGTGTTGTAAACCTTAAAAAGAGGGTTGCTTTTAATGTGTCTACCAGGCTTCATTAAGATCTTTGTAACTCCAATCCATTCTTAGGTTTGGAAAGCCCAAAATATATAATAATAAATCAATTAAGTGCATAAGGGCCTTAAAATAAGTCCAATTTACATGCTTATTTTTATATGAATTATTGTTGTTCTTTTCCTACCCCAAATGTGTATTTCTATGTGTGTGAACATTTGTGCTCCTCTGTGAACATGGGCATATATGTGCTATAAAATATGCCTACAGAAATCAGGGGACAACTAAGTTGTTAGTCCACTCCTTCCAACTTGTTTGAGACTAGTAGCCTCCCAGAATCTGAGCATCCTCTTGTCTCTGTTCCCATTTCAAGATAGGAGTGCTGGAATTATGAACCCCTGCTACTACACTCAGATTTATGTGGGTTTTGGAGATCTGAATTCAGGTTCTGACATTTGTGAAGCAAGTGCTTTACCCACTAACCCACCTTCTCAGCCACATTGCAGTTCTTTGGCTATATTTTTTACATTATTTATTGAACACTTATTCTAACATTTCACTGTTCTATAATTGTATTGTTTTTCCATTCTTTTCTTATGAAGTTCATAAATCATTTACATTGTTTCTGATGACATCCATGGGCAGAGTGCTGTGCTGATGATTTCAAAGAGTTTTTTCTCTAAGGAGATTTTCTAAGTTGAAGCCATGGCTCCTGAGAGTAAATCAAAGTTCAAAAATTGCATCTAATTTCTGTGATTCTGACAATACCTTTTCTTCCTATCTTTCCCACTTACCAGTGTCACCATAAGTACAGTTTCTCTGCATGTTGTATAAACAGATAGAAATGAAGTAAATAGGATCAAGTGATCACACATAAAAAGGAAATAATAGGTTGCTATGGAAATGGATAGAAAAGCCAGAAAGTTTAGGGAAGTAATTTTTTTCCCTTTATTATTATTATTTTTTTGGCTAGAGAGTTAAGTGTGTTAGGTATGTTGGGAGTATTCATATTTGTTGTGTGATTGAAATAATAAAGAATGGCAGCCAGAAATTCCAGATTGGTCCTCTGAATATGAAACATAATCTCTGAGCCTGTCTCAACTCCCACCACCCTACCCACCAAGGGGATATTCTGGGCTGAATACTGTCAAACTTCTTAACTGTCTGGAAGCTAAGGGTGTGACATTATGGAGAAGTAAGGTCTTTTCTCATATATGTGGGTGACAATAAGTTTGTACCAGACTGAAGCTTCAAAGGCACAAGGAAGAATGTCATGTGATTATGGAGGCAGAGCTCACATTGCTCATCCACAAACTAATGCATACCAAGAATTAAAGAGAAAGAATTATTCTCTAGTACTGTTGAAGGCACTCTACTTGCGCCTTGATTTTAGATATCCAGCCTCTAGAACTATGAAAAATAGCCATATGTGTTTCAGGTTACCTGATGCATCTCAATAAGCCACAACATCCTTAGAGATTTAATAATAGGAATTAGAAGCAGTGCCATAAATATCTTTGGTATTCAAGCTATTACCTGGGTCCTAGTGCAGTGTTTTGGGAGCTAGTATCCAGGGACTCTTATAACACCTCTGTCTGTCTTATTTACTGGCTGTGACCCTCACTTCCAATCATAATCTACCAACTTGTAGTCATCATTGTGTTCACTGTCTCCTGATTCATAATTATCTTTCTTACTTAGTATTGAGATTTCTTTGCTGTAATGAAACATCACAGAAATAACTTGTGAAGGAAAGGGTTTATTTTGCTTACAGATTCACATCACAGTCAATCATCCAGAACAGTCAGGGAAATAAGTTAAACAGAACAAGAACCTAGATACAGGAGCTAATATATTTGGTTATGCAGGAGTACCGGTTACTAGCTTGTGCCTCATGGCTTATTCAGCCTGCTTTTTTATTACACCCAGGACTACTTGCTTAGGGCTTGTACTCATCAATCACTATTTAAAATGATGGCCTACAAGATTACCTACAACTCAATCATTATGGAAGCAATTTCTCAGTTGAGATTCCCTCTTCTCAGAAAACTCTAGCTTCTGCCAAGTTGACATAAAAGTAGTCAGAATATTTGGATTCACAGGGCATAAAAATCATTGACTTATTTGTTCCTCCATGTCACTGCTTGCTTTTCCCAACTTTGTTCCAGGTAAAGTGGATAGAGCAACATGCTACATGAAACCAAACAATGAAAACTCCTTTTTCTATAAGTAAGGTCAGCCATTTGGATAAAAATATTGCTTATAGACATAACAGAAAATATAAGTGGTATATAACATGAACATTCCTGCAGAGGCACAATGGTAATGACACTGGTTTATAGTCTGGTCCCTACAATGCAACTCTTTTACGTAGTTATGAGTTATAGTCACTTCATACCTGAACTTCTAAGTCTATAAAATAAACTGGAAGAGTTAGAATACCTCTGGTAGGAGATAAAAGAACAGCATAGGTGAGAGAGTAGAGGGATGAATGTGTAACACTATAAGCCTTTTGAAAAAGTCATTTGAAAAACTACCATTGTAAGTAGTTGAAGTGGATTGAATAAAAATGACTCCTAAGGAGAATGCAAGAGAATGGTGCTGATGACTCATTGTATCTGATAGGAAAGACTGAGCTGAGGGACCATGATGGGAGTTACAGAGCACCAGAGCTGTAGAGCCATGGGTAAGAGAGATCCACTCCATGTGGAGCACAGGTGGATCTGGCCTCAGGCCACTCAGCTGGTCAAAGATGGAGTCTCTAGGTCCCTGCAGGTGGGTGCCCAGTCCCTAGTGTCTTGGTGCATACCTGCCTACAAGCTACATCTGCAATCCTCATCTTGGACTCTGTGTCTTGGACTGAACTGTGGGCTACAGAGCACCAACATCTGTGTCTCCTAGGCCAAGGGAGACCCTATGGTGTTTAGCATTGGTGGATCTCACCTTAGATCACCCAGACAATCCATAGAAGGCTCCATGGCCCTTGTAGTTTTGCTCAAGGTCACCAAAGCCTAGCTGAATGCTGGCCAGCATGCTGGCCTGGCATTCTGTCTCAGGATGAACTATGTTGTGCAGTGCACTAGGGTCTGGGGCTGCTAGCCAAGGAGAGATTCCAAAATGCGGAATACTCATGGATCTGACCTCAGATCACCTGGCAAATTCACAGAAAGTTCCTGGAACACATGTCAAGGTGCCTGATGCACATAAGGATTCTGTGATTTCCGCAGGTGAGAGGTCTCAACCTATAGCCACTCAACTACTAACTGCACTCAACAACCAGTGAATAACAGTAGAAACTACCACACAAATTACAGAAAAAGCAAGGTGACTAAAGGCCAGCATAAAAATGCAAGGAAAAGAAGCAAAAATAACATGGCATCCCCAGACCTCGTTATGCCAAAGCAATCAGGCCTGGAAACACTAACATATCTGAAACACAAGAAAATGACCTCAAATCCTTCATAACTGTGGGTTCATTTCTCTGTGAGGCTGGGCTGAGAATCTGGCCACAGAGTTTTCTTCAGCCTTTGGAGTCTAGCTGAAAAATTCTCCTTCAGACAGTACCTATCCACAAATCCAACCCTTCAGAAGTTACTAGAAGGAAAACCCCAACCCAAAGTGGCCAACTACAACCAGGATAACATAGGAAATACATAACTTTACTTTATCAAAACAAAAACCAGACAAACAAACATACATACTACTATCACCAACATCAAAATGAAAGGACTTAACAGTCACTGGTCATTAGTCTTTCTCAATATCCATGGTTTCAACTCTCCAATAAAAAGACACAGACTAACAGAATGGATGCATACATAAGACACAACATTCTGCTACATTAAAGAACACATCTCAGCCAGCCACAAAGATAGGCATTACCTCAGGGTAAAAGTCTAGAGAAAGGTCTTCCAAGCAAATGGGCACAAGAATCAAGATGGGGTAACCATACTTATATCTAATAAAAATCCTACCAAATTCAAAAGACATTAAAAAGGACACTTGATACTCATCAAAGAAAATTTCACCCAAGATGACACATCGCAATTCTCAATATCTGTGCAACAAATACACGGGCACCCACATTTGTGAAAGAAACATTAATAAAGCTTAAACCACTCATTCATCCCCACACATTAATATTGAGAAACGTCAACATGTCCCTTTCACCAAAGAATAGGTCAGTGAAAGAGAAACTAAACTGAGAAATAGCAACACTAACTGATGTCATGAATCATTTGGACCTAACAGATAGCTACAGAACTATTTACCCAAACACAAAAGATTATACTTTCCTCTCATAACTCAATGAAACATTCTCCAAAGTTGACTATATAGTAGCTCACAAAGAAAGCCTCAACAAATACAAGAAGATGGAAATAATACCTTCTATCATTTCAAACTATCATAGACAACAGCTGGACGTCAGTAGCAACAGAAATAACAAAAATTCTACACACCCATGGAAACAGAACAACTCTTTACTCAATGATAACTGTGTCAGAGAAGAAAAAAAGAAAGAAATTAGGGACCTCCTAAAATTCAATGAAAATGAAGGTACAACATACCCAAATTTATAGAACACATTGAAAGCAGTGCCAAGAGGAAAGTTCATAACACTAAGTGCCTTTATAAAGAGATTAGAAACATCTCATACATGCAACTTAATGACACATCTGGAAACACTAGAAAAAAGAAGCAGAAACTCCCAAGAGGAGTAGATGGCTGGAAACAATCAAACTCAGTGCTAAAATCAATAAAATAAAAAGAAAGAGGACAATTTATTAGATCAACAAAACCAAGAGCTTATTCTTTGAGAAGATAGACAAACTGTTAGCCAAACTAACTAAAAGGCAGAGAGTCACTATCTAAATAAACAAATCAGAAATGAAAAGGGACATACAACAATAGACATACAAGAAATCCAAAGAATCATCAGATCTTACTTTAAAAACCTATATGCCATAAAATTTGGGAAACTGAAAGAAATGGACAATTTTATTGATAGAGTTCACATTCCAAAGTTGAGCAAGATCAGGTAAACAAATTAAATAGTCCTATTTCTTCTACAGAAATAGAAGCCGACATGAAAAATCTTTCAGGGGTGGGAGGGGGTCAAAGCCCAAGGCCAGATGGTTTTAGCACAGAACTCTACCAGACCTTCAAAGAAGAGCTAATATTACTACTTTTCAACAACAAAATATGAATGGAAGGAACATTACCAAACTCTTTCTGTGAGGCCATAGTCACATTGATATATAAATATTACAAAGACCCAACAAAGAAAGAAAAATTCAGATCAATTCTTTTTTGAACTTTGATGCAAAAATACTCAGTAAAATACTCTCAATCTGAATCCAAGAGGACATAAAATGATCACTCACCATTACCAAGTAGGCTCCATCCCAGGGATGCAAGGAAGGTTCAATATATAGAAATCCATCAATGTAATCTACCATATAAACAAACTGAAAGAATCATCTCCTTAGATGTCAAAAATGCATTTCAAAAAATCTAACACCCATTCATGTTTAAAGTCTTGGAGAGATCAGAGATACATGGCACATACATAAATATAATAAAGGCTGTATACAGCAAGCCAAAGCTAACATAAAGTTAAATGGAGGGAAACTAAAACAAAAATCCTCTAAAATCAGGGACATGACAAAGTTGCTCACTCTCACCACAACTCTTCAATATAGTACTTGAATTTCTAGCAAGAGCAATAACACAACAAAAGGAGATCAAAGGGATTCATTTCTGGGAGGAGGGAGTAAAATTCTGCCTATTGTACATAAGTGACCACCAAAATTCCACAAGAGACCTCCTACAGCTGTTAAACACCTTTAATAAAGTGGCTGGATACAAGATCAACTGAAAAAAGCTCTCTTGTCTAAAAATTACAAATGACCCGAGGAAGTAATTAGTATAACTACACCCTACACATTGGCCAAAAATAATATAATATATCTTGGGGTAATTCTAACAAAGCAAGTGAATGAATGAAAAAAAATTAAGTCTCTGAAGAAGGAAACTAAAAAAGATAGGAGAAGATAGAAAGATCTCCCATGCTCATGAATCAGAATAATCAACATGGTAAAAATGGCCACTTGAGAAAAAAAATCTACAGATTCAATGAAATCCCTATGAAAACACCAAGCAAATTTTTTATAGACTTTGGAAAAATAAAATACCCAGAATACCTAAAACAATAACAGATATTGTGGTGGAATCTCTATGCCTGATCTCAAGATATACCAACAGTAATAAAAACAGCATGGCCCTGGCATAGAAATTGGGTTGTTGATCAATGGAATTAAATTTAAGACACAGAAATAAATTGACACATCTATGGACACTTTATTTTGATGAAGAAATGCATATAATTGAAAAAAGAGAGCATCTTCAATTAATTGTCCTTATCTAACTGGGTGTTTACATGTAGAAAAATGGAAGTGGATCCATATTTATCACCCTTCACAAAACTAAAGCCCAAGTGTATTAAAGACCTCAACAGAAAACCAGACACACGAAATCTGTTAGAAGAAAAAGTGGGGAAGGGTCTTGAACTCATTGGCACAGGAGACTGATTCCAAAACAGAGAACAAATACCTCAGGCTCTAAGATTAATAATTAACAAAGGGATGTCAAGAAATTGAAAAGCTTCTGTAAAGTAAAGGACACTGTCAAAGGACAAAACAGCAGCCTATAGACTGAGAGATCTTCCCAAAACCTAAGTCTGACAGAGGGCTAATATCCAAAATATATAAAGACCTCAAGAAAATAAACACCAACAAACAAAATAGCCCAACTTTGAACCCGATTAAGAAATGGTATCCAGAAGGAGAGATCCAAGATGCCATCACCTATTGTACACTGTGTCTGATTAGCAGGAAAACCAGGACTGCACAGTGACCAAAAGACCAAACTGAGAGCTACAAAACACCAGTGCTGCTGATTCCCAGATGAAAGGGATCCACATTGTGGGGGCATGGGTGGGTATTACCCCTGGCAACCCGGCTAACCCATAGAAAATCCCAAGGGACAACCCACATTAGGCTGCATTTTGGGAAGGACTGTGGTGTGTTTCTACAGCTTTGGACTTCCCTGGCCTATCTACTTCTTGCTGTTTCCTGGATGGGGCTTGAAACTCTCTTTACTTGCTCCCAACCTGTCTGGCCAAAGTGGGACACAGACAGCAACCTCATTGGAGAACCCTCTAGACATGCTTACACCAGAGGCAACCAGATGCCTAAAGACAGTGCAAGAAGACAAGCAACAAAATTGAGAGCCATATAACAACCCCAGAAACCAATGATATTAACAGAGCAAGCCCTGGAGATATGAAGACCCACCAAGCCCAAGGGGAAGACTTTAAATTTGTGGTGATGAAAGTGGTATAAGCCTTGAAAGAGGAAAATAAATCACTCAATGAAACACAGGAAAATACATTCAAACAGATGAAGGAATTGAATAAGTCCTATAAGGAATTACAGAAAAGTGCATCCAATGAGATGAAGAAATTGAATAAGTCCTAAAAAGAATTTTAGGAAAATACATCCAAAGAGATGAAGAAATTGAATAAATCCAATAAAGAATTATAGGAAAGTTCAATCAAACAGGAGAAAGAAATGAAAAAGACTATTCAAGACCTAAAGAGGGAATTAGAAGCAACAACAACAAAAAATAAGCTAAAGCAATCTTAGAGTTGAAAAGCATAGGGGAGAGAACATGAGTGACAGACACAAGCCACAACAACCAAATATGAGAGATGGAAGAGAAAATCTCAAGTGAGGAAGATAGAATTGAAATTATTGATATATCAATCAAAGAAAATGTTAAAATTAAAAATCTTTGACACACACACAAAAACAAGAATTCTGGGACACTATAAAAAGGCCAAATCTACAAATAATAAGAATAGAAGAAAGAGAAGACTTCAAGCTCTAAGACCAGAAAAATTTTCAACAAAATCAGAGAAGAAAACTTTCCCAACCTAAACAGAGAAATTCCCATAAACATACAAGAAGCCCACAGAACTACAAGCAGAATGAAGGAGAAAAGAAAATCCTCTAGCCACTTAATAATCAAAATATTAAATATACACAAGAAAGAACATTAAGAGTGACAACAGAAAAAGGTCAAGTCACCTATAAAGGCAAACCCAATGTCTCAATAGAGACTATGAAAGCTAGAAGGGCCAGGAAGGAAGTCATGCAAACATTAGGAGACCACAGATGCCAACCAAGACTACTATACCCAGCAAAACTTTCAATCACCCTAAATGGAGAAAACAAGATATTTGATGACAAAACTAAGTTTTATCAGTACCTAACCATAAATCAACCCCTAAAGAAGGTACTAGAAGGAAAACTCCAACTGAAGAAGGCTAACTACACCCAGGAAAACACAGAAAAATAAATAACTCCACAGCAAAAAATTGAAAACACAGAAACACTCACACTCTACCACAACAACATCACAACAAAAGGCATTAACAACCACTGGTTGTTAACATTAACATCAATGGCCTCAGTTCCTCAGTAAAAAGACAAAGGCTGATAGACTAGATGTGAAAACAGGATCCACATTCTGCTGCATAAAAGAAACACAGCTCAGAAATAGAGATAAACATTACCTCAGAGTAAAGGTTTGTAAAAATGTATTCCAAGCAAACAGACCCAAGAAGCAAGCTAGAGTAGCCATTCTAGAATCTGGTAAAATATACTTTCAACAAAAACTGATCAAAAGGGGTGGGGAAGGTCACTAAATCCTCATCAAAAGAAAAATATGCCTAGTTGATATCTCAGTTCTGAACATCTATGCCCCACATGTAGGAGCACCCACATATGTAAAGGAAACTTTACTAAAGCTTAAACCACACTTTGAAGCCTACACATTAATAGTGTGGGACTTCACCACTCCTCTCTTCCCAATAGACAGGTCATCAAGACAGAAACTAAATGGAGAAACAAGGAAATTAATAGACTTCATGAAACAAATGGACCTAACTGATCTCTACAGACATTTCACCCAAACACAAAAGAATACACCTTTTCAGTATGTCATGCAACCTTCTCCAAAATTTACCACATACTTGATCACAAAGCAAACCTCAACAGATACAAGAAAATTAAAATAATCCCTTGCATTTTATCAAACCACCATGGAATAATGATGGAACTCAGCAACAAAAGAAACAACTGAAAGCCTATAAACTCATGGAAACTGAACAACTCCATACTCAATGACATCTGGGTAAGGGAGGGAATGAAAAGAGAAATTTAAACTTTCCTAGAATTCAATGAAACTGAAGTCACAATGTACCCAAACTTATGTGACACAATGAAAACAGTGCTAAAATGAAAGCTCATAGGATTAAGTGCCTTTTTAGAGAAACTGGAGTGATCCAATACTAGCAACTTAACATCACACCTAAAAGTTCTATAATAAAAAGAAGCAAACACACCTAAGAGGAGTGGATGGCTGGAAATCATCAAACTCAGAGCTGGAATCAATAAATTGGAAGCAAAGAAAACAATTGAAAGAATCAACGAAACCAAGAGCTAGTTCTTTGAGAAAATCTACAAGATTGACAAAACTTTAGCCTAACTAACTAGAAGGCAGAGGGAGAGTATTCAAATCAACAAAATCCGAAAATAAAGGGAGACATAATGACAGACAGTGAGGAAATCCAAAGAAGAGTCAAGTCATACTTCAAAATGCCTATATTCCACAAAATTTAAAAACCTAAATGAAATGACAATTTTCTTGATAGTTAACAACTACCAAAATTGAATCAAGATCAGGTGTTGAATTGAATAGTCCTACCACACCTAAGGAAATAGAGGCAATCATCAAATCAATTCCACTGAAATCAGGAACAAGACAAAGCTGTCCACTCTCTCCATATCTCTTCAATATAGTACTTGAAATCCTAGCAAGAGAAATAAGACAACTATAGGAGACCAAGGGGATACACATCAGAAAAGAAGTCAAATTAACACGATTCACAGATGATATGATAGTATACATAAATGACCCCAAAAATTCTATCTAGGAACACATACAGCTAATAAACACCTTCAGCAGAGTGGCTAGATACAAAATCAAATAAAAAAATTCAGTAGACCTCCTGTATACAAGTGACAAACAGGCTGAGAGAGAAGTTAGAAAAACTACACCCTTCACAATAGCCACAGATATTATAAAATATCTTGATGTAACTGTAACCAAGAAAGTAAAAGATTTATAGGAAAAAACTTCAAATCTCTGAAGAAAGAATCTGAAGATTTCAGAAGATGGACACATCTACCATGCTTGTGGATAGGGAGAATCAACATAGTAAAAATGGCCATCTTACCAAAAGCATTCTACAGATTAAATGCAATTATCATCAAAATACCATCACAATTGTTTACCAACCCTGAAATATCAACTCTCAATTTCATATGGAAAAACAAAACACTAAGATTAGCTAAATGACCTGTACAATAAAAGATTTGGTAGAATTTCCATCCTGGATCTCAAGCTGTAGTATGTAGCAACAGCAATAACAACAGCATGATACTGGCATAGAAATAGAATGGTTGGTCAGTGGAATTTAATCAAAGATCCAAAATTAAACCCACATACCTATGGGCATTGATTTTTGACAAAGAGGCCAAATTCACACAACAGAAAAAAGATAGCATCTTCAACTAATTTTGCTGGTCTAATTTGATAGCTACATGTAGAAAAATGAAAATATATCCATATCTACCACACTGTACAAAATTGAAGTCCAAATAAATTAATGCCCTCAACATAAAACCAGACATACTAAATCTGTTAGAAGAAAAAGTGGGGAAGAACCTTGTGCTCATTGCCAGAGGACACATCTTCCTGAACAGAACACCAACAGTTCAGTCCCTAAGAACAATCATTAATAAATGTGAACGTATTAAACTGATAATCTGTAAGGTGAAGGACCCTGTCAACAGAACACAATGACAGCCTATGAACTGGGAAAAGATCTTAACCTATCCAACATCTGATAAATGGCCAATTTCCAAAATATATAAAGAACTCAAGAAATTAAACACCACCAAACCAAATAATTCAGTTAAAAATTGGAGTACAGAACTAAACAGAGAATTCTCAATAGAGGAACATTGAATGCCTGAGAAGCACTAAAAGAAATGCTCAACATCCCTAGTTATCAGGGAAATGAAACTCAAAATTACTCTGAGATTTCATCTTACACCTATCCAAATGGCTAAGATAAAAAACTGAGGTGACAGCACTTGCTGGCTAGGATGTGGAGAAAGGGGCACACTCCGCCATTGCTGTTGTGAACGTAAACTTGTACAACCACTTTGGAAATCAATCTGGTTCCTTCTCAGGAAACTGGGAAAAACTCTACTTCAGGCCCTAGTCATACCACTCCTGGGAATATATCTGAAAGATGTTCCACCATACAACAAGGACATTTGCTCAACTATGTTCATAGCTGCTTTATTCATAATATCCAGAATCTGGAAGCAACCTAGATGTCCCACAACCAAAGAATGGATAAAGAAATTGTAGTACATTTACACAATGGAGTTCTATTCAGCACTGAAAACAGGGAAATCTTGAAATTTTTAGGCAAATGGATGGAACTATAAAAGATCATCCTGAGTGAGGTAACCCAGATCTAGAAAGACATCCATGTATATGTTCACTCATAATCAGATATTAGCCACATAATACAGGTTAACTACACAACAACACAGAAACTGAAATATCAGCCAAAGGCCATGTATGATATAGACCTATACCCTCTGCTCACATGTAGTAGCACAGTCTCCTTGTGGATACCACATGTGGAGAGTAGGTATTACTTCAGACATGCACTCTGGCCACAGAACTTAGATCACTTCCCTCTAGCAGGACAGCCTTTCCAGGCTACAGAGGAAGAGATAATAGGTAGTACAGATGAGACTTGATAGACTGAGGTAATAACCAGTCCAGCTGGTCAGTTATTGGGGGGTCGGGGGGGTCGCAACCTGTGGATAAAGCAATGGGTGAGAGAGACGCAGAGCTCAAGGAAACAGTAGCTTGTCAAGAGCCGTTTATTGAGAGTAAGGGCAGGCTTTTTAAAACCTGCTTTAGGGAGGGCAGGGGTAAGCAAGGAGGGTAAATGGAAAAGTACAGAATCTTCTGGGGTTGAGCCCCGGGAACATCTTCAGGGGGAGGGGTTTTCCTAGGTGGGGCAAAGCAGGATGTCTCTGTGGTTATCTCAGGATCGGATCGCTCTCTTCTCAGGGCTAAGCCGGATGCCTTGCATGCCTAATGAGTGGCCAAGCAGGATGTTTGCTGCAGATGCTGAATGGGTGGGGGTCGGCCAGGGACCAAACGGGCTGTTTGGTCCCTGGCAAGGTAAGATGTTAGGGGAGGAGCTCTCCTATTTCTGAGGACTAAGGGAGGCTGTTAGAGTGGATGAAGGAGGAGGGGGATTGGAAGGTAATGAAAGAGTGGGACATGATTAAGATGTAAAGAATTTAAACTGTAGAACAAGCAGGAAACTTAGATTGCTAATCCCACTAAATGGGAGTAGCTCTGAGACAGGCTGAGACATGAATGTCTAGGTATAGACAATATTTCTTGTTGGCTACAGAACCCCTAAGAATTACTATTAGATACCATTCTTCATATGGCATGAATGAAGATTTATAGATTTTTTTTCTGCTCATACAAAGGGCAGAAAACCAGTCTTAATGGTTCTGGATATCCCACACACATTATAAACTTATAATTTTAGGACTGTATAATGCTTGTGATAAATTATATGCTTTTGGATGAGACCTTACAGAATGCATTCCTCTCAGCATGCTGGACACTGATATTCTTTATTCTTCATGTTCCAACACCAAGTCCTTCAATTGCTGTCCTTCATCAGAACAAGACAGCTCCCAGGACACCAATCCCAATTGGTCCAATATTTTAGACTGTCGCACATGTGACCTTAATTAAGCCTTGAATTTCTCAACATTTAGAAACTGGGCCACAAATGCTATTCCTAATTTGTTTAACCATTTTGGCAATTTTATTTGGGCCCCTACAACGGTATTACTCATCCCAAGTCAGTCGGAAGAAACCTTAAGAGAACAAAACTCCATTTTCTTTAAGGGGGAACAGGTATATTTTTGTTGTTTCTTTGGCTATAGAAGTTTATTATTAGTGGGACTTGGTTATAAGTTATTATTGGTCTTATCTAGAGAGAAAACAAATTTAGATACATCAAGATCTTTCTTTTCCTTTTCCTTACATTCTCAGGTTTGGAGATAGGGGTTGAAATGAAAGAAGAGAGAATATAGAAATATATAAGGAAGATAGAACAAAAAGTAGATTAGTGAATCTACACCTCAACTTAATGCCTCAACTGTCACTCACAAGGTTATTTTTAATTCACTGGTAAAGAATTTTGTATATAGATGCAAAATAAGTTTAATTCTAGATATAGTAATATAGAATTCAAATGTAAGATTGTTCTTTACATACATTATAAATATACGTCTACTCTAATATGAGGTATTGTTCCCATATAACTCAATTATAATAAAAAGTTTACTTCCAATATTTTGAAAGTGATATTGCAAGGTGTTTAGGATAAACACATTATACAAGTTAATTGCTAGTTGATCAAATCATGGTCATGTCAGTTACTAGTCTACTTTTATCACAAGAATATACATCTTAAGTGGGACACATAGATAAGATTCTATAAAAAGATAAGGTTGGATAGTTACATAAGGGCTTCAAAACCATCAGACATGTGGAATATGTCATTTAAAAATAGTTTTACTATTTTAAAGATTCACTGACAATGGGTCAGGTTAACTCCTGGCAACACCCATCTTACCTCAAAGATGGTGATCAGCATCAGAGAACTTCCTTATGGAGATGGCTTCAAATGTAGCAATCAAGCTACTGGGCAAAATGTCCTTGTTTCTACCATAGAGAGAATTCTGCCTTAAAAAGGGCAAGCTTAGATGCAGACAGAGTCAACGGCCAAACTCTGCCAAGACAGGATAAGCAAGTCCTCAATAGTTCCTGCCTCACAAATATCTCTGTCATGTAATATTGGGCCAGAAGGTTGATGAAGATGGTCCAACATTATAGACAGTTTTGGGTGACTATTCATTTAGCAAAGTGTCTCTGTCATCTTCTCATTTGGAAAACTACTAATAAACACTCCTGGCATCCTCATGTTATCAAGTTTATTCCTTCTCAAGTCTCTGATGGAGTTAACGACCAGGTAGCTTTGTTTTACAATGAAGTTTAGTTGTCTAGGGGTTAAGATGTTTTTAGATCTAGATAGATGTTTTAAGTGATAATGATGAGATATTGATTTACATTCACAATTTTAGATGCACCAAGATAGGAAAGATGTTTTTCAAGGATTTCAAATACAAATAGGCAAAACACTAAGAATGTAACATTTAAATAATTCCTGATTGTGTCATGGTTCTTCTTGGTATAGGCAGTTTATTGTAGATTTGTGTCATAATATAACTGTATATGTGAAAATATTTTAGAAAAAAAGAAATGCCGTCCAGAACTAAACAGAAAATTCCTAAAAAAATATAAAAAACATGAAAAACACTTTAAGAAATGTTCAATGTCCATAGTCATCAAGGAAATACAAATAAAGAAGATTCTGTGATTCCATCTTACAGCCATTAGTATGGTTAAGATAAAAAATTCAAGTTATAGCACATGTTGGTGAGGATTTTAGAAAAGAGGCACACTCCTCCATTGCTGGTGGAAGTCCTCACTTGTACAACCACTTTGGAAATCGAATTGGTACTTTATCAGAAAATTGGGAATAGTGATACCTCAAGGCCCAGTTATCCTACTCCTGGGCATATACCAAAAAATGATCACCATACAACAAGGGCATTTGTTCAACTGTGTTCATAGCAGCCTTATTCATGCATTATAACTAGAATCTGGAAACAACTTACATGTCCCTCAACTGAAGAATGGATAAAGAACCTATGGAACATTTACACAATGGAATACTACTCAGATACCAAAAACAAGAAAATCATGAAATTAGCAGGAAAATGGGTGGAACTAGAAGTAATCATCCTATGTGAGGTAACCCAGACCCAGAAAGACATGCAAGGAGGAAGTGTGCCATTTGAGGTTTTGAAGTTTCAAAAGCCCAAGCCAAGCTCTGTGTTGTTACTTTGTGTGGATCAAGATATAGAACAGCTACCTTTCCAGCATCATATCTGCCTGCATGCCACTATGCACCTCACCACAATGGTGGAATAAACTTCTTAAAGTTTAGTAAGCCTTAATTAAATAATCACTTATATAAATGTTGTCTTGGCCATGGTGTCTCTTCATAGCAATAGAATAGTAGCTAAAATGTAGTATATTACGTATGGTTTCAATTCAGTTATTTTACAATACGCACAATATCTTTACAAAGAGGCATATTCCATTGAGAGCTGGAGAGGTCAAGAACACAAGAAGATATACAGTAAACTAACCTGGGACCATGGGACACACAGAGACTGAATTGCCAACCAAAGAACATGCATGGGCTAGATCTAGAATCCCTACATCTATGTTGCAGATATGCAGCTTAGACAACATAGCATTCCTATAACAATGGAAGTACTTTCTGTCTTTGATTCTGCTGTTTGCCTCTGGATCTCTTTCTCCTAGCTGGGCTTTCTTCTCAGGCCTCAGTGGGAGAGGATGTACTTAGTCTTGCTGTGACTTGAGGTACCATGGTGGATTGGTACCTCTTGGAGCCTTTATTTCTCTGAGAAGATGACAGGAGGAATGTGGAGAGGAAGTATGAGTGTGGGACTAGGAGGAGAGAAGGATGGGGGCTGGGATCAGGCTCTTTGAAGTTGTTTCTTAGGGTTAGTCAATAAACTCTCAAGCATTCCAGGCTATTGCCATTGTTCTTGATTACCCTGAAGAACTTGATGGTAAGATCCTCTTGCCAAAGTCACTATGTACTTGAATCACAGAACACAGAAAAATAAAGCTGGATCCATGTTGCAAGCTTCATTCTACTGGTTAGATTTTATAATGCTAGAAGGTTCTACACATGCTACAAGCTGAAAAATGTAACCATTAACCTTACCATGCAGAAAATCCTGTGAGCCATAACAACAATCTGCCATGACAATATATTCATTTATGCAAAAGTGGCATAAATATTATAAGAGTAGCCAAACTCTTTCTAATTGAATGTAAAACTTGTTTTAAAAATGAACTGCATTTTTTACATTGTCTATATGGCTAAGAATCTATGACTCTATAGGTCACAGGTCCTAAGGAGAAGAACCAATTATTATTATGCTATATGGATAGATAAATAAAATGAACTCTAATGACTTACTTCTCTAACCATTGATTAGTGCACCATGCAACCTTTTTCAGAAAAATTTCTTCTTGAAAGTAGACAGCAATTAACTCAGCGCCCTACTAGTTGTCCAGATGCAGAAAAATATAATACCACAAAGTGTTCAGCCCTAAACAGAATGCTTATCTCCTACCTGTTCCTGTAGTGAGAATTTTGGTTTCTTAAAAAACATAGAAATGTTGCCTGAATGTTTTCTTTTAATTGCATGTATGGGATATAGGGCTGCTTCAGGTAATACACAGCAGATAACTAAGATTTGTCTTGTGCATTTGGCAGGGGCATGGTTTTGCCACCTGCAGATAGTTTATGTTTCAAAGGATCAGAAGATATATATATGTCCCAAGAGAGGCAGTTGAGGAAGCTCCCCCTGCTGCTGATGCCCCTGCTGCTTCTGCTACTGTTTCTGGCTGCTGTTTGCTTCTATTGCTGGTTGCCATTGCTGGATTGTTGGTTGCTGGTGGGAGGAACCCTGACAATGAAGATGAAAAATTTCCCAAGGCAGTTGATACCTCTAATTAGCAGGATGTAATCTAATGATATCAATGCCCCCTTCATTTCTACCCTTCTTTCTGTTCTACCTAGTATTGGGGAATTGAAAAGGGCAGGAGTAATGTGGGGAGGTAGGAAGGAAATCAATAAAATAGCCAAAGTACAACTACATCTTTCCTCAAGATTCAGGAATCATTATTGAAGATCATCAAAGAACATTATGCTGTCTCATGGAGAATAGCATGTAGGTATTTTAGCCAGAGAATCTAAATAACAGCACCATCATAAGATGTTTTACTGTTCTCACTAGATGACTCCATAGCCTGCTATCATTTTACCCCAACTACTGAGTCACATTGGAAGTTAGGCTGCTCCCACCAAGAACTGCAAATTCTTGTGCAGTTCTTATGCAAAAATTGCAAAAACTGTTGTGAACAGTCTTGACAATGGTTGTATGTCATGCCACTAAGGTTAAGGTGGTATGTTACACAACAGAATAGAATGACATTTATTTCTTTTGACTTCAGTTTTTTCCTTTGTAAAGTTAAAAGAGAAATAATAATATCATGATAGGTTGGGAAAAATTATCAATGTATATAATATTTAACATGTCTTAGACTCAGTTGCTACAAACCCTGTTGATGTATTGTATATTTTCATCATGCTTACTAATGCATTAGTCAGTTCCGTCTCACTACAATAATATAATTAACTTCATTGAATTCTAAGAAAAACAGGTTTGTATTTCACAGTTTTGGAGATAGTGAGGCCTGATGTCATTTGCTCAGCTCTGGTGACATAGTAGTTGTTGCACCAGTGTTGGTGGCTGGTCTGGTGCTATGTATATAGTTGTTAAGTACTGGTCCCCATGATCTGGATACAGCCAAAACAAGCACATACTCATGTACTCCAAGTGATGTTATGTATACTTTGTTTGCTAAAATTCTCTGATATTTTAAGTAAAGTTGCTAACAGAGTAAAAGAAAAATAGTTGGAACTTAGCTTTCCAGGCTTGGGGTCTGAAGGAAACCAAGAGGTGTGGAGAGAGGAAGATGAGGAAGAAGAGAGAGGAGTAAAGAGCTCTCTATTATACTGGGTGGATTCGGAGCATGTGGCCAGGAGAAGTTTGCCCTGAGGACAGACTTACAGAACAGATGTCACCTAGGTGCCATCAGATTGGCAAGTAACAGGAATTTATGTAGGTTTTAAAGATAGTAAGATTACAGTAGCTAAGAAACTGTACAGCATAATGCCTACAGCTTAATAATAAGATATAGTGTTTCTGATTCATTTACTAGGGAACAAATAAGGGGAAAGTGGGTTAAACTCCCATGATAGATACAAGGAATAGAAGAGGATGAACTAACACCCCAGAAAAATAATGTCCTTATATACACTAGGGCAAGAATGGTTATGAGAACAATCTTTTCACCTGGATCAGTGAAAGGAAAAGTATGTGTAGAGTACCACCAGACCTTTTGAGGAGGTCCTACCCCTTAACCTAATAGCATACTCCTGGACGACACTTACTGTACGTCCATACCATCTCTTTTTATCTCCATCTTGGGGCCTAAACCTTTGCAAATGGACCTTTCAGGGATATTTTCCATATGCAAACCAATGGCAATGAATATTCCAAAAAGCATTTTAATCCTTTGTGAGTAAGTAGCCCTGGCATATTATGTATGACAGGAAATGGAAGAAAACTGGTGGCATCTCCAGTGCCCACTACATTCTTCACTTTGCTTTGTCTCTACATAGTGGAACCAGAAAAGACACCAAACCCTCCAGCACCCACAGACATGAAGTTTCCCATTATTTACCAGTCTCAATGGTATGTGAAAGCATATAAGCCTAGATAAAAGGAGCCAAAAACTATACAATGGAAAAAAGAATGCATCTTCAACAAGTGGTGCATGTCTAATTGGATATCTACATGTAGAAGAATGCAAATAGATCCATATTTATCACGCAGCACAAACCTCAAGTCCAAGTATTTCAAATACCTAAACATTAAAACTGGATACACTAAATCTAATAGAAGAGACAGTAGTGGAAACCTTGAATTTATTTGCATAGAGTGGAACTTCCTGAACAGAACAGCAACAGCTCTGGCACTAAGATAAACAATTACTAAATGGGAACTCATGAAACTGAAAACGCTTCTGTAAGGCAAAGGACGTGGTCAATAGGGAAAAAAAATCTGCAACCTACAGAATGGGAAAAGACTGTTTACCAACACATCCCACAGAGGGCTAATATCCACAATATATAAAGAACTCAAGAAGTGAAACATCAACAAACCAAGTTACCCAATTTAAAATGATTACAGATCTAAACAGAGAATTCTCAGCAGAAAAATCTCTAATGCCAAGAAGAACTTAAAGTAATGGTCAATGTTCTTATTTATCAGGGAAAGGCAAATCAAAGGAACTCAGTGATTCCATCTTACACTCTTCAGAATGGTTAAAATCAAAAAGTCACATGACAGCACCTGCCTGTCAGTATGTGGAACAAAGGGGACACTTCTGCATTGCTTCTGGGACTACAAACTTTTACAACCACTTTGGAAATCTATCTGGTGGTTTCTCAGAAAACTGAGAATAGACCTACCTTGAGACCCAGCTATACCACTCTTGGACATATAACCAAAAGATGATCCACTATAAGTCAAAGACACTTGATCAACTATATTAATAGCAGACTTTTTCCTAACTAGATGCAACCTAGATTTCCCTAGACCCAACAATGGATAGTAAAACTATGGTATATTTACACAATAGTATACTACTCAGGTATTATAAACAAGGAAAATATGACATTTACAGACAAATGGATGTAACTAGAAAAGATTGTCCTGAATGGGGTAACTAAGACCCAGAAAGATACACATGGTATGTACTCACTTATAAATGGACATTAGCCAAACTTTACAGGCTAACCATGGTACAATCTACAGATCTAAATAAGACAAGGAGGGCCCAAGGGAATATCACCAAATCTCACTCAAAGAGGAAATAAAATAGAAATCTGAAGTAGATGAAGGGAGGGAGTTGTGTAGTAAAGGGGGAGGAGACGGTAACAGATGTAGAGGTCAGGTATGAGGAGATAGGAAGGGAGGACCAGGAAAGAGAACAGAAATAGATGGGGGGAGAGTGTCTGGGAGGAGGGCACTCCTAGGAGTTTATGAGTGTGATCCTAGTTGAGACTCTGAACACTGGAGTATATGGAGCCTGAAGTTACTACCTCTTGTATCCAGGCAGGTCTTCCATAATGCCTTGACCTAAACTTTGTCCTGCCTACAACATATGTAGGGATAAAAATGTAGCAGAGACTGAAGAAATTGCAAATCAATTACTGTCTCAACTTGAGCCAACCCCTGACACTATTAAGGACACTCTGCTATGTTCACAGACAGGAGCCTATCATAACTGCCTTCTGAGAGGCTTCATGTAGCAGCTGATGGAAGAGATGTAGAGTCCCACTGCCAACAATAGGTTGAGCTAAGGAAGTTTTGTGGAAGAAAGGGAGGAAGGGTTGAGAGATTTCGAGGGGACAATAAGATCTACAGAGTAAACTCACCTGGGCTCATGGGGGCTCACAGAGACTGAACCACCAAGAAAAGAGTTTGCATGGGCTGAACTTAGACCTGCTACACATATGTAACAGATGTGTAGCAGAGTTATTCAAGTAGGTTCCTTAATAATGTGATAGAAGCTGTCTCTGAGTCTGTTTCTTGTCTTTGGTTCCCTTTCCCTTAGCTGGGCTGCCTTGTTTGGCCTCAGTGGGAGAGTATGCACTTAGTACTGCTGTGACTTGAGGTATCATGATGGAAGGTCCCCTTTCTCTTAAAAGAAGTAGAGAGGACAATGTGGGAGGGGTGTGAGGGAGAAACTGAATTGAGGGGGACTGGTATCAGGTTGTAAAGTGATTAAATAGAATATAAAAATAAGTATGAGCATTCTACAACAAAATGTAATACTATGCTCTATCTCTGTGTATGCTGTGGTCATGTTATCCCTTGTGGTGAATATAATCATATTTCATATTAGATTTTGAAGTCAGTGAAATATTTTGAGGGCATAGTACAGTGTTGAAGATTACTAATAGAACTGAAATTATACCATGCTTTTTCATGAAATATTTTCTTTTTTCTTCTAAAATATCACTTTAAAAATATGTTCAAAGATGTACCTGGGATAACTTTGAAGGGCTTCACCTGTGGGATCCTCTAACCACTACCTCTACCTTCCATATCCATGCCACACAATTTTCCAAAGATTCTTGAAAACATTTGATAGTGAAACACTTTCATAAAGTCTGTGGCATTGTATTAAATCTGTGTTAAGTATAACTATCTCTGCAAGGAGTACAGATGAGGATGGGAGGTGTATGGTCACTCCTCATCTTCCCTGAAGGGCATCACTCAGGGCAAGGAGGAAGCTTGGTGATGCAAGATAAATCCTAGAGTTGTGGAGATGTCCAGGCTCTCTACGGAGCTTAAAGTAAAAGTGACTCAAGCTCTTCTTTTCCTAACATTTTGGAAATAATACAGGATGTGGGACATTGGCTTGTTTTCTTACTTACCTAGGACTTCCAGTTCCTATTTTCTTCGAATCTGTTTAGTTCATGGTTCATCTCACCATTATTTATGTTCTATTCATATTCTACCTGTGAAATTGCTGCATGTTTCTCAGAATGTCCCTCTCTTCTTCTTGCACATACAAAAGACCTTGATGGATATTTTCTTAACACAAAGATGTGAGCAACATAAAAACATTAGACATCTTGATTTGTACAATGTATTCATGTCATTTCTCAAAAGTTGGAAGCTGGCTTTCTTTCAACCATGTTACTCACCTCTCCAAATTCTTCTTTACCCCAGGACCTTATTAATTTGAAGGACAGTTTTTATCAGTCATTTTCTTCTTGTTTGGGTTTTTTCCTTAATGTTTTTGCTTTATGTTGGCTCACATAGAAAACTAAAGGAATTCCAAGATGGCGACGACTATCATGCACTATATATGGTCTATTGCATGAAGACCAGGGACTGGGCATGGAGCCACAGGATGCAAGAATGGAAGAATGCTAGGACAAGTGAAGGACACCAGAATCTACCACCCAACATCAGAGATACCAAGATTACTAAAGGACAGCATAAGAATGCAAATGACAAAAACAAAAACAAAAAAAAAATTCAGCAGCTCCAGATCCCAGCAATCTCAAAGAAAGCAACCCTGAGAACTAAAACACAATCAAAATACAAGAAAATAACCTCATATTCTTAGTAATGAAGATGATAATGGAGAAAACAAATAAAAGCCGTAATCAATTCAGGAAGACACAGCCAAGCAGGTGGAAGACATAAAAGAAGCTGATAGAGAGGCACTGGAAAAAAAATCAGGAAAATACAAACAACAAAATGAAGGAAACCAATAAAACAGTTCAAGATCTGAAGACAAAAATGGCAACAGTGATAAAAGCACTGTGAGCAGAAAAACAGGAATGATAGATCTTAGGGAAGAAAGTACACAACACAGAGGTGAGCTTCTCTAACAGAATCCAAGAAATGGAGGAATAAATCTCGGGGCTAGAAGATACAGTCATTGAACTCAAACAACCATCAATTAAAATGATAAATCTGAAAAAATTCTGCCTCAAAACTTCCAAGAAATCAAAGACACCATGAAAAGATGAAACTTGGGGATAATAGGCATCAAGGAAAGAGATGACACCTGACTCAAAGGCCCAGAAAATATCTTTAATAAAATCATAGAAGAAAATTTCCCCAATTTAAAGGATATGCATGTAAGGATACAAGAGGCCTACAGAACACCAAATAGAAGAGACCAGAAAAGAAAATCTTCCCTCCACAAAATAATAAAAACACAAAATATACAGAACAATGAAAAAATATTAAAATCAGCAAGAGAAAAAGGCAGAGTAACACACAGTTGCCAATCTAAATTACACATGATTTCTCTGCAGAGACCCGAAAAGTCAGAAGGGCCTGGAAAAGGATCCTACAAACTCTAAGAGACCACAGATGTCAGGCCAGACTACTATACCCAACAAAAATATCAATAACCACTGACAGAAAAAACAAATTCAAGCAGTTCTTATTCACAAATCCAATTTAAAATAGTTACTAGAAGGAAAACTCTACCCCAAAGGGACAAGGCACATCCAAATTATTCAGGGATCAGGTAACTATACCGTGAAAAAAGAAACACAACCACACAAACTCTCTACTGTAATCAACATAAAAAATTAAGGGACTTAACAGTCACTGGTCATTAATATCTCTCAACGTCAATGGTTTCAATTCTCCAATAAAAAGATAGACTAACTGAATGGATACATAAACAGGATCCAACATTCTTCTGCATTCAAGAAACACATTTCATAAACAAAGACAGACATTGCTTCAGGGTAAAATGCTGGAAAAAATATTCCAAGCAAATGGTCAAAAGAAGCAAGCTTCTGTAGCCGTTTTAATATCTAATAAAATAGACTTTCAACCAAAATTAGTCAAACGGTATGAGGAAGGACATTTCATTCTCTTCAAATGTAAAGTCAACCAAGATTACATCACAATTCTGAACATTTATGCTCCAAATACAAGGGCACTTACATTTGTAAAAAGAACTATTAATGAAGCTTAAACCACACATCGATCCCCCACATTAATAGTGGGAGACTTCAACAACCAGCTATTATTGAAGGATAGGTCAGTGAAACAGAATCTAAGCCAAGAAATAACATCATTAACTAACACCATGTATTGAAACGATCTAACAGATATTTACAGAACTTTTTACCTAAACACAAAGGATTATACTTTCTTCTCAGCACCCAATGACACCATCACCAAAATTGACACGGTCACAAAGCAAGCCTCAACAGATACAAGAATATTGAAGTAATACCTTGTATCCTACCAGATCAACATGGTCTAAGGCTGGACTTCAACAACAACAGAAATAACAAAAACCCTACAAACACATGGAAAGTAAACAACTCTCTACTTAATGAGAACTGAGTCAGAGAAGAAATAGGGAAAGAAATTAAGGATTTCCTGATATTCAATGAAAATGATGGAACAACATACCCAAATTTGTGGAACATATTGAGAGCTGTGCTAAGAGAAAATTTCACAGCACTAAGTACTTTTATAAAGAAATTGGAAGCATCCACCATAAACGACTTAACAATACATCTCAAAGCCCTAGAAAAAAATAAACAGAAAAAACCAAGTGGAGTAGACATCTGGAAATAATCAAACTCAGGGCAGGAATCAATATATTAGAAACAAAGAGAACAATTCAAACAATCAACAAAATCAGGAGCTGGTTCTTTGGGAAAATCAACAAGATAGACACATCTTTTGCAAAACTAAGTAAAAGGCACAAAGACCCCATTCGAATAAACAAAATCAGAAATGAAAGGGGAAACATAACAACAGATACTGAAGAAATCCAAGCAATCATAAGATCTTACTTCAAAAGCATATATGCCACAAAATTTGAAAATGTAAGGGAAATGGACAATTTTCTTGATCAATTCTATTTGCAAAAATTGAATCAAGATCAGATAAACAAAGTAAATAGCCCCATTTCTCCTACAGAAATAGAAGCAAGCACTGATAGTCTCCCAACCAAAAAAAAAAAAGTCCAAGGCCAGATGCTTTCAGTGTATAATTCTACCAGACCTTCAAAGAAGAGCTAATATTGATACTCTTCAAGCTACTCCAAAAGGTAAAAATGAATGAAACATTACCAAATTCATTCTATGAGACCACAGTGACGTTGATACCTAAACCCCACAAAGATGCAACAAAAATGAATTTCACACCAATGTCTCTTATGAACATTGACAGAAAAATACTCAATAAAATACTCACAAAACGGATAAGAGAACACATCAAGGATATCATTTACCATGACCAGTTAGGCTTCATTCAAGGCATGCAGGGATGATTTAATATATGGAAATCTATCATGTATCATGTATCAATGTAATCCACCATATGAACAAACTGAAAGAAAAAAAGCACATAATCACCTCCTTAGATGTAGAAAAAGCATTTGACAAAATCTAACACTCATTCATATTTAAAGTTTTGGAGAGATCGGGGATACAAGGCTCATACCTAAACATACTAAAGGCTATACACAGCAAGAAAATATCCATCATAAAATTAAATGGAGAAATACTCAAGGAAATTCCTCTAATACCAGGGACCAGACAAGGCTACCCACTTTCTACATATCTCTCTAATACAGTTCTTCAAGTTTTAGCCAGAGAAACAAGACAACAAATGGAGATCAAGGGGATCCAAATGGAAAAAGAAGTCAAATTACCCCTATTTGCAGATGATATTATAGTGTGTATAAGTGACCCCCCCCCCAAATTCCACCAGAGAACTCCTACAGCTATGAACAACTTCAGGAAATTGTCTTGATACAAAATTAACTCAAAAAAATCAGTATATATACTGATGACAATCCTATATACTAGTGATAATCATGCAGAGGAAGAAATTAGGAAAGCTACACCCTTTACCATATCTACAATCAATATAAAATATTGATCTAGGAGTAACTAACCAAGAAAGTAAAGGACTTGTTTGAAAAAACTTCAAATGTCTGAAGAAAGAGATTGAAGATGACATAAGGAGATGGAAAGATTTCCCTTGTTCATGGATTGGGAGAAAGAACATTAAAAAATGGCCATCTTACCAAAAGCAACTTACAGATTCAATGCAATCCCTATCACAAAACCTATGCATTTAAAAAAAGATATTGAAAGATCAATTGTAACTTCATATGGACAAACAAAAAACCCCAAATATTTAAAATATTCATATACAACAAAAGATCCTCAGGAGGAATCTCTGTACCTGATCTCAAGATATACTATAGAACAACAGTAATTAAAACATCAAGGTACTGGCACAGCAATAGGCTGGTTGATGAATAGAATCAAATTGAAGACCCAGAAATGAATCCACACATATATGGTCATTTGATTTTTGACAAACAAGCCAAATCTATTCAATGGAAAAAGGATAGCATCTTCAACAAGTGGTGCTGGTCTAACTGGATGTCTACATGTAGAAAAATGCAATTAGCCCCATATTTGTAACCATGTACAAAACTCAAGTCCAAATGTATTAAAGACCTCAACATAAAACCATAGACACTAAATCTGTTAGACAAAAAAGTGGGGAAGAGTCTGGAACACATTGAGACAGGAGACAACTTCCTGAACAGAACACCAACAGCCCAGGCTCTACGGTCAACAGTTAATAAATGGGACATCATGAGGCTGAGAATATTCTGTAAGGCAGAAGACACTGTCAACAGAACAAAGCAGCAGCTTACAGACTGGGAACAGATGTTCACCAACCCTACATCTGACAAAAGTATAATATCCAAAATATATAAAGAGCTCAAGAAATTAAATACCACCAAACCAAATAACTCAATCAAGAAATGGGGCTCAGAACTAAACAGAGGAATATCGAATAGCAGAAAATACTTAAAGAAATGCCCACCATCTTTAGTCATCAGAGATATGCAAATCAAAACAACTCTGAGATTCCATCTTACACCCATCACAATGGCTAAGATAAAAAATTCAAGTGGCTTCACATGTTGGCAAGGCTGCGGAGAAAGAGGAACACTCCTTCATTGCTGGTGGGAATGCAAACTTGTGCAACCAATTTAGAAATCTATCTGGCAAAACAGGGAGTAGGGCTTCCTCAAAACCCAGTTAATCCATTCCTTGGAATATACCCAGAAAATGCTCCACCACACAAAAAGGACTTTTGCTCAACCATGTTCATAGCAGCCTTATCCATTGTAGCCAGAATTTGGAAACAGCCTAAATGTCTCTCAGTGGAAGAATGGATAAAGAAACTGTGCTACATTTGCACTATTCAATACTACTCACCTATTAAAAACAAGGAAATCCCAAAATTTGTGGAAAAATGGATGAAACTAAAAGTTATCATACTGAGTGTGTTAACCCAAAAGCAGAAAGACTCACAAGGTTTATACTGACTTATAACTGGGTACTAGCCCAAGAGGCATGTCCCATGAAAATCTTCACTTATCAGGAGATTGGGATGGATGTAAGGACATCCTACTAGGACTCTAGGCAAGGACATATAGGAGAATGGGTAAATAGAAGGATCCAGGGGTTCCTAAAAACCTACAAGAAGAACATCGTGGTGTGTGGACCTGCTCAAGCTATTGTGCTAAGCAAGGAAAATCCAAGTAGTAAACATCAAACCCTTATTCTGATCTAGCCAATGGATAGGATATTCTCCACAGTTATGTGGAAAGTGGGATTGACTCTGACATGAACTTTGGTGCTCTATATTTGAACACCTCCCCTTGGTGGAGAGGCATTGTGACACTCAAAGAAAGAATAAACAAGCTACCAAGATGAGACTTGATAGCCTATGGCCATATATTGCGGGGGGAGGTCCCCTTCTGTCATAGACCTAGGGGAGAGGAATAGGGTGAAAGCGGGAGGTAGAGAGGAGCAAGAGGATACAAGTGATGACATAACAATTTAGCTGTAATCTGAATAAATTAATTAAAAAAGAAAGTCTGAAAAAAGGAAACTAAAATATTTTTCAAGATTATGATGCCAACTTATAAAATAATAATAACTCTACATAACGTTTTATTTCTGTGATTGTACAAATGATGCACAAGAGCACAATTTTAAGCTAAAGGTAGCAAGGAGACAGTTTTTATTAGAAGAGGTACACAGATGGGAGTAAGGACAGCAAAATGACTGTGGATTCTGTAGTGTCACCCAGCACAGCTGAGCTTTGATTTCTCCCCAGTACATGCACCCCCTCTCAATTTACTGTTTATTAACTTAGGTTCTTTATCGAAAGCTTTCTTAAAAACTAACGATAGTGTCATTTCAAGTTTTTTGTTGTGGTTGTTGATATTGTTGCTTGTTTGTTTCTTTGTTATTCTCTCCATATTTCCTAATATCATCTTCTTGAATGGCTTTGGTCACTCTTTTTACAAGTTAATATTTTCTTTGCATATAGGATCTTGCATGAGTAACTCAGGATTATAAACTCCCCAAAATATGTGTTATTAAATCTCTTCTCCAGAAACTGAGATTGGAATAAGTGAAGTTAATACATCAGAGGGAGACAAAAATGAGTTATTAGGATCAAGGGCCTATTTAAGACACTAGACCCAAAAGTCCTGCTAATGTCTGGTGAATTAATTTAGCAGCCAGCACAAAAATGCTGAGTCAAGCTTTGCTTTCTTCTCAGGATTCAACGGATGCTTCTTTGCAGTGCTCTCTTATATTGGTTTATATTATTACCTAAACAACCAAAAGAGGTTTATAAACATTTCTATGACCTTCTTTTTCAACGGGAGATGAGTGTAGATCTACTTGAAGCTAGTTCAAAGGCCCCAATCCTAAAGAAGAGTGTTATTGTACCCTCTTTGCTTCAGATTACTCAGTCTTTCATTTAGTGGGAGCCCTTTATGGGTCCCTTTTATCTCAGATTCTTTTAGGTAAAGAGCCTTTTCTTAAAAGAAAAATTAGAAGGAAAAATATTCCCTTTGCAACCTCAATTAGATGAGGGCTATCAAAGAATAATAAGCACTTAAAAGCACATAGTGTTTTTCCCCATGAAAGATAACTCTTATGTGTGTGGTGGTAGAGGGATCTTGTAAATTAGACAAAGTACTACATATTATGTTATGTCACTAGGCAAAATATAAGATTTCTAGAGAAGTTTGAATATCAGATAAATCAGTAATGTGTTTAATATAACTTGCTCTGAATTATTCATTCTTTACTTGAAATTCAAGTTAAAGCAGACAGTCTATATTTCATTTGTTAAATCTGGCCTTCTTACCAGTCATAAAAAAATGTATTTGGTTGAGCGTTTGCTCATTTAAGCTCAGATACTTCATGTTTTCACAGAGCCGCCCAAGTCCTTTATTATTTATAGAAAATAAAGTGGTGAGAGACCCAGGCACCCACTCCAGGATATCTGTACATTAGTGTGTGAAAGTACCCTAAAAGTACCTAAGCTCTGGTGGTTTATTGATCAATAGGTTCTCTCCTCCCATAGGACTTCCAAGCCAAGGAAATGGTATTTCAGTATATATGTCAGTGTTCAGGGAGGAATAATCCACCTATCTCTTCTTAGATGATATAATCCAGATTTAAAATCAGCATTGAATTAAAAACAACCTATTCATGCTCAAATTAGAACTTTTCTGTTAAATGTGATCCTATACAACTGCCATAATATTTCATCCCAATTTTAAGTTTAACCTTTCACATGAAGCTTACCTTGCTTTGTTAAATCTTCAAGGGGTCAATCTTTTCATGGCTTGTACAATGGAAAATGCTGACATCATATGATAAAAAGACATGCTCATTCAGAGAGGAACTTTTTTTAAAGATCCAAACAGAAAAATACAACAAAAGATAAAATAGGATATTTTGGAGAATTTCAGATTTTTTTCTTACTGTCTTATTCAAGAAGCATGGTAAAATGACCTTTAAATAGATTGACCACCCTAGGAAAATAATAAGTATCTGGCCATATTCCTATCTCTTTAACAGACAATCAGCATTAGAGGCCCTGTGACCTCACTCTCAGTCTCAGGAAACAAGTAAAGTCATGAATTTTTCACAAGATTTGCCAAGACAAACTGCAGGCAAAGTGATATCAGTGGCAGCCTCCTGAACCACAGTTTACAAAGAGAGAAGGAATTGTGACTTTACTGGGTAAGCCTCTATGGAAGAGGTATTTGCTTTCCTATATACCTCTGAAATGCAATTGCACTTAATGGGTGAATTCAGGCAATAGGTAAAACCTTCTCCTTTCCCAGTGTTGGGGGAGCCTCAGGGCCTCATTCTTCCACCCAGCTATCTTCCTTGTGTGAGTTAGACTTTCAACATGGAAGATTTTTCATTAAAGCAAGCTCCTTAACACTGGATGTTCTGGTATGGTGTTTTGAAATACATATCATTATTGTAACAGACAGAAAAAAATGTCTGTTGCAATGAGTGGTGGGCTTGCTATCCTTTTCATTTTCTATACTTGTTATTTATTATATAGTGTGATAAACTTTTTAAATTATTATTTAATGGTAGTACAGACTCACAAAATAAATCTGAATAAATGAGAAATAATGCTTAAAAATACTAATTTATAGGAAGTAATAGTCCTAAGAAAATTTACTCTTGTAATTGTAAAATTCTTAAACTGACTAAAGCATTACATACTGCTATACATAAGTCACCGTCATTATTAAAGGCTTGAGCAACTGGACTTCTTATTAGAAGCACTTCTTAATGTTGTTAATATCTAAATTCTTATAACAAAAACAACAAAGGCAAGGGGAGTCATTTTAACTCAAAACAAAAAAGGGACTAGCAACTTTTTAAAAACTTTATAATTTCAGGACACAATAGGAAGTGTCGTTTCTCCCTTATTTCTTTCTTCCTCTTATGGTTCAAATAGTATATCCACTAAGAAATTCTGATAACAAAAGGCATAAAGGTATTTTTCATGTATTATAAAACTCTTTATATTTTTTCTAGTGCAATTCAGACTTTAGCTGAATTTGTATTGATTCATTTGTGTTTTATAAGGTAGATTTTAAGGGACAATCAATTTCCGTTGTTTTTTCAGTGCCATCCACATCATAAGTGCAGTGTGTGCATGGGTATGAGTCTGCAACTCCAAGGCCCTGGATTCAGTCCCTACCACTGGAAAAAACTTCAATGAGGTTATAATTGGGATGGATATGTCCATCAATTGGATATATCTCATTCATGAAATTTGGCACACTCCCTTATTTTATCTGAATATTAAAATATTTTATAAAATGAGATTTAGAATTTTCTTTACATTGGCCTTGAATTTCTTGTATGAATTGTTTCCAAAAGCATATCACTTAAGAAAACCTATTCTAATCCAGGGGGTGGTGGCACATGCCTTTAATCGCAGCACTTGTGATGCAGAGTGAGGCAGATCTCTGTGAGTTCAAGGCTAGCCTGGTCTACAAAGTGAGTTCAAGATAGCCAGGGCTACACAGAGAAACTCTGTATTGAAAAACAAAACAACAACAACAAAAAAACAACAAAAGAAACAAAGAAACAAAAAAGCCTATTCTATCGGAGACTTTTCTGTTTGAGGTCTTATTTTCTGAAACTTAGACTGTATAAAGGACAATATATTTTTGCATATTATTTGTATATGCAGGAGCTTTGTTTCCTACTGATTCTAATTATCTACCGACCCAATCACCTCTCTAACCAAAGTCTCCAAAAGATTACCTACAGGACAGTAAACAAGAAACTGGGACGAGAAGTTGTTTTGAGTGTTTATAGAAGAATCAACCTATGAGACTTGTTTTCACATGCAAATGAGTTTGGAGAAAGAAGCAGAAAACACCAGCCCTGGAAGGCTAAGTGACACCTGTCAAGAAATGCCTTGGTAAGGCTGAGTATTGTGCATGGAATACAAAATAGACAACCAAAATAAAAGTCCTAGAAAACAGCATGATAAATACACCAGAATTTATAGCATGGGGCTGAGAATGGCCTGGGATATTTACACACAGGATTCTTTGAGTTATTGTTGGTGACTGTAGGAAACAGAACATGCTAATTCTCCAGTATTTCGAGGCTCACACACAGAGGAAAAATCTCCTAGAAGACCCAGTTTGACTGTGTCAGCTCTGCCACATTGGTAGTGAGCCCCTTACCCAGGGAGGGTTAGAGGCACAGGAGAAGTCTTACTGCTAATGCTCAATGTATTTTATTCTCTAAACCCCAGAAGACTTACATTCAGAGTGATTTTTTTCTTTGGTTTTGGCTAAAACTCAAAAAAGAAAGAAAAAAAAACAGCTACAGAATTTCCTTTGTGGATTATTTAGTGGTTATAACATTGTATAATTGCATATGATTTTTTTCTTAAAACTATTGTCTATGATCTATGCTCCATTTTCTGTAAGTTTTGCACATTGATTTATTATTAATGTGCTTTTATTTTAGCATGAAAGAAAGCAACAGTTGCATTGCTTATTTTCTTGATACTGATTATTTGAGGCTCACTTTTTTGTGTGTTGAGCCTTTTTAGGCAGAGTTCAGCTCTATGGTGCACAGTAAATTGTTGGCTCTCTTTCTTAACAATTAAACTTTATTATACAACCCAACTATCTTACACAAGAGGGGGAAAAATGTTAAAGGGAAACAAGAGTGAACTTTCCAGTATCCTTTTCATAGGACGGGTCCCTACGTGTCTTTGGCCTGTATGCTGATCCAGCCTGTTCGCTGATCCTTTTCCTGACCCATGTGCACTCAAGCTCAGTTTGAACCTGCCCCTCTTGTCCTTTCTGCCTGCCTGTCTCTCATGTGTAAGGGCTGGTCTCCTCCTTCCATTGAGGGTCAATTAGAAACATAATAATCCTGGTGGAGTCCCCAGGTCCACTTCCTGAATTCCAGGACCAGGAAGGCTCCAACCAGTCTATTTCAAGGTTAATCTCAGGGCGTATCCATGGTGTGTCCAAGGGCAAAGCCTGCCAAGACTTGAACCTGTGACAAAGCTTACAATCCTTCCCACACATCTCCCTTTTCTTTTAAAAAAATAATTAAGAACTACATATACATATATACAGAATCATTAAGTATGAAATACATAACCATGTCCTTTTATATTTGTCAAACTGGGAGAAACTATTTCACTATCTTACCAAAGAGAGTCCTTTCCCTTCATGAGAAATTGCAATTATCTATAAATGTGTTTTTAATACTTAAACTAAATCTTCTAGTAACACTGAGGCTATCTAGTCTTTAATCCCATCAGAGACCCAAGAAGGAAATTCTATCTAATAAAGGAGGTGGCAGGCAACTTCCAAGTATGGATAGAACAGAGAGAGAAGACCACTAGGAAAGTCACCGGATTCATTCTATCATTGGGACAATTGGTCTTCAGTGTTCTTGGCCCAAAACATCCAACAAACTGCTTTTTCAAGCAGAAATTCTGATGGTCTGGTCCATCTAGTCTCTTCAAAGCTTGATAGTCAACTTTCCTGCATCACTGTTGATCCTAGCAGAGAGTCAGCCTGTCATCAGTAGTACAGATAAGAGCAGTTCCTCAGTCCAGTGACCATTCTGTCACCCTCATCTCTTGATGTCATTATCTTCAATGATGTATATGGAGATGTGGCCAGGAGCAGATGTCTCTCTCTGTTAGGAAAGCCCTCATCATTAAATGTCATATTCTGTGGATCTCTGAAGAGTTTGAAGACCAACACTCTATATATTCTTAGAGTTATCAATCTATTCCTTTAAAGACATATACAAGAAATTAAACAAACCTTGTCTATGAAAAAGTAAGTTATTATCTAGTAAAATTTATAGGTAACAAAATATTAACTTTCATCCCGATCTTCCTGAACAGATTATTAATAGTTAGTTTTTATAAGACATTACCTTTTCAAATGAGTGGCACATAAATTATACATTAAATAGACATTGAATAAAATGATCTTAAATTTCTCACATAGAATATATATTTTGTCAACATACAATACATAAGGCAAAAAGTGAATAGCAATATACAATTTAAGTTTTTATCAATGTGAAGCAAAAGTTGGATAGTTTTCAATTTCCATCAATCAAAATTCTTAAATTTTCATCTACAATACCAATATAAGATTTTTGAATCTAGTAGATTCAATAATCTACCTTTTATTCTATAAACCTATATCCTCCCTTCCTTCAATCTATATCCTCCCTTCCTTCCCCGCTTTCCTTAATATTAGATCAGATAGACAGGAGAGAAAGAAAGATAAAAGAAAGAAATATCTAAATGAAACTTTTATTAATTGTAATTAATCCCCTTAAGCAAAAATGAGCATTGGCAACCCACCAAAAATACCCACCCCACCTTCTGGGAATGGTGGCATTATGTTTTCAAAATTACTTCATGTTGTTTGGAGAAAAATGTTTTTTGGGTATCCTAGAAAAATAATATATTGGCCAAGCACTGAAAAAGCTACCTGTATCTGTTTTTGTCCAGTCTTTTTGGGATCAATCCTTTTGGCTAGCCATTTTATTGTTAATATATATGTAATTTTTGGAGTAAACAGTAGTGCCAGAGGCAGAAGTTCAATCTTCATCATTGTCCTGTTTTTTTGCTCTGAAATTAAGCAAACTTTTAAAATTATTAGTATAGGTATGTTAGTACATATATAATTTTTCAAGGAAACATCAGTTGAGGCACCTTGCTTGAGGTGCCAGAGGCATGATTTGGGGCTTAAATCACTCAGGCTGCCTGTTTTGTCTTCATTGTTGTCCTGTTTTTTTGTTGAAAGTAAGCATACTTTTGAAATTATTAATATAGGTATATTAGTACATATATAATTTCTCAAGGAAAGAATAGTTGAGGCACATTGTTTGGGGTGCTGGAGGCATTCTTTTGGGGTTAAATCACCCACGCTGTCTGTTTCATCTTTAGAGTTGTCCTTTTTTTGTTTTGTTTTGTTTTTGTTTTTGTTTTGTAAGTAAAACAGGGCTCTACCTGTATGTACACCAGCAGGCCAGAAGAGGGCATTAGTTCTTCAAGCTGTTTAAAAAAATGTCAAGTTGTAAGAACCAGTTAGTTCTTAAGATTCATTTGCTATATGGTCAGATCTAATCTTTATAAGTTTGGTTAGTAGCCATGTATTTTTACTCCCTGTGGAAACGTATGCATTCCCATGACTCGACCTCAAAACTATTGTAGGTTTTCAATTCGTACTCGACAAATACTTGTAAAGTATTGGTTGTCCCAGCTCTTCAGTTTTTTTTTTAAATCACACAATGTCTCTTTGTAGTTCATGTCCCTTTATCATTAATATTAAGAAAATTTAGAGTCAACAAAGCATTATTTAATTGGTCCCTGGGTGTCTGTACCCTTTCCTTTGGTTTAATAAGCAGGTTTTTAAAGGTACGATTAGCTCTTTCCACAACTGTTTGTCCTGTGGGGTTGGGAGTTATACTAGTAACATGTTTTATATTATAACACATACAGAAGTACTTTTTTATCTTAGGGGACACATATGTTTGAGCATTGTCAGTCTTAATTTGTGCAGGTATTCCTATAAATGTCATTATTTTCAGTAAATGAGTAATCACACAGTCAGCCCTTTCAGAACTTAAGGCAATTGCCCATTGACAACCTGAACATGTATCGATGGCATGATGCACATACCTCATTTTTTCAAATTCTGTAAAATGAAACACACCTGTCAAATTTTCTTTTATTTTTTGTTATTTCTAGGATTAATTCCAGCAAGTAATGGTATTTGACTATACAAGGAACATGTAGGATACTTATTAATTATTTTTCTGACTTGTTGCCAAGTGATAGAGAATCTTTTGTAAGACCTTACCATTGACATTTTTTATGAAATTTGAAGGCTTTGAATATATTACCTATCAATAATTTGTTGATCTCTTTATTTTCTTGTGTCAATGGACCTGGTAAACCTGTATGGGATCAAATATGAGTAACATACAAGGGATAATTTCTGCTTCTAATGACCTGTTGCAGTTTTATAAATAATGTAGTCAACTCTTAGTTATCAGGAGTGAATTAGGCAGTTTCTATATGTAAAGCAACTCTTTCAGCATATTGAGAGTCAGTAATTATACTAAGAGATTCATGAAAATCTAACAATACCATAAGGATTGCATACAATTTTGATTTTTGATCTGATGTAAATGGGCTTTCAATCACCTTAGTTATTTTATCAGACTTATAACCAGCCATATCTGATTTATTTGCATCAGTGAAGAAGGTGGGTGTCCCTGAGATTGGTCACCTCTTTACACTACTTGGAAGGATCCAATTAGTTCTTTTATAAACTATATATGTTTGCTTTTTGGGTATCTATTGTTAATATCTCCCAAATAGTTACTACAAGCTCTTTGCCAATCTTTATTAATTACCCATAATGACATAATCTCAGAATCAGTAAGAGGGACTACAATTTCCTCTGGGTCCATCCCAGACAGTTGACACCACTTTATTCTTTCCTTTGTAGTCAATTTAAAAATTTTCTCTATGTATGTTTTCAATTTTTTTTTGTTTACTTGACAGGAATATCCATTCTATGATTTTGTGTTCCTGTTGCATGAGAAGCCCAGTAGGAGAATGTTTTGAAGGCAAAATAACCAGAATGTAAGCAAGTTCAGGATCAATTCTATCCACATAAGCCTTTTGACGTTTTTGTTCCACCAGAATAAACTCCTTTTCTGCCTCAGCGGTTAGACACCTTGGACTGTTTAAGTCTGAATCCCTTTGCAATGTGTGAAACAAATTACTTAACTCATAGCTAGCTAACCTGATCATAGGCCTTAACCAGTTAATGTTTCCCAATAATTTTTGAAAGTCATTAAAAAGCTTGTAATTGATCTCTACAGATCTATACCCTTTGTGTTCTAATTTTTTGTTCAGTTATTTTATAGCCTAAATACGTAATTGAATCTTCTCTTTGTATTTTTTTTCACAGCAATCTTTAATCTCCAGCATGGCAGAATTTTTTGTGCTTCCTGAAACATTTTTTAAAACACTAGCATCAGAATCATCTAACAGAATATCATCCACGTAATGGTATATGATAGATTGAGGAAACTGCCTATGAACTATTTCTAAAGGTTTTACAAAATACTGGCATAAAGTTGGGCTATTCAACATTCCCTGTGGAAGTACCTTTTAATGATATCTCTTTATTGGAGAACTACTGTTCAGAGTAGGTGCTGAGAAAACAAACCTTTCCCTGTCCTTCTCATGCAGAGGTATGGTGAAAAAACAGGCTTTTAAAATCAACTGTAATTATATGCCAAGAACTAGGTAACAAGGAAGGCAAAGGAATTCCAGGTTGAAGCAAACCCATCGCTTGAATCACCTTGTCTATGGCCCTCAAATCCATTATCATTCTTTATCCACCTGTTTTCCTTTTTAAGACAAACACAAGAGAATTCCAGGGACTGGAAAATTCTTTGATGTGTTGAGCCTCCAGCTGCTCTTTCACTAAACAGTGAAGCACCTGCAACTTTTCTTTTGTTAAGGGCCAGTGCTCCTGCCATACAGTTCTGTTCGAAATCCATTTTAGGGGGAGGGCTGTTGGTATCTCAGGGTGGCCCCTCTTATAAATTTTGACACTCTGAACCTGAAGAGTTCTGAAGTTGGACAGTGGGTATAACTTGTGGTCCCCCCTGGTCACGTACGTTAACCTCTTTCCCAGAAGCTTGTATCAATTCACCCCTAGTTTCAACATTGTTTATCTCTGTAATTGTAGGAATATTAATCTGAGTGCTCAATTGTTGTAAAAGATATCTTCCCCATAGATTTATAGGAATGTCAGCCACATAGGGTTTTAGCCTCCCTGTCTGTCCTTCTGGTTTCACACACTCAAGCCACTGTACACTTTGTTATATTTGAGATAACTTACCAATTCATACAATTTTTTGTATAAACCTTTTTAAGTGGCCAATTTGGGTTCCAAGACTTTTGACACATGGTTGAGACATCAGCTCTGGTGTCCACCAATCCTTCTATTTTAACATCATTTATTTGTATAATTAACTGAGGTCTCTGATCATCAATTACTTTTTTTCAGAACACACATGTCCCTGTGCTTCCAAACTCCCCAGTCATTTCCACTGGAGTGGCTTTGCCTTTAATGTAAGGAAACAGTAGGGGTTCAACAATTCTATCCCTTGCATTGATTTTCATCTCCTTCTTTACACATGACATGATTTTTATTTCCTCCTTAGAATCTCCATCTATAATACCGGGATGCACAATAAAACCATAAGAAGTCAGCCCACTTCTTCCTAGAACCATTCCTACTGTGTCTGAAGGCAAAGGACTGAAAACACCAGTATTTAACCTATGGAGATAGGGTAAGCCACATCCATATTTGAAGTCAGAGCCAAGGCTGCACTGCCTTCAGTAGCATACATTAGATCACTAATACAGAGTTCCCATTTTTCTGTGAGCTTGTCACTCTGGACTGGCCAAAGGAATTCGGCTGGCATTGTTTACGGAGGCCTGAGCCAATGGCCCCCTCCTTCCATTTCCTGTCAGCAAGATATTGTCTTGCACATCTCTCTTAAACTGACAACCTTGAGACCAGTGTTTTCTTTTCCACAGCAACTACAGTACCCTGGAAGTCTTAACATCTCATTACCATCATGGCCAGAACCTCCCTGTTCTCACCTATGAGTTATGTTCTTTCTGGCTTATTGTGCTTTCTATCTCTAGAGTTTCTTTGCACATGACCAATTTTACCATAATTAAAGTACTGAGTATTATGGTATCTGGGCTCTCTGGCTAAAACTTGTCCCACAATATTATCTTGATAATCTTGAGAGTTAATATTGACTGTCTCCTTTACCGAGTCATCAAATGAAGAGCCTCTCTCCTTTAATGATCTAAGCACCCTCTTATATTCAGTATTTACAGTCTCATAAGATGTATTCAATATTTATTTTCATGATAAGTTTTAATGCCTGTTTGTTGTCAGAATCTGGCAACACCCTATCCGTAGCAGATCCTAATCTCTGTAAAAATTCTGTGCATGATTCCAGAGGTCCTTGGAATATTTTAGTAAATGGAATAGTTGTATTTCCCCTTTCCTCTACCAGCTCCCAAGCTCTCAAGGCTGCATTACAATTTATTCTCTTAAGTTAGTATATTGTCCTTCACCAAGCAATTGATTTCTATTAATATTTATCTCCTATGTTGTGTTTTCTTATTCTATTCTTACAGTCTCTGTTCACCACCATGATAACCACTGTAATTGTTCTGCTATTTCCAATACCACTGAAACTAAATTTTTCCAATCTTGGGGAATAAGTCTATTCTGTGTGGCCAAACTGCATAACATTTGCTTAATGAAGGCAAAGTGCATACCATATTTGATGATGGATTCCTTAAAATGTTTTAAATCCATCTTGTCTACAGGACACCAGGCTATTTCATCATTACCCTCAGTACCATTTTGTGCAGGCACATGTCTTACAGTCACTGGAAAAGCTGAAGGTGTCTGGGCAACTCTGAAGGTGTCCTTTACCAGGATGTTTTCCTCCAAAGACCTTTTGGTCTGTCTGCCTTCCTTTTTCTCTGGTTATTTACCTTTTCCTCTCCCCCCCCCCCATTTTTTTTAAACAAAGGTGCCTTCTGCTTTTCCAGCCCTTCCATTTATTTTATTTTATTTTCTTATTTTTTGTATTTTGTCCATTTGTTCAGTCAAGTCAGTAATTATTTCCAAAAGGATAGAGCTTATTGACTCTTCTGGGTTTTTTGGCTTTCCAGTCTCTCTATTTTCTGTCCTTCATCACTCTCATTTACCAAAAATTCTATTTGCTTTCCCATTCCTTCATTTTCTTTTCTCAGTCTTTCCATCTGTCCAGTGAAATCTGCAATCTTTTCCAAAAGGAAAAAAATTACTGACCCTTCTGACTTTTCTATGTTATTAGCCTTTCTTCTAATCCTTCTAAGAGTGAAATACAATAAAAATAAAAGCAGCAGCAGCAACAACAACAACAACAACAAAACCAAACCAAAACTGAAACAAAACAAAACAAAACAAAAAAACAGAGAATTCTGTCTAAGTATAAGGTAGGAAAGACTTTTTCAACGGTAGTTACAACTTTGTTGATACCCTGAAACAGCATTTCTGTACCTTCGAATGTTGGTTCTTCTCTCATATTATTAGAAATTATGGAACCCATCGGGCCTCATGTTGGGTGCCACTTCTTGGCTCTGTTTCTTAACAATTAAATTTTATTATACAACTCAACTATCTTACACAAAAGGGAAAAAGACGTTAAAGGGAAACAAGAGTGAACCTTCGGTATCCATTTCACGGGGTGGGTCCCTAGGTGTCTCTGGCCTGTGCACTGGTCCAGCCTGTTTGCTGATCCTTTTCCCAATCCATGTGCACTCAAGCTCAGTCTGAACCTGCTGCCCTTCTTGTCCTCTCTGCCTGCCTGTCTCTCACATGCAAGAGGTGGTCTCCTTCTCTCATCGAGGGTTGATTAGAAACACAATATTCCAGGTGGAGTCCTCCCAGTCTGCTTCTTGAGTTCCAGGGCCTTGATGGCTCCACCCAGTCTATCTCAAGATTAATCTCAGGAAGTATTCATGGTGTGTCCAAGGGCAGAGCCCATCAAGACTTTCACCTGTGACAAAGCTTACAATCCTTCCCACAGTAAATGCTTATTCTTCAAGGAGCCAGCATTTAATCTTGAGTCTCTGGTGTGTGTGCTCACTTTCCGTCATTAATGTTCCTTCTATTATTACTATCCTTTATATTCTACATTTATTTTAGCATTCCAGTCTTCTGAGATACACTTTAGTGCCAGGCAGTGGTGGTGCATGCCTTTAATCCCAGCATTCAGTAGGCAGAGGCAGGTAGATCGCTGTGAGTTCAAGGCCAGCCTGGTCTACAAAGTGAGTCCAGGATGGCCAAGGCTACACAAAGAAACCCTGTCTCAAAAAACCAAAAGAAGAGAGGGGGAGAGAGAGAGAGAGAGAGAGAGAGAGAGAGAGAGAGAGAGAGAGAGAGAGAGAGAGAGAGAGATGCACTTGAGCAACTTCATTGCTTTCATTACCTTCATTCTTTTTAATATATCTAATCACTACTACAGATTTTCTACTAAATAATGCTTTTGCTTTGCAGTCAGTCCTTATTTTGATTTATCTTTTGTCATTTACTTTAAGATGTATTCAATATTTATTTTCATTTCTCAACTAATCAACAGTTTAATATGGACTTCTTTTTTTCCTCTGGCTTCCTCCTTCTTCTTTATTAGTCCTCTCCTATAGACCTCTGACAGAGGGGTACCTCCTCCCTCCCTTGCTATATGAACACAGCCTACCAGGTCTCATCTGGATATCATGCTTCCCTTTCTTCTTTGTGTCCACAAGTCCTCCCTACCAAGGTGAAGTGATCGAATTTGGAACACTAGAGTTCATGTCAGAGAGCAGTCTCTACTCTCCCCCAAAACCATGGATAATGAGCTGTCCATTGACTATATTTGAACAGGGGGTCTAGATTTATTGCGTGCATTGTCCTTGGTTGGTGCAGCAATTTGTGCAGGACCCCATGGGTCCAGATCAACCAGCCTCGATGGTCTCCTCGTGGGGCTCCTAAACACTCTGTGTCATTTCATCCACCCATTCTTCCATACCATCACATTACTCCACATGGAGTGCAGTAGTGAGCCCCAGCACCTGTCCCAATCCTGCTCTGGGTGAAATCTCTCAGAGGACATCTATGTTAGGCTAATGTTCACTTATAAGTGAGTATATATCTTGTATGTCTTTCTGTTTCTGGGATACCTCACTCAGGATGATCCTTTCTAGTTCTACCCATTTGCCTACAAATTTCAAGATTTCCTTGCTTTTAATAGCTAAGTAGTATCCCATTGTGTAAAAGTACCATATTATGAATTCTTTGGATTCCTTGATTTCCAACTGGCAACTTTCTAAGGAACTGTTCAATATCTGAATTGAAATTTACTTGTATCACTGGCAACATTTGTGTTTGCATATGACCTGTGTGTCTGTTAGAACTAATTTTGCTTCCTTTCAAACTCTTTTATGTGACACACTCTCCTTGTATAATATGATAAACATTTGTGTCTTTGCTGATATTTGCACCCCTGTATATGAAAGCCAGAGGAAAACTTTTAGGAATTGGTTTTGTGCTTCTACCATATGGGCCTAGATGTTAGGACTATGTCATCCACAAGGGACTTTGCCAACTGGACAATCTTACAATCTCCTTGCGTATGTATTATTTGGAGCCTATGTTTGACTTGAGCTCAGGTACCATTACTTTAGCCCACTGAGGGCTAAGTATCAGGCTTGCACAGCACAAGATTTTCCTCTTCATTGTGATGTCACATTTGTTCTTTGCTTTTATTACTCATGGTTGAGTTCCACTACCAGGAACTATGGACTATGGGTTAAAGTTCAGTAGCTGGAGCGTGACATTAGCTGACTTACATAGCATTTGCTCTTCCTATTTCTTTCATGTTCCCTCAGCTCCCACCTGTTGCATGAAGAGCAGTAGATGGTTCTGGTCCCTGGTGGTTTTCCGAAAGCTAGGACTGTGAGACCAAAAGATGAGCAATATGCCTTGCAAGTTAAGGTTTCTGTTTGTAGTTAAGAATAAGATTCTGTTTGCTTTGTATATGTTAATCTTTCTGTTTTTAGTTAACATATTCTGGTTTGTTCAGTGTTAAGTCCTTGCAAGTCAAGGTTTTTATTTGTATTTAAGAACAAGTTCCTCTTTCTTAGATCTGATATAAACTGCAAAACATGTTTTTCAGCCTACACTAAACTTGTGACCATATTCACATGATATTTATCCTTACCCTTGTTCTTTCCCTTTCATTATATCTTTATGATAATGATTAACAGCCAACTTTCTTGTCCCTGAAAACAGTTTGTCTGCTCTACAAAAAGAGACTTCAAGAGTACAGCAAGGATGATTCTCTCAAATTGTAATTTAGGGTGGGACCTGCAGCTTGCTAGTTCCAGGTGCACACCAAGATACATTGTGCCTTAACTAGACAATCATGGATTTGTTTTTCTCATTGAAATTTTCTTGTTTAAAAGGCCCTGTTTTATCATAACCCTATTAGAGGCAGGGGCTAGCAGTACTTCCATAAGAGGGATCTGAGTCATAATTCAGTACTTATGTTTTCCAACCTAGGCTCCTATCTGCTTCCTGCAGTTGTTATTTGGAGACCTTCCTGTCCTTTTCTTCTCTTTACTTTTTCCTTTTCCCCCCTTTCTTATCAGACCCTGCTGATTGGGTAACTTCCTTTGGTTACTAGTATTATTTTCTTTTGTGGTTACCTCTTCATTGGTATACTGTGAATTCTGTTAATACTTGCAGTTCATCAATAAATGCTTTGTGGCTCATATGCTAGTTTATTTTTTTATAAAATTATACTAAGTTCTTGAGTTCCATCTGTTAAGTTTAGTTAATTATATTATTAACATTGTCCTGATCTTGTTCTTGGTTCTTGGTCCTACCAATTATAGACAAATTTTGAACCTATTTTGTCTCTCTTCTTTCATGAGTTATTTCAAGGCCTTGTTAATAGGTATTATTTAGGAAGATCCCCCAATATATGGTCAGACCTAAAGGCTTCCTTCCTATATCTTCTGCTATGCCAGTTACAGTGGCTTCTTGGAGTAAGGAATAATATGCTCTACTTTTCAGAGGTGATGGCCTCCTGCTCTGCAGAGGTTTAAGGAGCAAATATACCTTGGAACAGTAATTGTCAAATCTTTCACACCATCTCTTTTAGGACTGCACACCTGCTGTTTACATAATCTTAGTAAAGGAGCCTGCTCTCTGGCCCTGAGTTGCCATGTGTCTTTTAGTTTTTTTTTCACATAACCAGACTATACTACATTGCTTTGCAGCCCCTACAGAGCTCCAAAGAGCTTTCAGTTTTTATTTTTATTATTTTTTATATTTATCAGTTTTTAATTTATTTTTTGTTTGTTTCACCAAAAATTATTTCAGAAGTACCTTCAACTTTTTCTTTTTCCATATTTACTCTTAGATTTTATCTTTGTCATAAGTTCTAACACATACTTTCATGATTGTTAGCAAATATTGTACTTCTGCATATTTTGCAGCTCCCCAATGGAGGAGCATCTCTCATGTCAATATCCATTGCATCATAATTGGTCTCTCTGTTTTTGACATTGGTCATAGGTTAAATGTGGACCTACTGCTTGAGTAAGTTATAAATCCCTCTCTTAAAAACCTTAACAACTCATTTTGGTGTTCTATATTTCATAATATAGTATCTGCCCAGATACTGTGTTTGGGTTTTGGAACAAAACTTCAGCTTCCCAATTCCCATCTCCTGAAAGCTTGTTAACTCCAGAATGAGAAGTGGTGACATAGAGTCTAATGACCCAGGAGACTTCTGTAGAGCAGATCTCTACAAAGCAAAGTCCCCCAAAGCAGTTTCCCATGTATTATAAGCCTTGTATATCCAAGTTAATATAAATGTAGGTTACTTAGCTTCATCTTACTTCCAGTTCTCTACCTAACAACCTCCAGAGAGAAATAGATAGCCTATACAATAAAGAGAAGTTTGTTAAATGTCTAGAGAAGCTCAAAGAAGCTACATTTTTTAATTGTTTAGTTTTTTGAGACAGGGATTATTTTGTGTTATCTTGGCTGTGCTGGACTTGCTTTATAGACCTGACTGGCCTTGAACTCACAGCAATCCACCTGCCCCTGCCTCTGGAGTTCTGGGAGTAAAGAAGTGTGCCACCACACCAAGCTCCACAAATACTCCATTCTTATATGATTTGCCAGCTTTAATTTCCTCTGATTCATTAGGGAAATACCCTAAGAAATCTATCAGATGATATATGGCCTTATACTAGGAAATTATGGTGGAGATGATTGGCATGAATATAGGAAAGAAGAGAATGCTCTATTAAGGAAAACCTCAATTTAAATTAACAAATGAATGAAACTCAAAGTATAAATTAATTGTGAGTCCACTTAACATACTAACAGTCATTTCTGATTCATCAACATTTGCAAACACACAATTCTACGATGAGTTTTAGAGTTTTATCCTATCAGCTAGTCAGAATACCGTTAGACTCCATCTGTGGTGGTATCATCTCAAGCATTTTGCATGCATTATTTGGTGTGAAGTGAACTGAGTTCTGAGTTGTTACTGATTTTGTCTCTGCTCCTGGCTTATAGTTTATAATTTATAGTATTTTCCATTTCTGTTACTTGAAAAAGACACAAAGGCAATTTCTAAGTATTGTTTTCATTATCTGCAAAGAAAAGTAATTCCACAAAATATAGGACATCTTAAAAACTCTCTTTTATTATATAATATAACTACTTTTTCTTCTTTTTTAGTTGATTTATTCAGAGTACACCTCATTTATTATTCCCTCACTTGTATCCTCCTGTTCCATGCTCCCTCCCTCCCTCTTTCACCCTATTCCCCTTCCCTAGATCTATGACAGAAGGGGACCTCCTCCCACACCATATGGTCAAAGCCGATCAAGTCTCATCTTGCTGGCCTGCTTATCTTTCTCTGAGCGCCACCAGCCTCCTCACCAAGGGGAAGTGGTCAAATGTGGGACACCAGAGTTCATGTCAGAGTCAGTCCTCTCTCTCCAAACAACTATCGAGAATGGGGTTCAATGCTTACTGCATGTATTGTCCTTGGCTGGTGCAATAATTTGAGCAGAACACCCTGGATCCAGATCTGCCCATCATGATGTTCTTCTTGTTGGCTTCTAGGACCATCTGGATCCTTCTATTTCCCCATTATCTCATAATTCTCTCACCTACAGTCCCAATAAGAAGTACTCACATCTATCAAAAATCTCCTGGTAAGTGAAGAGTTTCATGGGATATCCCTTTTGGGCTAGTGTTCAATTATAAGTGAGTATATACCATGTAAGTCTTTCTAGGTCTGGGTTAACTCAGTCAGTGTGATCATTTCTAGTTCTATGCATTTGCCCACACATTTCAGGATTTTCTTGTTTTTAATAGCTGAGTAGTTTTCCATTGTGCAGATGTAACACTTTTATCCATTCATCAACTGATGGACATTTAGGTTGCTTCCAGGTTCTGGCTATTATGAATAAGGCTCCTATGAACATGGTTGAGCAAAAGTCCTTGTTGTGTAATAGAACATCTTTTGAGTATATTCCAAGGAGTGGAATATCTTGGTCTTGAGGTAGCCCTATTCTTAATTTTCTGAGAAAGCACCAGTTTGATTTCCAAGTGGTTGTACAAGTTTGAAGTCCCACCAGCAATGAAGGAGTTGAAGGAGTGTTCCCCTTTCTCCACATCCTCACCAGTGTGTGCTGTAACTTGAGTTTTTTTTTTTTATCTTAGCCATTCTGGTGGGTGTAAGATGGAATCTCATAGTCATTTTCAGTTGCATTTCTCTGATGACTAAGAATGTTGAACATTTTGGTTAAGTTTTTCTCAGCCACTCAATATTCTTCTGTTGAGAATTCTCTGTTTAATTCTGAGCCCCATTTCTTAATTGGGTAAATTGTTTTGTTGAAGTTTAATGTCTTAAGCTCTTTATATATTTTGAATATTAGCCCTTTCAGATATAGGGTTGGTGAAGATCTTTCCCTAGTCTATAGGCTGTCACTTTGTTCTGTTGACAGTGTCTTCTGCTTTACAGAAGCTTCTCAGCCTCACGAGGTTCCATTTATTAATTGTTGACCTTAGACTGGGCTGTTAGTGTTCTGTTCAGGAAGTTGTCTCCTGTGCCTATAGTAATTCTGATAGGTTTGCCAATATACATTACTTGACCCTATTCCTTTGTTGATTTTAATATTTTTCTTTGTTTTGTATATTGTTTGTTTTGATTATTATATGAGAGGAAGATTTCCTTTTCTGGTCTATTTTATTTGGTGTTCTGTAGGTCTCTTGTATGTTTATATGAATTCCTTTCTTTAAATTGAGAAATTTTTCATATATGATTTTGTTAAAAATATTTACCAGGCCTTTGAGTAGAGTGTCTTCTCTTTCCTTAAGGCCTATTATCCTGAGGTTTCATCTTTTCATGGTGTCCTTGATTTTATGGATGTTTTGTGTCAGGAATTTTTCAGATTTAGCATTTTCTTGATTGTTGATTCAAGTTCTATGATTGTATATTCAGGTCCTGAAATTCATTCCTTCATCTCTTGAATTCTATTAGAGAAGCTGACCTCTGTATTGCTTGCTCTTTTCTCTAAGCCACTCATTCCCATTTTTCTTCTGTCTGTGCCTTTATTCTTGTTTCCATTTTAATCTTCAGATCTTGAACTGTTTCATTGATTTCTTTCTTCTTATTGTTTGTATTTTCCTGATTTCTTACAGTATCTGTCTATAGGCCTCTTTTATGTCTTTCATCTGTTTGGCTGTTTCTTCCTATATTTGTTTATGGATTTTATTCGTCTCCTCCATTATCATCTTCCTTACAGATTATTTGAGGTCTTTTCTTGTATTTCATTTGTGTTTGAGTTCTCAGGGTTGCTTTCTTTGGGATAGCTGGAATCTAGAGATGCCATATATTTTGTTTTTTGTTGTTTGTGTTTTTATGATGTCCTTTAGTCATTTTGCTGTCTCTAATGTTGGAAGGTAGGTTCTGGTGTCCTTCACTGGTCTTTGAGGGTGGATTGTTGGTGAGAGATTATAGGTTGAAGGCCATCGCCAGTGGAGATCAGTGAACTCTTCCCTGGGACAGGTAGGTGACATGGTTTCAGCTCTAGGATACTTTGCTCCACATCCTGGGCTCCTCACTGAGTCAACAGCTATAGGGGCTATTGTTCTGCAGCCCCAGAATCAATTCAAAGTAGTTTATGTTGTAGCAGTTGTCCTATCTTTGTCTTCACTTTGAATACCCAGCCCTCAGGCTTTGGGGCTTTGTGTCATAGGCTCAGATCACCCTTGCTGGCTTCTAACAGTTGTTTAGGTTTCTGTCTTATCCCTCTAGGTAGTGGTGCCTAGGTCTGGGCACTAGGGAAAGAGCAGCTACTGCCTTCTGAGTGTTATTGGTTTACTAGATTTCTTCTCTGTCCCCTCAGGCCTACCTAGCCTCTCCCATAAGCTTGGGAGGTCCTGATAAGCTGGAGAGCCAAGCTAGGCCAGGTCAGTCCTTCAAATTGTACAGGAACAGTCCACTGGAGCCAGTAGGTAGGCTCCTGCCTGGTCCCGTTGATATTGCACAGCTGTGGTGGTTCAGTGCATTCTGACTGCTAGGGAGGCCCCACTGGGTTGGGGCAACTGTTCAGTTTTCTGTCTTATTCCTTCATGTCTGCCTATTGTCTTGTGTGAATGTTGGAGACCCTGATGAGCTGTGGAGCCTGGCCAGGCCAGGTCAGATATGCTCAATTGTGCAGAACCAATCTGCTGGGGCAGATTGCCAGGTTTCTGACAGGTCCCATCTAGATCGCATATGTGGCTGAAAAGCGTGTCTATCGCTGCCTGGACCCTTGTGTGATACCTGGGGCTTTCTGTGGACTGGTAGGGGGTACATGGGGAGTGGTCTGAGGACAGATCCACCCATTTCCCTGAGATTTCCCCAAGCCAGGAACTCTGGTGCTGCACTGCCTGGAGTTCAGTCCCATATACCAAGTTCCTGTTATAGAATAGGGCTGTAGTTTGCAGGCAGTTCCAGTTCAGACTCTGTGGACTAGGCCCAGTCCTCCATCAGCTGATGGATGACCTGAGGCCAGACCTGCCTGTGGTCTGTACTGTGTAGGCCTCTCTTACCTAGTGTTCTCTGGGTCTTTCTCTCTGTGGCTCCTAGTTGGGTCCTTTGTCATCTTCCTGTAAATCAGATACAGTGCAGTAATCAGTGCTGCCATCCTGGAAATCATCCTATAACTACTTTTTAAAAAAGAAAGGACCATATAGATGCAAGACTACACAGTTACAATTGAAAGATATAAGAACCTGTATTTCTGAGGCTTAAATTAGAATGTCAGGTAAATTACAAATGTCCTTACATCCTTCCTAAAGATTTACTATGCATATCACTATAACATTGGACAAATTGGGATCAACAAGATGGACTTGTAGCTACTTTTTGGTGAGCTATTTACTGTAAGTTGTTAAATCTGAATGACAGAGGCACTAAGGAGCTCAGCTTCTCAGTATAAGAAAATTACTATTCCAATTGAAGAGCTGTTCTCACATAAATACGAGTTGTGTATGTAAATTAATATAAAATATAGTCCTAATTGTGAATCTACTCCCATTAATGTTTTATAAACACTAAAAAAGTTATATGTGGCTCTTCCATTGAGAGGACTGTGTTCTTTAAACACATTACTAAACCAATTTTCTCTGAAAAACATATTTATTATCAAACATCAAATTAAAACAAAATTCCATAAAAATGTTTTCAGGAGGAAACCACTAAAGAGATCATTTCAGTTACAGAAATCTAATTTGTATAAGAAACTATATATTTCCTTCTGTTTTTTTAGTTTTTATTCAAAATTAATTTATAATTATGTTTATTTTTATATTGAAGGATAAATCAAATTGGTCAAGATTTATCTACCCATCCCAGAGGAAGAAAATACAACATTTAGGTAGGAGTAAGATTTAGGTGTCCATGAGGAAGATATGGGCTATTCTGGAAGAAATCAGAATAGAACCTCTTGGGAAGGGTCATAGCTAAACATCTTTTCCTAAGTACCAATATTCCACAACAGGACAGACCTGTGTCAGAGGAAGGAAAAAAGGGGCGGGGCAAGCATGGATCTAGGAAAAATAGTTAGGGGTCAGAATAGAGAGGTCATTTCAGTTATGACTCAGGAAGGAGATGGCAAAATTGGCTTTTAGTCTTATTGAGCTCCTACACATTTTCCAAATTAGTGGTAGGGTATTAAGTAAGATCTTCTAAGGTGAATGCTAAGGTTAATGAATAATGCCAGTAATCAAGTGTATGTGTGCTATTAAGTCTGGACTTCCCCCACCCAATTGTGATTGGTGGATCTAGAGAGGGTAAGTTGGGCAGGAATGGCTGGGGGCAAAGAGACCTCAGGTGGCCGTGACATGTGAGACAGCTCATTTAATGGGGGCAACAAAGGCTACTTAAACCTTTGGGGATGAGTAGAGGCATTCAGGGTAACTGTATATCACTGACTGGGCCACAGTGCTAGGGATTTTATATAAGGGGAGAGAAAGTTTAACCTAGCTACCAGGCTATACATAATTTCCTGGAGGGAGGGGCAGCAATGGTGGTGATGCATGGCTACATACACCAGGACATTCAGGACTGGGAGGGGAGGAGTCTACTCCTGCTGGACTCAAGTTGAGATTTCTGGGATTTGAACATGCCTCAATCCCATTCTTTCTTCCAGATAACTTCCAACCCTGTGGATTTCTATCTCTACATCTACATTTTTAACATAAAGAAGAGGTGTTGTTAGAAATAGTTTGGTATTGAACCAGAACCTGGTGGGTGGTGACTTTGACAAGGTTGATTACTTGTTGCTGTAAAAAATGAAGGAATCAGAGATGTAGGAAGAGGAAGGTCCTAATATCAAGGATGGTGGCAAAGAGGGGAAGAAGCTGAGTGACCAGAAGGTTTGAGTACCACGGTATAGGGGTATGCAGGGTATAATGGGGTCAGAGATCTTGCTGAAAATACTTAAGTACCTATAAGTTTTGTTTTACTAGCCAAGATTCATTAACATTGAAACAGCATCCCTTCCTGAATACAACACAAACCCCTCCCTGCTCAGCTGTCAGCAGGTTGAGAACTCTCCTGTGTTGTAAATAACCTCTGTGAGGCAGGTTAGCTGCTGCTTGAGGGACCCAAGGCTGTTTGAGGTTGAGGCCACAGCCTGGTCAAACTTGGACTGGAAGTCATCTTTACCAAGGCTGCCCTAGTAGCTTCTATTGTTCCTGGTGATATAGCCAGGCCGAGTCCAAGGCAGAGAAACAGGGGCATGAAGATTTCCCTCTTTCTTTAGTCCTTTCCTAGCCACCAGGGGATTTTTTTTTCAGACTCATACAGGTAGACTTACAGGGAAATTATTACAGGGGTACAATACCTTGTAAGGTGAAGTTGGTAAAGGGATTGATAATTTTATTGCACCAAAGATAGCGGGTCTGGGGGGCATGGGGTATGGTTAATATATATTGGCTTGGTGACAGTAATGATATAGGAACATGCAGGTTGAGACATGGAAGAGTGCACTATGAGGCAAAGGGGGAAAGTTAGATTTAAAAAGAGGAATGTTTTTGACTTTCATGTCGGTAAGGGCTCATGGAGTTCATGAAACAAAACGTTAATGAGAACAGCTGCCAACAGTAGTTATGAAAAAGAACTGTAGAAAAAGTACTGGAAGTAGTTAGGTAAGTTGTTAGGGGGGAAAGTTCAGCCATATATTACATGTATTGTAACTAGCAATGGGTGCTTGGACCTCCTTAGTTACTTGATTTCCTGATTCATGATGTGCCAGTAGACTAGGACTGGCTGTTGAGCTGGAACAAGCTGTCAAAAACCATGAGGGTCAATGGCACAGTATCAAGCAAACAGGTTTGAATAAAACCTGTCTGCTACTTCTGTCCTCCAACATTCATTCCAGGGTTCTGGGATATATATCTCTGAAGGTTTGGTTTTTGCTTTGAGTATTTTATTCTGCTATTTATATTGTGAAATTCTAATAGCAGCAGCCCCCATAGGTGTCAACATCCTTGAGAGAGAATTTGTCTCTATTTGCTTGCCAAGCAGTTGAAGGGAAATCAAGGAAAAGGAAGTCTAAATATATTGGGATTCTCAAAGGTCCTGGCACCCTATTAGAGGTAGTATCCTGTTCATATAACTTTGCTGTACCCATAATATGTTTCTGTAATAACAAATCTGTAGTGGTGGATATTGATAAGATTAGTGAGGAGCTAGCTGATTGGTAGAAGAGTTTGACTGGAGAATAAAAGAGACAGCCAGAGGAATGGAGGAGAGTCCTGTAGAGGGGCCAAATGGCCTAGGCAGTAGCCACCAGGTCATGAAGGCCCTTCAAGAAGATCTTGTTGTCCTGCCAGAGGTGGTGTCTCTTTTGCTTCTTTGGGCTTTGACCCACCAGTGAGAGACAGGCCCTCTTCTTGGGTGTGGAATGATATTGGACATTTCTGACAGATACCCAAATAAGCCCAGGAATATCTTGTAGAAAGACAGAAAGACACACACACACACACACACACACACACACACACACACACAAAAACCTTCCTATTGTGGAAGATAGTCAAGTCCCTTCCATATTCCATCTAAGAAATCACACCATCATACTAATATGGGACCAGTTACTCCTGGTGTGTGCCAGTAGAGGGAGATAGGAGGATGTTTGGAGCTTTTGTAAATATTAAATATATTTAGAGTGGTTAGAGCCATTTTTAACTGTGTTTTGTTTTGGTTTTGACATAGGGTTTATCTGCATAGCCTTGACTGTCCTGGACTTACTTTGTAGATGAAGCTGGCCTTAAACTCATAGAGATTTGCCTGCCTTTGCCTCCCCAAGTGCTGGGATTAGAGGAATGAACCACCATGTCAATTGCCATTGCTAACTATCTGGGAGGGGGGAGCTATTGTTTTTTGTTTTGTTTTTTTTAATTTGGACTTTTAGAGCTTAATGTGTTGTTTCTATAATTCCATGTCTCTGGGGAGTGTAAGAAATTCCTGTGTGATCAGCAATATCATATTGTGAGAAAAATGTTTTGAATTGGGCACTAGTAAAACCAATATCATTATCACATTTTATCTGTTGAGGAATGCCCATGAGAGCAAAGGGTAAGACTATGTGGTTAATTATTATTATTATTATTTTAGCTTTTCACATTTGGGCTATAGCACATATGAAATATGAGTATGTGTCAATAGTAACAATGACATATTTTTGACAGCCAAATTGGAAAATGTGGGTGACATCAATTTTCCAGAGGGAATTGTATTTGAGACCTCAGGGGTGTTGTAGAAATATATAAAATAGGTAATAATGCTCATTATTAGCTGTTCTATTTTAGAATAAGCCTTTTTTTTTAACCCAAAGCTGGACAGATATTAACCCCTTAAACTGCTCCCCATTATCTTCCAGCCCCCATCCCATGCCATCTAATTTAATTATTTCCATCTGGGATATTTCCCATCCACAATCCCCAAATACTTGCTTATGCTGTTCATATGGTCCAGTTCGTTCCATGCAGAATTTCAGAGTTTCTCCTCCTGGACCACATGGTTCTTTACTTATCCTATGATGATTCTTTCAATATATTGGCAAAACAACAGGAGGTGTGAATCTAAGGTTTCAGCCTAAGAATTCCTTGGCAAAAAGTGGTTTCATTGCCAAAGAGTAGAAAACAAAGCTGAATGCATTTCAAAGGTGTGGCTTTCTGAAGCTATTGCCTTTCAACAAGACCAACAAAGGGGAGTGAATGGAGGTTGCTATGTTTGCTCTTAGAACAAAGCCTGAAGTCACAACAACAGTATTGAAAGTATGTTAGGTCTAGGCATAGAGCTGCAGCTAAAATGGAAAGCACTAGGGCAGAGGGCACTTGAGTCTTTTGTGGCTTCATATGGTTTTTTGTTGCCATGGAGCTAGTTTCAATGCGTTTAATGGTGATCATTGTTTTCTACTTACTCTCTAGGAAGGTTCAGGGGGAAAGTAGTAAGAAAGCTCAGGGGTGGAAAGGGGTTCTTTCCAATAGAGAATGGGAGCTTGATGGCAGCTGGAGTTCAAAACTCTCTGGCTGCAAGATATTTGTCAGCTATTTCTAGAAAGGGCCTGATGATACAGTTTTGCAACCGCTAATTTCAAGGATGGGTCTTGGCTGTTGCAATGTGAGACGGCAAAACTGACCCAAAATATAGAATTTTTTGTTACATTGCTTGATAGAATTATAATAATTTGGAATTGAGAGAAAATATTTCAGCAGGATGGTAGTGGCACAGGCTTTTATTTCCAACACAAAGGAAACTAAAACAATTGGATCTCTATGAATTCTCCACCACCCTGATGTACAAAACGAAGTCAGGTCAGGACTCCCTGCTGATAAGATAAAGATGCTTACAAAATAAGTCTAGGATTCAAAAGGAGGCATTTTTTCTTAAAGTTACTATGTAAGTTTTTCCTTAATAATGGATTATACGTCCTTACTGATCTAGAGGATAGATACACACAAAGCTCTGGTTTATATGAGAAGAAGACGAGTCTCTCAGGTCAATCTTCATTCTACTAGTGTTTCATCATTTTTTTCTGTGAATATGTGGGCTTCCACATGTAACATGCAATTCTGCAGTAGTATATGCGTGGCATGGAAAGGTAAGATTTCACACTGCTCTAAAAGGACAGTGAGTCTCCTTAGAAAGTGGGGATACTATAGGAAAGCTGGTGCTAAAAGGCATTTTGCCCTTAGAAGGGATACTCTATGGTCAATGTAAAGACAAAATTTAGGCTGGGGGACAGATGTGCAAGCTGAATAATTCCCAAAGCCAAGAGCTACTGAGAGCTGACTAAGGAGAGACATCAAACTGCTCTGGCAGCCAGCCAATCCCATAAATGTGAGGCTCTGGAGGGGGACAAATGGTGATTGAACCTGACTACCCATTCCATATGGAGAAAGAGTGGGGACAAAGATAATAACAGCAAATGTAGAAACCTACATATAAGATGCCTAGATTTGCTTGAGCACTAAAGGTGGAAAGGAGTTTATATAAAGTTTATTTTAACATAATGCCTTTCCTGTTGCTCTTGGAAACTAACTGCCTTATCCTTTAGCCATGAGGCACTCTTATGGAGGAGAGTTGATGACTTGGCCTGGTGCAATAGGAACCAAAAATGCAGATGAGTATATTCAGACAAAATATTCATTGTCAGTAAATCCTTGGTTACAATATCCTAAAAACTTATGACACAATTATTTTATTTTTGTTTTTTTATATTTTATTAATTTATTCATACTACATTTCCATGGTTTTCCCATCCCTTGTATTATCCCATTCTTCCTTCCCTCCCATTTTCATCCTACTCCCCTCCCCTATGACTATGACTGAAGGGGACTTTCTCCCCCTGTATATGCTCATAGGGAATCAAGGCTCTTCTTGGTAGTCTGCTATCTTTCCTCTGAGTGCCACTAGGTCTCCCCATCCAGGGGACGTGGTCAATTATGGGGCACCAGAGTTTGTGTGACAGTCAGACCCCACTCTCTACTCAACTGTAGAGAATGTCCTGTCCATTGGCTAGAACTGGGTAGGGGTTTGAAGTTTACTGCCTGTATTGTTCTTGGCTGGTGCCATAGTTTGAGAAGGACCTCTGGGCCCAGATCTGCCTATCATAATGTTCTTCTTGTAGGTTTCTAAGACCACCTGGATCCTTCTACTTTGCCATTCTCCCATGCTTCTTTCATTGAGAGTCCGAATAGGATGTCCTCCTCTCTGTCCCAGTTTCCTGGTAAGTGAAGATTTTCATGGGACATGCCCCTTGGGCTAGTGTGCAGATATAAGTGAGTATATACCATTTGACTCTTTTTGCTTCTGGGTGAACTCATTCATTATAATCATTTCTAGTTCAATCCATTTGTCCACAAATTTCAGAAATTCCTTGTTTTTAATAGCTGAGTAGTATTCCACAGTGTAAATGTACCACAGTTTCTTTATCCATTCTTCTACTGAGGGACACTTAGGCTGTTCCATGATCTGGCCATTATGAATAAGGCTGCTATGAACATGGTCGAGCAAATGTTCTTCTTGTGTGCTGGAGCATCTTCTGGGTATATTCCAAGGAGTGGAATAGCTGGGTCTTGAGGAAGCCCTAGTCCCAATTTTCTGTGATAGTTCCAGATAGATTTCCAAAGTGGCTGTACTAGTTACCATTCCTACCATCAATGAAGGAGTGTTCCTCTCCACATCCTTACTAGCATGTGGTTCACTTGAATTTTTGATCTTAGCCCTTCTGATGGGTGTAAGATGGAATCTCAGAGTTGTTTTGATTTGCATTTCCCTGATGACTAAAGAGGTTGAGCATTTCTTTAAGTGTTTCTTAGCCATTTGATTTTCCTCTGTTGAGAATTCTCTGTTTAGTTCCAAGCCCCATTTCTCAATTGAGTTATTTGGTTTGGTGGTGTTTCATTTCTTGAGTACTTTATAAGTTTTGGAAAATAGACCTTTGTCAGATATATGGTGGGAGAAGATCTTTTCGCAGTCTGTAGGCTGTCGCTTTGTTCTCTTGACAGTATCTCCTGCTTTACAAAAGCTTCTCAGCCTCATGAGGTCCCATTTATTAACTGGTAACATTAAGGCCTCGGCTGTTGGTGTTCTTTTCAGGTAATTGTTTCCTGTGTCAATGTGTTCCAGGCTCTTCCTCACTTTTTCTTCTAACTGACTTATTGTCTCTGGTTTTATGTTGAGGTCTTTGATCCACTTGGATTTGAGTTTTAAGCAAGGTGACAAATATGGGTCCAACTGCATTTGTTTACATGTAGATATCCAGATAGACCAGCACCATTTGTTGAAGATGCTATCTTTTTTCCATTGAATGGATTTGGCTTCTTTGTCAAAAATCAAGTGACTATATGTGTGTGTATTCATATCTGGGGCTTCAATTTTATTCCACTGATCAACCGGCCTGTTGCTATGCCAGTACTATGCTGTTTTAGTTACTGTTGCTTTATGGTACAACTTGAGATCAGGTATGGAGACTCCTCCAGAGGATCTTTTATTGTACAAGATTGTTTTTGCTATTCTGGATTTTTTGTTTTTCTGTATAAAGTTCAGAATTGAACTATCAATGCCTTTAAAAATTGTGTAGGTATTTTGATAAGGATTGCATTGAATCTGTAAATTGTTTTTAGTAAGATGGCCATATTTATTATGCTAATTCTCCCAGTCCATGAGCAAGGAAGATCATGCCATTTTCTTAGGTCATCTTCAATCTCTTTCTTCAGAGTTTTGAAACTTTGTTCAAACAAGTCCTTCACTAGCTTGGTTAGAGTAACTCATAAATATTTTATATTGCTTATGGCTAATATGGAGGGGATGGGTTTCCAATTTCTTCCTCTGCAAACTTGTCATTTGTGTATAGGAAGGCTACAGACTTTTTTGAGTTAATTTTTTATCCAGCCAATTTGCTGAAGGTGTTTATCAGCTGTAGGAGTTTTCTGGTTGAATTTTGAGGGTCACTTATGTACACTATCATATCATCTGCAAATAGGGATAATTTGACTTCTTCCTTTCCCATTTGGATACCCTTGATCTCCTTTTGTTGTCTTATTGCTCTGACTAGAACTTCAAGTACTATATTGAAGAGATATGGGCAGAGTGGGTAGCCTTGCCTTTTGTCTGATTTTAGAGAAATTTCTTTGAGTATCTTACCATTTAATTTGATTTTGGCTATTGGCTTACTGTATATAGCCTTTATTATCTTGAGGTATGTGCCTTGTATCCCTGATCTCTCTAACACTTTAAACATGAATGAGTGTTGGATTTTGTCAAATGCTTTCTCTGCATCTAAGGAGATGATCATGTGTTTTTTTTTCAGTTTGTTTATATGGTGGATTACATTGATGGGTTTCCATATATTAAACTATCCCCTCCATGCCTGGAATGAAGCCTACCTGGTCATTCTGAATGATATCTTTGATGTTTTCTTGTATTCATTTTGCAAGTATTTTATTGAGTAATTTTGCATCAATGTTCATAAGAGGAATTGGTCTGAAATTCTCTTTCTTTGTTGGGTCTTTGTGAGGTTTAGGTATCAATGTGACTATGGCTTCATAGAATGAATTTGGTAATGTTCCATTCATTTTTATCTTTTGGAGTAGCTTGAAGGGTATTGGTATTAGCAGATCCTTGAAGGTTCTGGTAGAATTCTGCACTGAAACCATCTGGCCCTGGGCTTTTTTTGCTTGGGAGACTATCAATGATTGCTTCTATTTCTGTAGGAGAAATGGGACTATTTAGCTTGTTTATCTGTTCTTCACTCAACTTGGCAATTGAAATTGATCAAGAAAATCATTAATTTCCCTTAGATTTTCAAATTTTGCAGCATCTATGCCTTCTAAGTAGGATCTTATGATTATTTGTATTTCTTCAGTGTCTGTTATTATGTCTCATTTTTCATTTCTGATTTTGTTGATTTGGATACTGTCTCTCTGCCTTTTAGTTAGTTTGGCTAACGGTCTGTCTATCTTGTTGATTTTCTCAAAGAACCAGCTCTTGGTTTTGTTGATTCTTTGGACTGTTTTCTTAGTTTCTAATTTGTTAATTTCACCCCTGAGTTTGATTATTTCCAGACGTCTACTCCTCTTGGCTGTTTCTACTTCTTTTTTTTTTCTAGGGCTTCCAAATGTGTCATTAAGTTGCTTATGTGAGATGTTTCCAATTTATTTTTAAAGGTACTTAGTGCTATGAATTTTCCTCTTAGCACTGCTTTCAATGTATCCCACAAATTTGGGTATGTTGCTCCTTCATTTTTATTGAATTTCAGGAAGTCCTTAATTTCCTTCTGTGCTTCTTCCTTGACCCAGGTGTCATTAAGTAGAGAGTTGTTTAGTTTCCACGTATGTGTAGGCTTTTTGTTATTTCTTTTGTTGTTGAAGTGAAGCCTAATACTATGGTAACCTGATAGGATACAAGGTATTTTAATCCTCATGTATCTGTTGAGTCTTGCTTTGTTACCTACTATGTGATCAATTTTGGAGAAGGTTCCATGGGGTACTGAGAAGAAGGTATATTCTTTTTTATTTGCATGAAAGTTTTATACATATCTGTTAGATCCATTTGATTCATGGCATTGATTAATGGTGTTAGTTTCTATTTCAATGACCTATCATTCAGTGAGAGTGGTGTGTTGAAGTCTTCTACTATTATTGTGTGGGGATCGATGTGTGGTTTAAAATTCATTAACAGACCTTTTACAAATGCGGCGCCCTTGTATTGGGAGCATAGATGTTCAGAATTGTGATGTGATCTTGGTTGACTTTACATTTGATGAATACAAAGTGTCCTTCCTCATCCCTTTTAATTAATTTTGATTGAATGTCTATTTTGTTAGGTAGTAAAATGACAATGCCTGCTTGTTTCATGTGACCATTTGCTTGGAATATTTTTTCAGCCTTTTACCCTGAGGTAATTTGTATTTTTATGAGTGAAATGTGTTTCTTGAATGTAGAAGAATGTTAGATCTTGTTTATGTATCAATTCAGTTAGTCTGTGTCTTTTTATTAGAGAATTGAGACTATTGATGTTGAGAGATACTAATGACTAGTGAGTGTTAAGAGTCTTAATTTTGATGTTGGTTCCAGTAGAGCTTGTGTGATTGTGTTTTTGCCATGGTATAGTTATCTATTTCCTGCATAGTATTGGATGTAGCTTGTTCCTTTGGGATGAAGTTTTCCTTCTAGTGCCTTCCTTAAAGCTGGATTTGTGGATAGGTACTGTTTGAATTTGTTTTTGTCATGGAATATTTTGTTTGCTTCATCAATGGTTATTGATAGTTTTGCTGGGTAAAGTAGTCTGGCCTGGCAACCATAGTCTCTTATGGTTTGTAGGATCTCTGTCCAGGACCTTCTGGCTTTTGTGGTCTCTGCTGAAAAGTTGGGAGTAATTCTGATAGGTTTGCCATTAAATGTTATTTGGCCCTTTTCCCTTGCAGCTTTTAATATTTTTTATTTGTTCTGTATGTGTTGTGTTTTGATTATTATGTGACATGAAGGTTTTCTTTTCTGGTCTAATCTATTTGGTGTTCTGTAGGCATCCTGTATGTTTATAGGCATCTCTTTCTTTAGATTGGGGAAGTTTTCTTCTTTGATTTTGTTGAGAATAATTTCTGGGGCTTACAGTCTGATATCTTCTCTTTCTTCAATGCCTATTGTCCTCAGATTTTTTCTTTTGATGGTGTCCTTGATTTCTTGGATGTTTTGTGTCAGGATTTTTTCCAGATTTTTCATTTTCTGTAATGGTTGCCTCAAGATCTATGATTGTATTTTCTAGACCTGAGATTCATTCCTACATCTCTTGGATTCTGTAGAAAAGCTCTCCTGTGTGTTGCTCACCTTCTCCTCTGAGCTCTCATGTTACCATTTTTCTACTGTCTATGTGTTTATCATTGAAGCCATTTTCATCTTCAGATCTTGAACTGTTTTATTGATTTCTTTCATGTGATTGTATATTCCTGAGTTTCTTCCATTGCCTCTTTATAGGCCTTTAGAGCTTGAATGATTTTATTGATTTCCTGTATCTGGTTGTTTGCATTTTCCTAAATTTTTTCCAGTGCTCTCTATGGGCCTCTTTTATTTCTTCCACCTGTTTGGCTGCGTCTTCCTGTATTTGATAATAAATTTTAATTGTTTCCTCCATTATCATCCAAATTACTAAGTATTTGAGGTCATTTTCTTGTATTTCCATTGTGTTTGAATTCTGTGGGTTGTTCTATTTGGGATAGCTGGGATCTGTAGTTGCCATATTGTGGTCAGGTATTTTTGCATATGATTTATGCTGTCCTTTAGACATCTTGCCATCTCTGTTTTTGTTAGGTAGCTTCCAGAATTGGGTGGAGGGAGTCTCAGGATAGATTCACCTGTTTTCTCACGATTTCCCTAGGCTGTAAGCTCTGATGCTTCACTGGTCTGGATGGCAGGGTTTAGCCCTGTCATTTTGGACTCTCACAGGCAGTGATTCTGAGCTCTCCTGTACTGTGGGTCCTGCAATCATCCTCGGTTTCTGAATGTGTGTTGGGTTAGGCCAAAGTTTCCACAGCCTTCTGGGCCCCTTGTAGCACCAGAGCTCTCCAGTTACTGAAGCAGGTCAGGTGGTCTGATGGCCACTTTACTCCCTGTCTCCCTGAGAATTCCTTAGTCCTGAAACTTTGATGCTCCACTGGTCTGTGGTTCTGGTAGCATTTCAAGACCCAGACAACTTGCAGAGTCCAGGTTAGTGTCATAGGGCCCAAACCGCCCACACACTGAGTCCACTTCATGTCTCTGGACCCAAATGGGTCTCAGGGCCTAATCCATGCACTTAGTCCAGTTAGTGCTGAGTCCAACCAGGTTCTTCGGCCCAAACTGCACACTGAGCTTGCCAAGTTCAGCTAGAGTCTCAGGGCTGGGACTGTGCCAAGTCCAGCCAGGGACTCTGGGCCCAAACCATGCCCTCAGCTCAGATAGGTTCTCTGGGGCAAAACAGCCTGTCAAGCTCAGCTAGAGTCTCTGGGCCCAAAGTGCCTGCCAAGTCCAGCTAGAGTCTCAGGGCCCAAACTACCCGCCAAGTCCTGCCAGGTACTCTGGGCCTGAAACACGCACCGAGCTCAGCTACATTCTCAGGGCCAGAAAGGTCTGCCGAGTACAGCTAGGGACTCTGGGATCAATCAGCCCACCAAGCTCATACAGGCACTCTGGACCCAAACTGCACACTGAATTCAGTTAGGGACTCTGGCCCCAAACTGCATGCCGAACTCAGCAAGAGTCTCAGGGGTGGAACTGTGCACTGAGTTCAGCCAGTGACTCTAGACCCAAACTATGTGCTGAATTCAGCCATGGCTCTGGGCCCAAACTGTGCTCAGAGTCCAGCCTGAGTCTCAGGGCCAGGACTGTGCACTGAGCTGAGCTTGGGTCTCAGGGGCTGAACTGCACGCCGAGTCCATTTTGGGTCTCAGGGCACAAGCTGAGTGCCAAGATGCGCTTGGGTCATGGGGCACAAACTGTGCGGCATGGCCCAAATCCTGCCCAGAGTCCCCTCTCCCGCAGGAACTCCCACCGGCCACCACCACACCAATCACCTCTGCTGGAGGGCTCTGAGATGCAAACCTCAGCAACCACCGCTGCTGCTCCAGTTCAAGAAAATCCGCACTCCTCCCATGTGCAGGGGCACACAGGTCCTCTGCACCTGGTCCATTCAAACCATGGAGCACTCCTGGTGCAGTGGTGTGAGGGCCTTGGTGCTCCTGGTTCAGAATTCTGTGCAATTCCCTGAATCATTTACTGGAGCATGGTGCACACTGCTCGCCGTCATCTTGGATTCTCCTACACCATTATTTTAAATGTCATTAATAATTTGGTTTTCAATTCAGACTAGCTTATGGAAAGATGTGTTTGCTTCTGTTCATTAAAAAAAAAAAAACAGAGAACGACCCATAATTGATCTCTCAATCCTGATAATCTCATGAATTTATAATTTTAAGACTGCATAATGCTTGTGAGATATTACATGTTCCTAGAATAAAAGCACCAGTCACTGATGACAATGGATCAGATCAGACTACATTCTTCTTCCAGGATGCTGAGATGCTGACATATTTATTCCAGCATCTTGTCTGTGGCAGCCACACTGCTGTTCCATTGATGCCTGCTTCTAAGACAGCTTCAAAGAAACCTACTCATACAAATTGTTTCAATCTTCCAGACTGTTCCAAACAGCACTTCACATAAAGCTAAAAATTCTCAACATTTACAGACTGGACCACAAATATTATTGATAAATTATGTAACAAAAGTTTTCCCTAATTTCTTTTAGGCCTCTAAAAATGTATCCTATGCCCCCAAATCAGCAGAAAGCAACTCTGAGAACATCTTATTTCCCATAATGTGATGTGGATAAATTTTAGTTGTTCTAATGGGCTATGGATGTTTCTTTGTCATTTAGGGAGTTGGTTATAAGTTATTAATGGTTTATACAGAGACAAGAAAAAATATTAAAAATTAGACTCAGAGAATTCTCTCTTTTCCTTCTCTCTAGCTTTCTTTCCTAGGTAAGGGGAAAGAGTTCAAAAAGAAAGAAGGGAGAATATAGAAATATCTTATATAGGATTAATAAGACAAATTACAGATTATGGACTGTACTCCTCAACTTAGAGCTTTAACTGTTATTCTCAAATAAGTTTATTTTGATACATTGTCATCTAATTCAAATTTATTTATTTATTTTTTGTTTTTGGTTTTTAAACTTCTTATTATTTCATTCATATTACATCTAAATTGTTATCCCACCCCTGTTTCCTCCCATTTCCTCCCCTCCTGCTTTCACCCTATTCCCCTCCCCTATATCTGGGACTGAGGGCAACCTCCTCCACCTCTTTATGATCATAGGGTATCAAGCCTCTTCTTGATAGCCTGTTATCCTTCCTCTGAGTCCCACTGGGCCTCTCCATCAAAGGGGCACCAGATAATTCAAATTTAAAACAATCTTTTACACATACACACATACACAAACACCCAACCCACAAACACACTGGTATATGGTATTGTACACATAAATCTAATTTATAAATGCCAGGTTGACTTCCAATACTTTTAAAACTGTTACTACAAGCTGTATAGAATAATTAAATAATACAAGGTGCAATTTAATTGTTAGCTGATCAACTTATGGTCCTGTCAGATACAAGTCTAATTTATCACAAAAATATGCTTCCTTGGTCAAACACATAGATAAATGAAGATAGATAGATGATAGATAGATAGATAGCTCTTCAAAAACCTCGAAGACCTACATATTATGATATTTAAAGATATTTTATTGTCAGCATCACCCAGCCTACTTCAAAGAAGATGTGAGCATTATATGACCATTTGGACATGGCTTAAAATATGGAAAGAAAGAAATGTCTTTGTTTCTACCACAGAGAGAGTTCTACCTAAAATTGGCAAGATTGGATGAAGGCCAAGTCAACTTCCTATATCTGTCAAGACAAGGTAAGCAAGTTTTTAGTAATTTCTTCTTTACAAATATGTCTGTCAGATATACTAGGCCAGAAGCCTGAACATGGTGCTCCAATGAGATTTGAGTGGCTGGCTGTCCAGTCAATGAACTGTCTATAATAGTTTTTATTTATTTTTACTTTGGAAGCTGCTAGCCTGTACTTCCTGTCTACTCCAGTCGTTCATTGTGTTCCTTCTCGTGTCTCTGATGGGATTGAAGACCTTATAGTTACAGTTTACAATTAAGCTTAGTTGCTTAGGAGTTAAGAAGCTGTTTTAATGTCTAGATAGATGGTTTTTGGTTGATAGGTAAAAAAATATGACAGAGAGTAATTTAGGTGCAAAACTTTAGACTCATCAAGATAGGGTAAATAGAGTTTTCTTCAAGCTTGCCATATACCTTTAAACTAGACATTACACATGTAATTCTTACCCATCATTTTTTATAATTGGTTCATATTTGTCCTTGTTGTATATTATTATATTAAAAATGGCCTTTCTTAGGCAAAAAAAAGAGGAGGGGGTTTTGTCTAGTCCGATGTACCCTAATGTTAATTATTATGCTTCCAGAGGTTTTCATGTTGTATTTTACAAGCAGAAACTCATGTACCTCAAAATGTTATTTTAAACCTTGTTTAAGAAATTGCTTCTGATTTCCTTAATAAAAGGCCTACACCTGGAAAGGGCAGAAGTGATGGGCAAAGCTAAGTTTCATGGGTTTGGGGGAGATAAATTTTTGGGTGGGGCAAGAAAGGTACCAAAGGATAGAGAGAATAGAATCATGTGTGCCAGGAGGAGGAAGTCTGAAGTTGTACACAGAAAGAAGTGACTCAGATAAATAGCATAAGCAACTATTTTGAGATTATATACAGGAAGTAGCCCAGATAAAAATTGTTAAAGTAGATGGCAAGGGATGGGGCTGGAAGATAATAGGAGGAGATAATAGCATCTCAGCATCCTTCAGGATGAATCTATTCAGATCCGACCCACTGTTCAGCTCTAGGTATACTGCGCTTATTCTAAAATGCAACAAGTGCCTTTGTCTTTTATTGATTTTGATATCAGGTAAGATAAGATGCTATAATTATAGGCTTGCTAATAATAAACATTATTAGCTATTTCACATATTTCTACATCGGGGTGAGTGCCCATAGTTTGTAAAGCTAGAGTAGCAATAAGGGATGGAAGAGGAGCATATTTTTATTATCCTCTGAAGCTAAGCAAAAGGAACATGATGGAAATAGGCATGAAGCCCTGTTATATTTGTGTATGTACATGAATAAAAGTGAGCAATTTGCTTGATGAAGGCTGTGAACTTTCCTGTAGAGGTGGTACAATCAACAATGGTGAGTAAGATCTTACCTGCTAGATGTAGAGGATGGAGGTGGAGGTAGAGGGTGGAGACGTTGATATAAAGAGGGTATAGTGGGTTGGCATCTAGGTTAGCAGAAGGCCTTGATAACCAGAAATGCAAATTAACATCATATACCCTGTCTGAGAAAAGATAAAGTGACTCATTGATTTGTTTGAGGGCTAAATATATAGCACACAATTTGTTATATTTGGCAGAGTGATAAGGCACCTCCCTGAATCGAATGAAGGGAAGTTCCTCCCTGGGGGAATAGCATATTATTGCTGAAGCTCTCTTTGTTTCTCCATCAGTAAATACTGAGGAGGTTTCAGTTATAGTATTCTTTGTAAAGAGCAGGGGATGTGAGTAACCATTCCAACAGAGGTAGGTAAGTAAGAAATGCTCCTTTTGTTAGGGTGATGATTATTAATTTGTCACAGGAATCCAGTAAGGCAAATAGCAAAGTGGAAGTGATTTCGGAGTAGCTATTAAGAATTGGAGAGAGAAAAGTTGGTGACAAGAGAATTACTACTTCTTCCTTAAGGTTTTCATGGCTGTATCATTCCCATTTCCAAACATGATAGTGACTGCATCAACCTCAGTTAGAATTATAGGTGCACCATGCACCTGGGTGTGGAACCATTCCAATACTCCCTGGGGCTGATGCTGTGCTTCCAAGAGCTTGGAGGAGGAGTTTAAAATAAGAAGCTATATGGGCATTGTTGGATCATACGTAATGAGTGTTATTCTTTCATGGCTGTATTAATGGCACCTAAAATTTAAATTGCCTCAGAAGAGAGAGCTCTTGGGGGAAAAGGGCTTTTACCTCTTTTTAGGATATTGAAGAGAGGGTATATGGTACTGATTGGAAGGGAAAGTCATGAATGAAGCAAATTAAGGCTTCTCAAAAAGCATTGCAGGGAGAAAAGGGTTAAAGTTTAAGAGAAGGAAAGGATGGGTTTAAGGGGGTATATTGAGGTGAGGAAATTTTCTGTTCACAAGAATGTTATTGGTAGAATAACCTGTGTCTTTTGAGAAGCTATTTTAAATATTAATGAGTATAGGAAGTGTATTAATGGCAATTATTAAAACTATGTGAATTAGGGTTACCCCCAAATGGGGCTACCCTTTGTCTCCCCCCTCCCTGTCAATGTCCTTCTCTTGGCAATAAATATTAAAGACTGATTTTTACTCTATCATTCTCTGCTCATGGTATTGCCAACTCTATGTGTTCTTAATACCCCCCATTAACAACTCTGGGTGAGCCTTATGATATGAATGGAGAGTCCTTTCTCAAGGAATGGTAAGCAGTCCCACCACCTGCCAGGAGGCCACTGCCACAGCATTAAGGCCCTACCTGGAAAAAGTTCTTTATTTGTATCATTATATGGATGATATCTTAGTGTTGAAAGACTCATCTACATCTCTCTCCCAACTTAAGGATCAGTTAATACTAGTGAGTAACTTCCAGAGCCTCCAGGATATTTCTCTCCAGAAGACTGATTTTGATGTTGGGTACAAGAGGGCATATCATGCTTGTAGATCTTTTAGGGTCTTTCCATTTTAGGCTTGCCTGTTTAGTGGTAAAGAAATTAGAGCAACCAATCCTAGAAGATGATGCCTGAGAATTAGTTTTCAGTCTTGTGGGACCACTTGATATCTTAAAACTGTTCTCTTGCCAGGTGTGGTAGCATATGCCTGCAATCCTAGGAATTGTGGAGGCAGAGGCAGGTGGATCTTTGTGAGTTCAAGGACAGTATGGTTTACTAAGCAAGTCCACAAGAGTCAAGGCTAAACAGAGAAACCCTATGACAAACAAAGAAACAAAAATGTTCTATCTATTCCAGTATCAATAAGGAAACTAAATGGCTTGTCACCTAATTTTATGATTATCTGTTGGTAGGAGCCTTCTGAGATGCTAGAAAACTATAAAGCCTCTATTTGAGCCATTTTCCCTCTTGCTGTCTGTCTGGGTTGATAGTTGCCCTGTTTTAAGTTTAAAGGCTCCAGTGGCTTATCATCTTTTTCATAATGGGAGCCCCAATGTCATTGAGGATGGACTTTTTTGGAATGGTGAAATTTCTGGTGGAGGGTATACCCTTAGAGCATTCGCCTAACCAGTGTCCCTTTTCTCTACACCTAGAGTAAGCCCCTTCTATCTTTTTCCCTGTTGCAAAGCCCTGGGCAATAGAAGCAGACTGATAGGATGCTGTCCCAATATCCCGAGGAGCCACAACCCATTTTTGAGACATTGGTAGTTCAGCTTGCACTCAGAAGTCATACCCTCACAAATGATGCTTTTAAGAAGGAGGTCTCTGGATGCAAGGTCAGGAATTCTTCTTTCTAAGCTTGTATTAGTTCTAAGAATAAATCAGAGAGATTATCTTTCAGTTTTTGACAGAGGAAAAGCAGGGAAGAGAGAGAGTCATGTAATCAGGAAGGCAGGATGATTCTGTTCCAGAGTTGAAGTATGCACTGGAGTACCTGAACATAATATCCTTCAGGATGCGATACCTGATGGGCTCCCATGAGGAAAGTTCCCTGGTAGAAAAACTCATCATAGCCCCATGTGATATCATTTTATCTCTGACTCTTTCAAAACTTCTGGATGCATTTGTCTCTATAGAGGATCTCCCACTGTAGGTGGGCCCATGGGTAGATATCATTAGGATCACCAACCTCCATCCAGTGGTCTGCTTCAAACATCTTTTTCCATAGGGAGGTGTCTTCTTGTTGGTTAAGTTTCATGTCAAAAGTTTTGAGTAACAATTGTAGCACCCTGAGCTGGGACTCCCTCTGGTAAAATAAAGAGTTTCCTATGGTAGGGAAAGTTTTGGAATGCCAAGGCCAGAGATGAACATATTTGGAACCTTGTGCACTATGGGGGCTCAGCAAAGTCCTAGACTAAAGCCTACTCTCAAATTTCAGAGAAATTTGTGATCACTCAAAGAGACTTTTACTGTTCACTTTATTACCACCTTTTTTTTCAAGGAGATAAAAAGGTGAGGGTTATGTCCAACATACAAGTGGTCTTCCAGAAGGTGTCAGTTGCCCTTTTACTATAGCTAGTAAACAGAAAATAAGAGAGAGAAGGAAAAAACAGACTGCCAACTCTTGTGACAGAAAGGCAAAATGAAAGGGATTGATGTTCCCTCTGGTGGGGAATCACCCATCTTCCTCTTGTGTGTCCTGGTGGTCTCCATGCCCCATGTTGTGACACTAGCTGCCATTCAGACTCCACTTCCTATTCCATTACAATATGATTGGCTCCAAATTTCTACCAGTGAATCCTGAGAACGGAAGCAGGGTGTGAACAGCCCAGAGCAAAAGAGACCTCAGACAGCAGTGAGCACAATGAGAAGAGAGAATAGACTCCTCTCCCATCTCTGTCCCTTATTGTCCCCAACACTCCCTGACAGTTCCTTGTCCCACGGTTCCCTGGCCCCTCATATGTGAATGTAAATTTTTGAAGTTAAAGAACTTTTTTCTGAAGTTAGTAGATTTGAGTCAAAATTAGAGTTCCATTCATTAGTAAGTTTCCTGTCATTAGTAGATTTTAAACTGTTTGATAATTATGTTTTATCTTTCCAAACTCCTGTATGCTTTCCTCTCTGTTGAAGAAAATAACAATACCAGGAGCACAGTATTGTTGTATGTTATGATATATATTATGGTATAATTCATAAGTTTTATGTATTATACATATCATTAAGGATAAGTTTAAACTTACAAAATTACATGTTATCATAATATAATTGAAGATATGGTAATAGAAATTCCCTAGTACAACATTAAAAAGAAGATAGTTCACATTTTATAAATGGCTCACTGCCTCTTTTCTGAAACATCACCATGTATTCTTTAACTGAATTTGTCCAAGTGTAAAGTCTATGAATACACATTAAGGTACAGTTAATATCCACTGGGAGACCAGATCTATTAAGGGAAAAGTGGTCCTGTCCTAGAGACCAACATACCACTCTTAAAGCATACCAGTTCTGTTTAGCTGTGAAAGAAGCCATGGCAGACACTGGGACAAAAACACATTTTGGGTCCACCTGAAAAGGGAAGACAGGAAGAAGATGAATTCATCAGATGAAACTTAGGAAGCATGTTAGCGTCAATCTAGGGAGAGAGGGACCTCAGAGACAATGTCAAGGTGAAGAAGTCATTAGACTTTTTCAAAGTAAAAATGCCTTTAGTCATTAGGAAGTTTAGGGGAGATGCATCAGGTAACTTTGCTCTTGGTGATTAGAGTTAGAGTGTGTCTGACAATGTGGAAGGAATCCAATTCATGGGGAGTCAACTCAGGTAGACTAGTAATGATAAAAAATGCTGCTAATTCTGATCCATCACTGTCACACATTGTACCAGACACAAAGACAGTGGACTCTCATGTTCTTTCCATGTTACTAACAGTTTTTACATTGTTATTAGCTCTGTGACACTAGAAAATCTCAAATGTCTATAAACCTTTGCTTTTCTACTTTATAAAAATTACCTAAAATGCCTATCCTACAGGACAAGGTGACTGTAACAATCAATTAAATAATAACTATAAAGGATTTAGCAAAGATGAATGATTTCAAATATGACATTGTAGGATAAATGACAGCTTAAGTTAAATGACTACAGAAAAGACTACAACAGAGTTTCAGCAGTATCAGGAGAAGTAAAGATCAGAGGCTTGGGGAGAAGAGGAATGGAGGGGACATAAGAATGTAGAATAAAGACCTTGTTGTTAAAGAAGGCTGGCTGTTTCATCTGTGAGTTTTAGTGAAAAATGAAAATACATGGTCCCTTTTCAAGAAACAGAAAGAAAAAAAACCTGTTCCTTAACATGGGAAAGGAGAAAACCAAATTATCCATACTCGAAAATAATATGATAATGGAAGTGTCCCTCAGTAGAAGAATGGATAAAGAAACTGTGGTACATTTAACTATAGAATACTACTCAGCAATTAAAAACAAGGAATTGCCGAAATTTGTGGACAAATGGATTGAACTAAAAAGGATCATAATGAGTGAGTTAACCCAAAAGCAGAAATAGTCAAATGGTATATACTTACTTATATCTGGACACTAGCCCAAGGGGCATGTCTCATGAAAGTTCTCACTCACAAGGAAAGTGGGACAGAGGGGAGAACATCCTATTGAGACTCTAGGTGAGAGAAGCATGGGAAAATGGGGGAACAGAAGAATCCAGAGGGTCCTAGAAACCTACAAGAAGAACATTATAATAAGTGGATGTGGGCCAAAGGGTCCTGCTCAAACTATGGCACCAGCCAAGGACAATATGTACAGTAAACTTCGAACCCCTAGCCAGATCTAGCCAATGGACAGGATGTTCTCCACAGTTGAGTGGAGAGTGGGGACTGTCTTTCACATGAACTATAATGCCCCATAATTGACCATGTCCCCTGGAGGGGAGGCCTGGTGGCACACAGAGGAAGGATAGCAGGCTACCAAGAAGAGACTTGATACCCTATGAGCATATGCAGGGGGAGCAGGCCCCCCTCAGTCACAGTCATAGGGGAGGGGAGAAAAGGGAAAGTGTGAGGGAGGGAGGAATGAAAGGATACAAGGGATGAGATAACAATTGAGAAGTAATATGAATGAATAAAACCCCCCCACACACAAAGAAAGACTTGTATGAAAAAAATATCAAGTGTCTGAAGAAATTGAAGATCATATCAGAAGATGGAAAGATCTCCCTTGTTTATGGATCCAGAAAATTAACAAAGTAGAAATGACCATCTTACTGAAAGCAATTTACAGATTTAATGCAATCCTTTTCAAAATACCTACACAAATTTTTAAGGAACTTGAAAAATCAATTCTTAACATCACATGAAAAACCAAAAACCCAGAATAGCTCAAAAAAATTCCTATACAATAAAAGGTTCTCTGGAGGAAACTCTATCCCTGATTTCAAGTTGTACTATAGAGCAACAGTACTTAAAACAGCATGATACTGGCATAGCAACAGGCTGTTTGATCAGTGGAATTGACTTGAAGGCCCAGAAATAAAATCCACACACCTATGGACAATTGATTTTTGAAAAAGAAGCCAAATCTATACAATGGAAAAATGATAGCATCTTCAAAAAATGGTGCTGGTCTAACTGGATGTCTACATATAGAAAAATGCAAGTAGATCTATATTCATCATCATGCACAAAACTATAGTCCAAGTGGATTAAAGACCTCAACATAAAACCAGAGACACTAAATCTGTTAGAAGAAAAAATGGGGAAGAGCCTTGATCTCATAGGCACAGGAGACAACTTCCTGAAATGAACACCAACAGCCCAGGCTCTAAGGTCAACAATTAGTAAATGGGACCTCATGAGGCTGAGAAGCTTCTGTAAGGCAGGAGACACTGTCAAAAGAACAAAACAATAGCCTACAAACTGGGAAAAGATCTTCACCAACCCTTCATCTGACAAAGGTCTATTATCCAAAATACATAAAGAACTCAAGAAATTAAACTCCACCAAAACAAATAACCCAATTAAGAAATGGGATTCAGAACTAAGCAGAAACTCTTCAACAGAGGAATATTGAATGGATGTGAAACACTTAAAGAAATGCTCAATGTCCTTAGTCATCAGACAGCAGCAATTCAAAATGATTCTGAGATTCCATCTTACACCCATCAGAATGGCTAAGATAAAAAACTCAAGCAACAGCACATGCTGGTGAGAATTTGGAGAAAGGCGAATACTCCCTCACTGCTGGTGGAAGTGCAAACTTGTACAAGCACTTTAGCAGTCAATTTCTTGCTTCCTCAGAAAATTGGGAATAGTGCTACCTCAAGACCCAGCTATTCCATTCCTTGGAAAATACCCTAAAGATAGATGGTCCACTAGACCACAGGGATACCTGCTCAACTATATTTATAGTAGACTTATTTGTAATATGTAGAATCTGGAAACCACCTAGGTTTCCCTCAGTCAAAGAATGGATAAATAAACTGTGGTACATTTAAACTATGGAGTACTACTCAGGTATTACAATCAAGAAAATCTCGAAATTTGCAGGCAAATGGATGCAACTAGACATGATTATCCTGAGTGAATTAACCAAGCCTCAGAAAGATACACATGTTATATATTCACTTATAATTAGATACTAGCCCAACATGGTTGTCATCTGAGAGTCTTCATTCAGCAGGGGACTAGGACAAATTTTGGGACTTGCTATTAGGACTCCAGGTGACAGAGGTATGGAAGAATGAGGAGATATGTGGGGAGCAGTGCTAAATTCTACCATGTCAGAAATCCCATGCTTAAGCTGCATGCTGTGACCTTCCAGCTGATGATCTCTGCTGGAGTTGGTCTTTGTGTTCCAGGCCATCCTTGGATTATTTACCTTTGAAAGGAGTAGGGAAATCCCTACTGAGAAACACCTGGAGGGTTAAGGACATTCTTACAAAGAGCTATTTAGGCTATTGTGTTCTTCTTGCCTTGGGAGCTAGGGAGAGAGGGATCCAAATAGATCCTATTGACCTTAAAGTCTTAGTCATCCGCAATAAAGAGGAATCTTGATCAGAAATGTCCTGTCTTGATTTGTTTTTTCTCACATCTCTGTATCCGACATTCAATCCCTACTCCCTCTTTCAGGTGAACCTTGATTCGATTTTTCCTGTGGGCTGGGACACTACAGAGACAGAAGGACCCAGAGAGTCCAGGAAACCTACAAGAAGACCATCAAGGCTGGAGGATATGGACCCTATACAGATTACTGTACCAACCAAGGACAATGCATGCAGTAAACCTAGACCCCCCCTATTCAGATCTAGCCAATGGATAGCACATTCTCTACAGTTTTTTTTTTGGAGAGAGGAGTGACTCTGCCATGAACTCTGGATCCCATTTGACCACTTCCCCTTGGTGAGGAGGCCTGATGGCACTCAGAGGGAGGAGAAGCAGGATATCCAGATGAGAACTGACAGGCTGTGATTATATGATGAGGTAGGAGGTCTCCTTCTGTCATAGGTGTAGGGGAGGGGAATAGGGTGAAAAAGAGAGAGCAGGGAATGGGAAGTTACAAGTGAGTGCGTAACAATTGCAACATAATCTGAATAAATTATTTAATGAAAAAACTATGTTGAAATAGAAAGCTTTATTTCTTAAGTGTTTTCTGACTATATAGTAGCACAGCAAGACAACCCATAAACCTATAAATACAAAATGATACTTTGGTTTCATAATTTTATATGATATTAAAATTAAGTTTTATAATATAATACCTTCATTTTTATAAAATATTTGTCATCCAGTGCACACCTGTAATCCCAGCACTTGGCGAGGTGGATGCAGGTGAATCTCTATTAATTGAAGGCTATTCTGGTCTACAAAGCGAGTCCAGGACATCCAGAGCTACACAGTGAAAGCCTGTCTCAAAAAATGTCTGTTATGCTTCCCAACTTTGAAGCATCTTTGGAGTACAGATCATGGTACATGAAGAAGAAATCCAGCTTCCATTCCTTTTTTCTGTCTGATAAACCATTCTGCTCAAATCAACTTTGAAGTAAAATAAAGGGTTTTTTAGTTTTGTTTTTTATTTTGTTTTAGATTATATTTCCAGGTCATAGTCCCTTATGGAGGGAAATTAGGGCAGGAAATCAAGGCAGGAACTGAAAGCAGAATGCTACTTGCTTGCTTGCTCACTTATTGGATAAGCTTTCCTAACTTCTGTCTGACCAGAGAATGCTGCTGCTCACAGTGTGACATGCTCCCTTACATCAATAAAACCTTAAGGAAATCCACCACAGAAGTTTTCAGAGGTCATTCAGATCTGAATAATGCCTCAATTGATGACTATAGGCAGTGCCAAGTTGAAAAAGCTAACTTGATGGTATAATTGGAGGAAGATGGAATCATACTTCCATACCAAAAAGATGGAAGAGACTCGTATACTAAATAGATAATCTAGTTGTATAGTTGTCTGAAGGAAGGAAATGGTACTGTGAGAAGTTACACACCCAGCTCATCATCATATTTTTATATTAGGTTTATCAACAATCCCATTGTTATGACTTGCCTTCTTGAAGTCAAGGTGTATATGGGCTATCAGAGTGGAGGCCCCTTGTTCTGATGACACTATTCTTTATATAGAAAGGAAACATTTACTTCATTTAGCTGTTGGCTTGGTTCTACTACAAGTAATCTGCCAGATGCAACCAGGTTCTCTGCCTATGGAAATTTGAAAGGGATGGAAGCTGGAATTGGTGGCATTAGTAGTGGACATATGATGGCACCAGAAGAGGTAGCATAACTGGGGACATAGGAGGGAATATGAGGGCCACACTGTGATTCAACTCAAGAACAAAACTGTTAAGCGACATTCAGCTAGGAAAACCTTGCTACCTTATACAAATATAAGTTCAAATCATAAGTTATAGAAGAAACACATCAATGAAGACTGCAGGCTTTTGTCTATGGATTTCTAACTCATTGTTTTATTTTACTTTTTCCTCATGATGTTTTTGAAGCAGAGCTGATTAAAAATATATTTTGACAAGAATATTTTTTTCATGCTTTGGGTGTTTTTTCTGCATGTTTGTGCACCATATGCATTTCTAGTTTCATGGAAGCCAGAAGAAGGCAACAACTGGAATTACAGATGTTTGTAAGTTACCATGTTGCATGGAGGAATCTAACCCTGGTCCTCTGGAAGAAGAGTCAATGCTCTTCATTTCTGAGCCATCTCTTCAACATCATTTTTAAAAATGTCTCATTGGACAACTTTAAAATTTGTTTCTTTTTTATCCTTTTATTTATTTAATTACTTTATATCTAGATCTCATGCCCCTATCTCCTCTTCTCCCCATCTGTCCCTCACACCTCTCTCAACCCATTTCACTCTCTCTATCTTCCCAGAGAAAGGGAGGGTCCCAAGTGGTACCAATCCATCTTGTCATCGCAGTAGTAAGCAAACCCTCCACTGGGGATTGGCAAGCCAGCCCATCTATGAGAAAGAGATACAAAGGCAGTTAACAGAGTCATAGATAGCCCCTAATCCTATTGCTAGGGAGCCCACATTATAACCAAGCTGTACATTTGCTACATATGTGTAGGTGGTCTAAGTACATTCCATGCATGCTCTTTGGCTGGTGGTTCAGCCTGTGTGAGCCCCCGTGGTCACAGGTTAAATAACTCTGTAGGTTTTCTTGTGCTATCCTTGACGACTCCTGTTCCCTCTATCCTTTCTGTACTCTTCTGTAGCACCACCCAAGCTCAGACCATTGCTTTGTCTTGTGTCTCTCCATCAGCTTCCTGATGAAGCCTCTCAGAAGATGGCTTGCTAGACTCATATCTGCAAACATAGCACAGTATCATTAATAGTGATAGTGGTTGGCACTCTTCTGTGGGGTGGGTCTCAAGCTGGGCCAATCAATGACTTGCTATTCCCTCAATCTCTGTTCCATCTTTATCCCTACAAATCTTGTAGGCAGGGCAAAGTTTGGAACAAAGGTTTTGTGTGTGTTGATGTCCTCCTCCCTCCACTGTCTTTAATTCTTAACAAATATTTTAGAAGAGATGTTTAAAGAAATCTAGGTGCATTGAGAAAGCTAGCACATACCCAGTCTGAACTTTAGACTAGATCAAATAATTTCTAGCTTAAAAAATTTCTGCCTCTTACTTTATAGCCTTAATTGTTCTTCCAAGATCTAAAACTAAAAATATTAATTACTAGTAATTCAAAAACTTGCTCTACTTACACAAAAATATTTTTTGAAAATATATCTGGAGTATTTGGGAAATAGATCTTTGTAAGACAGAAATATTTACATAGCATTGTTCTGAAAGGATTACTTTGTTTCATGACTTCCATGGTTTCTTTTCTCTCTTATAGAACTCAAGGTTTATTAATATTTATTTGATAATATCTAGAAATCTTTAAGATTTTTAAATTGGTTCCCATATATATATATATATATATATGTGTGTGTGTGTGTGTGTGTGTGTGTGTTAATTACATAAAATGGCGATCTAGCTCATTTCTCCAAAGCATACAAAACATAGTTACTTTTTCTTTAGGTTACTAAGTAAAACCATTCTCACAGGAGTGGAAACATATTGTGATATCCTCTTGAATTATTGACTAATGTTTCACCAAGTCGGCACAATTTTTTGAAAATATGTAACTCCAAAATGCCTTTATTTTTATTGAGCTCAAACTTTAATTTAAGATAGAAGTTTCTGATAGGTTGGAAAAACCATAGTTCAAATGGAACTATGCAGTAATTTCACTGCTGTGTATGTAAATGATCCATGAATGTTTACTCTGAAAAATGTTCCTTTTGAAATGTCACAAGCAAAAAGAACTACTCTAATGCTATCATTAACATTTAAAATATGCCACTCTCCAAAACATTTCATCAGAAAGAAGTTCTGAGTCAGTCTTTCTGAGAACACCCAAGCACATCACTCCTTAGTCAAATTTCTCTTTGAATGTAATAAAAAGGAGATTTGTACTCTGGTGTCCGTTACTGAGGTGCTGACAGAAATTCCTACTGGCTCATGGATAAAAAGAACACAGAAACAATTTCTAATTCTAACACTATAAACATCATTTCACTTGTTTCTTCTCATCTAAAAAGCCTCAGTTTTACAAGAATGCACCAAAACCAACACACACCTATTCCTGTACTCCAGACAGGGATTGGGATAAGACATTGATGAAGATGAAAAGGAACATTAGATATTGATGATGAAATTCTTGGAAATGTTTGTGTAGTCTCTATACATTGAAATTTTCAGAAAAAGAGCCACATTTCAGTTAAAGATTCTAAAAGGCTGACTGACCTGCTAGAACTTCATGATCATGGAAAGTTGGAATGTTGCAGACCCAGAGACAAATTTCCTTAACAGTCATTCATTGACTTCTTCTGTTTTTGACCTAACATACTTTTGACAATATATAAGTTAAAGCTTTCACAAAGTACTAATGTTAAAGCTATTTTTATAAAACTGTGTTTGTTTCTCTCTTAATCTGGCTATTACACATAATTGAGATTCTATTATGTTATTTAAACAAGCTACACAGCACAAGAAGTGAACAATATTACTCAAATTTTAAACCTCAAATTTGTACTCCTCCCAGTTTACATACCAGAGATACTTGTGCTTTGCAACTTTCCTGCTCTGATGTCTTCTGGACATCTCCTTTGGCTCAATCCCCTTCCTGCTGTCTCTGGAACCATGTTTCAATCCCCTACTTCCTCTTCTAACGCCTCCTTCCCAAAATGAAAGGGCTAGCCTCCTGCCATCCAGACCAGTGAAGTATCAGAGCTTACAGCCTATGGAAATCATGAGAAAACAAGTGAATCTAATATCAGACTCCCTCCATCCAACTCTGGAAGCCACCCAACAAAAACAAAGATGGCAAGATGTCTAAAGGACAGTGTAAAAGCATACACAAAAAACCCCAAAACAATATGGCGTCTCCAGTTTCCAGCTATCCCAAAGAAAACAACCCAGAGAACTCAAATACAAAGGAAATAAAAGAAAATGACCTCAAATCCTTAGTAATGAGGATATTAATGGAGGAAACAAATAAAATTCATAATCAAATGCAGGAGGACACAGCCAAACAGGCGAGAGACATAAAAGAAGCACATAGAGTGGAACTGGAAAAAGTTCAGGAAAATGCAAACAACCAGATGAAAGAAATGAGTAAAACGGTTGAAGCTCTGAAGACCTATAAAGACGCAATGGTAGAAACTCAGGAATATACAAACAATCAGATGAAAGAAATCAAAAAATCAGTTCAAGATCTGAAGACAAAAATAGACTCAATGATAAACACACAGACAGAAGAAAAATGAGAATGTGAGACCTCAGAGAAGAAGGCGAGCAACACAGAGGTGAGCTTTTCTAACAGAATCCAAGAGATGGAAGAACGAATCTCAGGTCTAGAAGATACAATCACAGATCTTGAAGCAACCATTACAGAAAATGCCAAAGCTGGAAAACTCCTGACACAAAACATCCAAGAAATTAAGGACACCATGAAAAGAAGAAATCTGAGGATAATAGGCCGAGAAACTATTCTCAACAAAATCATAGAAGAATATTTCCCCAATTTAAAGAAAGAGATGCCTATAAACATACAGGAGGCCTACAGAACACCAAATAGAATTGACCAGAAAAGAAAACCTTCATGTCACATAATAATCAAAACACAACACATACAGAACAAATAAAAAATATTAAAAGCTGCAAGGGAAAAGGGCCAAATAACATTTAATGGCAAACCTATCAGAATTACTCCCGACTTTTCAGCAGAGACCACAAAAGCCAGAAGGTCCTAGACAGAGATCCTACAAACCATAAGAGACTACGGTTGCCAGGCCAGACTACTTTACCCTGCAAAACTATCAATAACCATTGATGGAGAAAACAAAATATTCCATGACAAAAACAAATTCAAACAGTACCTACCCACAAATCCAGCTTTACAGAAGGTACTAGAAGGAAAGCTCCATCCGAAAGAGTCAAGATACAACCAAAACTACTCAGGAAATAGATAACTATACCATGGCAAAAACACAACTACACAAACGCTTGACTGGAACCAACATCAAAATTAAGACTCTTAACAGTCACTGGTCATTAATATCTCTCAACATCAATGGTCTCAATTCTCCAATAAAAAGACACAGACTAACTGAATGGGTGCATAAACAAGATCCAACAATCTTCTGCATTCAAGAAACACATCTCACCCATAACGATAGGGATTACCTCAGGGTAAAAGGTTGGAAAAAAATATTCCAAGCAAGTGGTCACCAGAAGCAAGTAGGCGTAGCCATTTTAATATCGAACAAAATAGACTTTCAACCAAAATTAGTAAAAAGGGATGCGGAAGGACACTTCATACTCATCAAAGGTAAAGTCACCAACCAAGATGACATCACAATTCTGAACATCTATGCTCCCAATACAAGGGCACCCAAATTTGTAAAAGATCTGCTAAAAAAGCTTAAAGCAACATTCCCACACAATAATAGTGGGAGACTTCAACACCCCACTCTCACTGAAGGATAAGTCATTGAAACAGAAACTAAACCGAGTAATAACATCATTAACCAACGCCATGGGTCAAATGGATCTAATAGATATCTATAGAGCCTTTCACCCTAACAAGAAAGAATATACCTTCTTCTCTGCACCCCATGGACCGTTCTCCAAAATTGATCACATTGTAGGTCACAAAGCAAGCCTCAACAGATACATGAGGATTGAAATAATACCTTGCATCCTATCAGATCACCATGCTCTTAGGCTGCAATTCAACAACAACATAAATAACAAAAAGCCTACACGTACTTGGAAACTAAACAACTCTCTGCTAAATGACACCTGGGTCAGGGAAGAAATAAAGAAAGAAATCAATGAGTTTTTGAAATTCAATGAAAATGAAGGAACAACTTACACAAATTTGTGGGATACATTGAAAGCAATGCTAAGAGGAAAATTCATAGCACTAAGTGCATTTAAAAAGAAATTGGAAACATTGCAGATAAGCATCTTAACGACACAACTGGAAGCCTTATTCATAATAGCCAGATCATGGAAACAGCCTAAGTGTCCCTCAGTAGAAGAATGGATGAAGAAACTGTGGTACATATACACTATGGAATACTACTCAACTATTAAAAACCAGGAATTCCCGAAATTTGTGGACAAATGGATCGAGCTAGAAATGATCATAATGAGTGAGTTAAGCCAGAAGCAGAGAGACTCAAATGGTATATACTCACTTATATCTGCATACTAGCCCAAGGGGCATGTCCCACGAAAGCCTTCACTTACCAGGAAACTGGGATAGAGGGGAGGACATCTCATTGAGACTCTGGATGAGAGAAGCATGGGAGAATAGCAAAGTAGAAGGATCCAGAAGGTTCTAGAAATCTACAAGTAAAACATTATGATAGGCAGATTTGGGCACAGGGGTCCCGCTCAAACTAAGGCACCAGCCAAGGACAATACAGGCCGTAAACTTTAAACTCCTACCCAGATCTAGCCAATGGTTAGAACAGTCTCCACACTTGAGTGGAGAATGGGATATGACTTTCTCATGTACTCTGGTGCCTCACCTTTGACCATGTCTCCTGGAGGGGAGACCTGGTGGCACTCAGAGGAAGGACAGCAGGTTACTGAGAAGAGACTTGATACCCTATGAGCATATACAGGGGTAGGTAATCCCCCTCAGGAACAGTCATAGGGGAGGGGAATAAGGGGAAAATGGGAGGGAGGGAAGAATGGGAGGATACAAGGGATGGGATAACCATTGAGATGTAACAAGAATAAATTAAGAAAAATAAAAATTTTAAAAATGTACTATTGTTGTTTTCTTGTTGTTATTTTAGGTTGCAAATAAATTTTTGTTTTCTATTTTCTTACATTAAAATGAGAATTCATCTGGTTAGCATTTCTTTTCCACTATCATTTTACTTGAGTTTCATTGCTGTGCAATTTTCACATTCTCAAAGACAATTCATATAGCTTTATTTATGATTGTCTGTTCAAGATTTTTACCTATTTCTCAATGTATCTGACTTTTTAAAATATCATATTTCAGGTAACTTCTAGCTACCTTATTTGCCAGTCTTTGTGGCTGACCTTTGCAAATATTTCTTCTCATAGTCTGATGTTGTCCATTTATTCTTCATAGGTCTCTTTTAAGCAAAAGAAGTTTTTAACTTTAGTTTTCTCTTTTTAAAACTTGCTTTGTTATATCATACTCCACTTACCCCCAGGATGTTTTTGTATGATAGTCTTAATTCCTCTATAATAGTTGCCATACTTCTAGAACAACAAATGGAATTTTATTTTAATATTTATATTTTAGATTAAGAATCCTCTGCTAATAATTGTACTCATTTTGAAATATAAACAAAATTGTAAAATATTACTGCTGTGCAATCCACAGATGTTTTATATTATATACTGGCATCTTATAGTTTAGTAACACACACACACACACACACACACACACACACACACACACATATATATATGTGTGTGTATGTTACTATACTATATATATATATATATATATATATATCACATATCTATGTATATATCACATGTACTGTACATTTCATAGGTATAATCTACTGTACATATTTCTTTCACATATTGGTGGCATGAGCCACATAGTGACATTTAGTCTGCAATGGACTGCACAGATGATGGTAGTTTCTCAAAATCATAACAGATTTAGAAATTTCCTATTGCATAATGACACTGTAAAATTGTATCTCGTAAACACAGGCATTTTCACTTGTTTGGGGTGATGCTATGCTGTCAATAATATAAAGTATAAAATGTAGAAAGACTTGTTACATTCATATGTAACACTCAGTAATGATAATGATTATTAGTCTTTATTTATCCATTATAGTTTTATACCATTTCTATAGCATATCCATCCTTATGTATGAAAATAAAATTTAATTGAAAATACATTATATTGGCAGAAACTTCTTACATCTCATGTCCATCATTGCTCTACTTCTCAGAGAAGCCACATAAGTGATTGACCCATGATATCTAGGTTGTATATCTACACCATGATGTAGATTTCTTGTATGACATACTTTTCAGAGTATAGCTCCTGTAGTAAGTAAAATGTGATTATATTTCTATTGTTTATTATATGTGAGTTGTATGTATGCATACACTGTGCAAATAATCACTAAACATGTTTATAAAATTGTAAACATTTTTATCAATGTTAATGGAAGAATACTAGTTTTTAGAAATTTTCTAATTCTATTAGCAGCTTATAATAACATTCATCATTTGTCATATCCTGAGGGGCATAATTCTTTTTAATATCAAGATTGGCAGATTTGTGTTTTGAATTTCAGTAATTCTTTCTTTGTGCTTTTGGAGATATACAATGTTTTAAACCTAGGGCTCCATGCAGGTTAGAGTTCTACCATTAGATTTCCCTCTGTACTCCTGAAATTAATTTATTAATTTCCAATTATTTAGATATTTTTATTCACTTTTTTGGTTGTAGAGTTTGAATTTATTTTCTTTAATTTTTATCTCAATTACTATTGTCTCATTATTTTGAAGTAATGCTACTAGCTATATACAGGTTAAACATTTTTATTTCATGCTCAAGGGCATTTTAAAACTGTGTGTGTTCAACTTATCTCCAGAAACATCTCTTTTAAGGGTACAAGCTCTCTTTTGGTAGACTGTGGATAGTTATTTGTTTTCCCATCATTTTCTAACTTTCTAAACTTCTGTATTTAATTTCATTTTCTTTTAGCAGAATTCAAGTTTATGTAAATCTTATTGATGTAATTGAAGTAATTAAATTATATTTATGTATCTATAATCTTATTACATATTAATCTTCTAATTACAAAGAAATTCAGAGTTGTCAGGGTAATAATTAGCTTCAAGTAGATGTAAAGAATGCTTTTCAATGATGGAGACACAGTGGGATAAGTTTCATGTTTAATAGTCAAGAATCACTTAGCACAGATGGATTGAGTCTGCCCTGCATTAAGAGTAAAACTTTCTCCTTATTTTAGACTTTAGTTGGATATTTGCCTTGAGCAAGTCCTAGTCATTTAACATTCTGAAGTTAAACTACTTGTCTCCTGGCCTTCAATTTCATCATCCATTAAGTGAAGAAATCAATACTAGCCAAGACATAAGAATGATGGGAAAATTAGGTGTAGTTTATAAAAAACAAAAAACACAAATTCTCTAACAGCAGAGGTTAAGAGCGACAGTTTTTGGAATTACAAGTACTCTATTTAGATGATCACCATGGCAATTTGCTGAACTTGACAAAGTAGAATGTTTGTTTATTTTAGAGAAGAAATACTGACCTATAGTCACTGTGAATTAAAGTTTAGCTCTTGCAGCAATGATTATTAAAAAAGGTGAAAATAGAGTCTTAAAATTTGGAGGGTATGCTGGAAAAAAGACACAGTGGTTAGGAGCCTATTCTGCTCTTGCAGAGGAACCAAGTTCAGTTTCCAGTACTCACATAAGGCAGCTCACAACTCTCTGTTATACCAGTTCCAGGAGGTCTCACATTGCTGGCCTCCATGGGCACCTGTACTCATGTATGCATACTCACACACAGGCATAAAACATAAATACAACTAAACATAAAAGTAAATTAAAAGGAAAAATAAAAGAAAGAAGAAGCTAATCAGACCATATGATCTCTCTATTACAGCATTGTTTCACAGGCTGCCTAACATTCATTTTATTTTCCTTAAGTCATTTTCATAGAGCCAGATATTTCAAAAATTTTCTCTCACTGCTTCCTATGGTACAAAAGATGAAAACATTAATCTGTCTATAGTTTAAATTTGAATCTGCCAATCATTAAAAGCCATGGACTCTGGGATGGAGAGATGACTTCACAGGTAAAATTGCCTATTGTCAAACCCCATACCAGAATTGAACACCCAGACAGGAAAGAATCAATTTACAAAAGCTATCCTACGTCTAGTACACACATGCTATCATGATTGCCTCTCATACCAATGAGCAAATATATGTAACAAGAAAAAAATATGCCAAACACACTTGTCTTCTTTGTATATGAGTTTATACTCATTTATGGAAAAAGCAAATGTGCTTAAATGTTATTTCATAGCTCTGTTTTTGAACCGGAAATTCATGGTTATTGGGAGCAAACTTTAAATGATAACAATAGATTTATATGTGAGTTCTGTCTTGAATTTCTTTTGGGTGATTTTGAACTTACTGTAAGGTAACTCACATCCAGCAGAAGAGAAGGGGCATGTCTCATGAAAGTCTTCACTTACCAGGAAACTGGGACAGAGGGGAAGACATCCCATGAGACTCTGGATGAGAGAAGCATGGGAGAATAGCAAAGTAGAAGGATCCAGAGGGTCCTAGAAACCTACAAGTAGAACATTATGGTAGGCAGATTTGGGCACAGGGGTCCCGCTCAAACTAAGGCACCAGCCAAGGACAATACAGGTGGTAAACTTTAAACCCCCACCCAGATGTAGCCAATGGTCAGAACAGTCTCCACAATTGAGTGGAGAATGGGATATGACTTTCTCACGTACTCTGGTGCCTCACATTTGACCATGTCCACTGGAGGGGAGACCTGGTGACACTCAGAGGAAGGACAGCAGGTTACCGAGAAGAGACTTGATACCCTATGAGCATAAACAGGGTGAGGTAATCCTCTTCAGGAACAGTCATAGGGGAGGGGAATAAGGGGAAAATGGGAGGGAGGGAAGAATGGGAGGATACAAGGGATGGGATAAACATTGAGATGTAACAAGAATAAATTAATTTTAAAAATGTAAAAAAAAAAGAATCATCTGACATTATATTTATAAAGCTTTACAAATAATTCTTGGAACTACTGCAGAGTTCTCTCAACTTGACAGGATGCTGTTTTTTTGTTTTGTTTTGTTTTGTTATTTCTTTCAGGAATATACAATAAATACTTACTGATATATTGTTGAATACATTAATGTTTCTAATAATCTGATGCTGTTTTCTACTTAACAGTGGGAACAATCAGGGTAGACTCTTGAAATTGCTTCTATAGTTTAATGACTTCTTTAGAACTCTTCACTCCACTCTCAAAGAAATATGAATATATACAAGCTCACCTAAATTGAACCTTTGTAAAGCTTTCTACTTGAATGAATGGCACTCAATAGCATCATGTACAAGAAATGAATTGTGGCTAGATGTTTGCATGGAATGTCTTTGGAGCATGAAAGGAGGTGATGGTAAATGGGTGGGGGGAGTGTCAGATTGCCATATAATTCCATAGTACCTAGAACAACTCAGCTGACAGTGTTAAGCAAATGTGAAACCAGGATATGGACAGTTTATATATTTTTTTATACTGGTCAGCAAAAGTATTTATGGTAAAACTGTTCTGAATAATTATATATATAAAATATATATTATATATATATATGGTATTTTTAGTTTAATTTTCTAAGTTTTGAGAATTTCAACTTGCGTGTGATCCTTTCAAATATTTCATTATAAAGGATCATTCTTTGCTTTTATCTTATTAACAATATTTGTTCCTTAGTTCAAGTATTATTCCATCATTCCATATATTGACTGTCATGCTCAGCTTTCAGTATATTCTGCTCTTGGATGTTTTCTTCTATTTTCCACTCTTCTAATGTGTCCTTTGCTTATTTTTTTCTTGTGAGGGTACATACTACTTCTTAACCAATACAGGGGCTTTGGAAAATTCAGCACTGCACCTGCTATTTTTTGAATTATTGTTTTATCTAATTTATAATAAATCTATTTTAAAATTAATTGCATTTTCCTCTTATTTTCAAAATGTCTATGTCTTAGTTACTTTTTCTACTGTAAAGGACAACATGACCAAGGCAACTCCTATAAAATAAAGCATTTAACAGGGAGCTTGGTTAAAGTTTCAAAGTGTTACTCCATTATCATTATGGTGGAGAACTTGGTGGGAGATAAGCAAGCTTGGTGCAGGAAAAGTATCTAAGAGCTACATTCTGACCTGCAGGCAGAATAGAAAAAGAGCACTGGACCTGACAAGGGATTTTGAAATGTCAAAGACCACTCACAGTGCCACACCTACTCAAACAAGGCCATATCTATTAATCTCTCCCAACAGCCCACCAACTGTGAACTAAGCACTCAAGTATATCAGCCTATGGGGCCATTCTTATTCAAAATACCACTTTCAAATTCCTGGTGCCAAAAGTGGCAAAGTTGTCTTAAGCACAATTTCAAATGTCTCCATAGTTTATCACAGTCTCAACATTGTTTCAAAATCCAATGTTCAAAGTCTCTTCTGAGACTCTTAATTTTAACCTCTTTTAAAATCAAAAGTAAAAAGCAAGTTATATACTCCCAACAAAAAATGACACAGAATATACATTGCCATTTCAAAAGGAAGGAAAGGGGTCATAACGAGGAAATTTAGACCAAAGCAAGATTGAAAACCAACAGAGCAAACTCCAAATTATGAATCTCTGAGTATGATGGCATGGTGTTCTCTTTTCAGATCTTCAGTGCTGTACCGAGATCACAAGATCCTCAAAAGACCACCAGGACTTGATACTGGGATATATAACTGAGGACCACTAATTTTTGTTGATGTGAGCAGGTCTCTGGTGGTCACCAACATAGTGGTATCCAGAAAGAGCTCCAAACTTTGAGCTGCAAGTAAATTTATAGGTTATTATACCCCCAACACCCCAATGCAGGGGAGCTCCAGCCTGGCAAGAGCCTATTGGTTGAGTAACATAAGGAGGCCTAATGTACAAAGGTGACAAGCTATAGAAAAAGATTCCAAGACTGCCTACAGCTTAGCTTTCTTGGTTCTCTTTGTTTACTACTTTGTCCAGGGAAGTATCTGATTTCTTATTAACTGTGTGTCCAATGGCCAGGAAGAAATGTGGCCATAAAACTGGGTCTCATAGAAACTATATTGGTGGTGGGTGGAAAGGCTAGTTTCTCCCTGCAGCTGGCCAGATTATCTCCTCTAAGTCTATTTCTTAATCTTTGAAATGGGTGACCCTGAAATCTAATTTTATTTCTTCTGGTATCTCACCAGCTACTTCCAATGTTGTTGATTGCAAGACACTTTTATCTCCTCAACTGTCAGTAGCTCTATTTCGTAGGTATTTTATGACTCTGGCTTCTCCAACATCTTACAAGTCTCCAATGAAATCTAGCCTTAATCTTCAAAGATTCATGTGTTGGCCTTTCCAGGTATTCATGCAGGAGCTGTCTTTCCAAATGCCTAGCTTCATTGACTTTATTTCATGGCAAAGGAACATTTCAAAACCCTTTTCGTTTTTTAATCTAAAGCCAGAATGACTTGGTGGAAGCTGCCAAGTTTTTCTGCTTGCTAGAGCTAGAACATAGACTCCTTCTAGCCTTATATTTTCATGATCATTCTGTTGTTGATGATTTAGTTTGCTACTTAGTCTTTCCTTTAATTTCCTCTCACAATGGGTAGCTTAGCTGGTTGGAGTCTTGCTCTGAAGTCACACTCACATTCCATTTTAGCATCAGTATTTTCTTTAACATTTTATCTCCTTAAGCACAAACATTTAGCAATTGGTAGTCCTTTTTTTCTCTAACTGTGCTTTTTGTATTTCTCTTTGCCCATCTACTTCTTTTCATTGTAGATCTGCATAAAAACAGTCTCTAATAACCACATGATCCAGTGAACACTAGGCTATTGGATATATATGTTGCCAGTGTCATTAACCCAAAACTTTTCTTTTTTTCTTTTCTTTTTTATTATTTACTTCTTTTTATATTATTACACACACAAAAACTACATACAGGAAGAAGAACCACAGAAAAACAGGGACTATATTCATATTACTTTCATAGTGTTTTGGCTATTTGTATTTGGGAACCTTGAAGAAAACATTTTTCTATCTCAGCAAGAACGTTTATCCTCAATGGAACAGATAGGTGTGATTCTATCAGCAGATAAGGTAAAATCCTTAGAGAAGGTCTTCAAAAACCCAAAACTTTTCAATTTTGCCTCAGGTAGATTTTTATGGCAAGCACAATAATTAGCCATGTTCTTTGCCAAAATGTCACAAGAATGATGCTTAGGTCAGCAGTTAATATTCTTCTACTCTAAAACATCCTGCACTTTTCTGCCACAGTTCACATTGCCCTCATCACCACTGTGCATGTTTCTATAATAGGGCCAACTAAACCATACTTAGAGCCTTTCATAGCTAATCTAAAGTCTCAGATTCATCCACCATAGTGAGACCTATCAGAGCAATGTGTCACTCTCTGGTAGAAACTTATATCTTAGTCACTGTTCTATTTTGTGAAGAGACTCCATGAGTAAGGTAGCTCTTATAAAAGGAAGCATTTTATTGGAGGCTTGCCTACAGTTTCAAGGAGTTAGAACAGTGACAGGTAGAATGATGGTAGGCAGGAAGGCATGGTGCTAAAGAAGTAGCTGAGAACTACAGGCTGACCCAAAGGTACATACCACCTTTTAATACTTGTCAACACTCTACTAACTGAGAAGTTAGCATTTGAATATCAGCTTATGGGGGACATTTTTATCCAAATTACAACAGTCTGTAAATGCAGAGTCATCACTACACTATGCCCATTTTGCCATTCCTTACTGCAGTTTCATGTTAGATCAGAAATAATTGCATTTTCCTCTTAATTTATAGCAGGCTTTGGGATTTGAAAAACAAGTGTGACAAGTATTTGGCTTTGGTGTTTGTTTTGCATTTGAAACTTGTTTCTACATTTGTTGTCTTTTATACTGTTCATTGAAAAGTTAGCTCCCAGTTTTGTTATTATTAACTATCACCACTCTAAAGTAGTCTTAATGTTTTGTGTTATTCAGCAGTTTGACTATGGCATATATTTTTGTTTTCACTTACACTTATTTGTTGCACAGGGATGATTAAATCTACGCTGAATTCTGTTATTTAATTAGAAACACTGAGTATTCTCGGCCAATATTACTTCAAATACTGTTTTTTTTTCTTCCTTTCTTTGTGATCTTAAAAGGATCTCTCCCTGAGCCAGAATTTTTGTTCCCTGCCTGGGTCTTACACTTAAATGTCACTTTCCAGAATAGCAAATGTTATGAGGAAGACCCCATCATGGTATGACTAGACAGCAGCATCTGCTGACCAAACACCCTGTGTTTCTAACAGTAAATTCAGTCTTGCCCTCCAAATTCTCTCTCCTTTGGAGAAATACAGTTTGACCCCAGTTTACTGACAACATTTGCAAATCCTGCAATTTAAGGGGACCATCAAGGCTGCCAGAACTGGACACAGTGGGGCCTACACAAATTGTTGCACCAACCAAGAGCAGTGCATTCAGTAAACCTAGACCCTCTGTTTAAATATAGCCAATGGACAGCTCATTCTCCACAGTTGTGAGTGAAGAAGGTCTTTGACATGACCTCTGGTGTCCCTGCTTTGATCACTTTCCCTTGGGGAGACCTTGTGGGCACACAGAGGAAGGGGAAGCAGGCTATCTCGATGAGACTTGATAGCCATGTTCACATGGTGGGGGAGGAGCTCCCCTTCTGTCAGAGTTCTAGCTAAGGGGAATAGGGTGGAAGAGGGAGGGTGAGAATGGGGAGATACAAGTGAGGGGATAAAAATCAGGATGTAATCTGAGTAAATTATAATAAATTTTAAAAAAGATTTTCAGGACACCAGTAGCAATATGATTCATCTTTTTGCATTTGTAGAGAAAAGTGCTAGGTATTTAGAAATGTCTAAGGAGAAGACTGTGGAAAACGCTTGTAAGATTTAAATGGACAAGTGTAATTCTAATCCAAGATTGTTAGCACAGAAAAGGGAATGATTCACCAGAGGCATATTTACTATGGAGCCATATTTGATGTTGCTGACAACAAAGAGGGAATGCTATCATTTTTGTGTCAAGGGCAGTTACAGTGCTAATTAAACTGTTGCTATTAGCAATTAGAAGGGGATTTTGTACCCAAGAGGTGGCTTCTGAACTGTGTTGATGCTGGAAATGTAGAAGTTAATTCATTTAGTATTTGAGACTAAGCACAGGGCCCTATTCATGGTAATTAATTATATAGTACTGAGCTACAGTCCTCTCCTTAAATTTATTTTGAAATATTGGTGCTTTTGAGAACAATCATTCTGTACATCTTCAAGTATCTATAGAGAAACTATCCATTCACATCCTAACTATTGAGTAAAACTAGAAATAAACTTATTCTATAAGGATGCTTAAAATATAGAGGTTTTAGTGGGCTTCACAGACACGATCTTTGGGGGTATGACTTCATACTGCTTCACATAATGAGTATTATCACTGGTAACAAAAGCATTCCTTTAAAATTTATTCTCTCTCTCTCTCTCTCTCTCTCTCTCTCTCTCTCTCTCTGTGTGTGTGTGTGTGTGTGTGTGTTTGTGTGTACGTGTGTTGTATTGGATGACGGGGCATATGTACAACATTATACTTGAGGAGGACAGAGGACAACTTGCAGAAATCAGTTCTTTCATTCCATCATGCATTTCTAAGTAACAAAAATCATGTCACTAGTCTTGATTACAAGCCTTCTTACTCCCTGGCCCCCAAACTTTTCATTGTACAAGATTTAGGTTCTACACAATAGTGTTTTTAAAGAAAAAATATTTTTATTTTTGTACATATATGTGAATGTCTATGTGAAAGTACACTATATGCGTGCAGTGCTTCTCAAATCCAAAAGAAAGGTCTAGATCCTCTGGAAGCCATCCCTCAGATACACTGAGAGAAAAATCTGTAAAGTAAAATAGATAGTAAAAATTATGATTGATATTTGCTCCTTGCGAAACCTCAATTCATAAACGAGCAAGAAAAGAATTTTAGTAGTTCCAGAAGTGCTCAGAAAAATTATAGTTTGAGGAAGATATTGATTGGTTCCTATAAAGGATCTTTGAAGACAAGGCTATTTGGACACATATCGGTCACTATTAGTGCCCCCTGCAATAATCATATTTTATATGTAATTATTGATTATTTTGGAATATAAATGATGATGGATGGTTTCCTGATTTTTATTGTCACATATAATGTATAATAAGGCACTTAACAAACATTTTTAATGAAAAGTAACATTTATTAAATGTTTACCTATTTACAGTACCCTCATTCAATGTGACATCAATAGGCCAAGAGTGATTAAGCTTTTCTTCCTAGAACATTACATTTTTTTCTTTTTATATGAGAATAAATATTTCTTCTATTTTAAAAGCCATATTTCTCCCTGAATTTGGGCGTGATGGTTCATGCTTGTGATCATAGTCTTGTAAAGCAGAGTCAGGTAGATACCTGGGCCTCACTGGCTGACCAACCTCACTTCTTTGTCCAGTTCCAGGCCAGTGAGACTCTACTTCAATAAGCAAGGTGGACCATGCTTGAGGAACAACAGCTGAACTTATTCTCTGGTCACTCCCCCATCCCCCATACACGCCTTATACACACATGCATTTGTGCATGTGTCATGCATGCATATGTGTGCATACACACACACAAACACACACAAACACACACTACAAAAAAACAACTGTTCAAACATAACCAGTCAAAGCAAACAGAAAAGGGATTTCAAATTGTTTTAAATCAGTATGATTTGAAATTTTATATTGTTTTAATATTATTTTTTTAAAAAGAAATTATTCTTTTATGGTACTACTCCTAACAATCCCTGCTGGCTCAGAGGCTCTCAGGCTGGCTCCCAGGATGTGTTCAAGGTAAAATCATCCAATTTTCTTTCACTGTCTTCCTGGATTCCAGATGAAACTGAATGCTAACCAAATTTGTGGTATGGTTAGGGCTTGTCATTCACTTATGAATACCTTCTTATTGGACACAATTATGATGATAAGCATGGTTGGTGGTAGGTTAATATCATACATTGTATTAAAATCTCGGTACACTTGTTCACATTGGAAATGAGATGAATGATATCCAGAGAGATTCCTGATTCATTTCATGGCTGCAGGCAAAACAAAACAAAACAAAACAACAACAACAACAACAAAAAACCTTTTCTGTGTTAGTTTGTATGTTGTTTTTTATTTTTATATTTTCTCTTAAAAGCAAGAGTCATTGTTGTTGTCCTTGTAAATATAAACTGGAGGAGACTTGTGGAGTGACTAACTGGAAGACATGTCTGTCATGGCATCTCTAACTGCTGCTGACAGTGACAGCAGTCACCTGTGTGCATTCAGTGGAGAATCACTTGTGCAGATTTAAAAAAAGAAAGATTTCTGTGGGAGTTTTGACTCCTAGAATATCTAACTTTGTCTTTCTTGTGGAAAATGCCTTTTTTCCCTGTCTCTGACATTTTAGTGATTAGAAGGCAGATGGTCTCATCTAAAAACAGTGAAATGCAAGTGACTGGATGATGGGGAAATGCTAGTCTGTGTTTGACAGAGTCACAGATTTCCATGGTATTTCAAGAGATTTCAAAAGCTAAAATGATTTGTTTTAGTGATAGAGATGGTGGATGCAGGAGTTTCTATCAAAAGATGGTGCTGTATATGTTTTGATAGGACTACTACTGATATCAAAGGGTTTCTTTGGAAGAAAAGTGAAATCATGACTCTTTTAGATGAGCTGAAAATATGTCTCTGATTCTCTTGTTAAAATGAAATCCACCAGTGTTGAAAAAATAGTAATCAATGCTCACATTCAAAATTTAGTCTCACACATTTACAAAAAGATTCTATTGCATTTCTATGGCAACTGCCTGGCAGATTCTGAGAAGTAAGTAGGGAATAAAAAATATTACCTAGTTTTAGTAGAGAGAACATTTCAGCACAAACAGCTTATCATAATAGGGGAGAAAAGAGCAGACTGGAGAAAAACATTCTGAGGTAGTCGAAATATCTGAATGAATACAGGGAAAAATCAATGAATGTTTATATAATTCACACTTATCCAGATTATATAGTTCACAATTAATAGTTTTAGTAGGGAGAATCTTTCAGCAAAAACAGCTTAGCATGACAGGGGAGAAAAGAACAGCCTGCAGGAAAAAAAAACACCTTAGGGTAGTCAAAATATATGAATGAATACTGGAAAACAATCACTGAATGTTTATATCATTCACAATTAACCAGTGGCCTAATATTCTAAACAACATGATGTCTTCTAGTCAGTTTGCTAATTGCTATAGGCAAATCAAATTCTTCTATTAAAAATCTGGCTTCTGCAATCTAGGATTGAAAACTCGGTTTTAAGTTGTAACTTTGCTGAGTAACTAGCATTGAATTCAATATGGGTTTTCAGAATGGCTGTCACTCTGACTTCAAGATGCAGCACTCTTTCTAGTACTTGAAGCACTAAGCAGTCTTCTAACTTGTAACATTAAACCAACTCTATCTGAACTCTAAACTCATATCTGAAGATGGCAAAGCCAGACGCTTTTATAAAAAGATTGAAAGGATGACCTCATAGTTCCACACAGAGTAACTAGTGTTACTTTCACTTTTCTTTCTGCTTTTTGGTGCTTGATATTTCTCTGGATTTTAGATGGTCATGTAAAATTGATCTTTATATTAAGAGCTGTTCTCACAACTCTATGCATGACGTTCTCCCTTTGCTTTTTTTTCCTTCCCTGGCTTTGTGATTCTCCATGTATCAGATCCAGACTTCTGCCCACTTTGCAGAACACTCACCTGTAGATCTGAGATACCAGCATTCATAAAGATATATTTTAGAAAATAGGTATTCCAACTGCAATGATTTAAGTCCTACAAATTTCCTTTTGTTGGGGATTAAATATTTTTTTTAAGGAAGCATTTTTAAATGAATGGTAGAATAATTTATTATAGTAGCAAGTACTAAAAAACACACACATGCACACAATTAGGTGATATGACACTAAGGGGGAAAGCATTTCAGTACAAATTTTTTTCTTTTCTTTTTTCATTTTTTTCTTTATTTCTTCATAAGAATCTGATGTTTCAACTGACCAAAAAAAAGTTATCCATGGAAAGACCAAGAGCTAATCCCTGGAGGAAGGAGTCCACCAAAAGCCCCAAGCAGAAGAGAATATGATAAATCTGAGGCACAGAAAGAATGCTAAGGCTATTCCAGGCAGAACTAGGAGAATGGATAAACTATGAGATAGAAAGTGAAGCAGGAATTACACATTGCACATCTTTGTAGACCATAGTCTGGGGTTTGCATTTTGTCCGAAAGCTGCTAAGAGGCTGTACATAGAAAACGCATACCCAAAACAACTTCAAAATGAATTGGAAATGTGGAATTGGAATAAAGTTGTGATCAGGATGCCTTTAAGATCCTGATTTCTAGGCAATGGATAAGAACATGGCTGTAGAAATATTTTGTTATAGGTTGAAGTTATACCACAGGAGTTGTTGATAGATGAAAATGTGAAGAAGAATGTGGGAAAATCCAATTGTTTTTTGAAATGAAAACTGAGGGTAAAGCAGCATGTGTATCTTGGTTTAGATTACCCTTATTGATACTATAATTCACAATCAATATTTCTTGGTGCTTTACTTGCACATAGATAACTCTTGTTCCACATCACACTCTCTGAAACTTTTTTCTCATGAACCACGCAGCAGCACATCCTATGCTGCTGACATACATACTTGCTTAAAGCTTGGTGAGCCTTAGTGAGCACCTCATTGTTTTGACACCCACTAAGATACTAAATAAGAGGAATCTTGGTATGTATTTATTAGATAGTACAGATGTTTTAAATTTGAATAATTAGGTCTTTCCATTTTGGTTAGATTGTCTGATAAGTTCTTCAAGCTTCTCTCAGAGCTTGATCCCTAAATCCAGTGACAAGATAAATAGGCTGGAGTTTCATTCAATTTATGTTTGATGGCATGTAGTAACTGACATGGAAAGTTCTGATTTAGGGAGAATACTCATGAACACTAATCTTCTCCATTCCACCATGGACATGAAGGGACATTCACAGCACTAGGCATTTTCACCAATGTCAGGGACTGACCAAAGAAGCTGTGAAAGAAGCAAGAAACAGGGTCCATGAATATAGACAGAGGTCCAGCTGGGAAAAACACTTCTCAGCTATTGATACTTTCAATTAATTTCTTTCAGTTCTTAAACAAAATAAATTTTCCTCCCAGTGAAAATATGTCTAAAATCATTCCCTATGTTAGTTTCCTTTCCTGTTGTCATAAAATGCCCTGAATCCTCAAAATAAAAAAGACAAAAAAAAAAATAATTGGGAGAAAGCATTTATTTGGCTTACAATTTCAGATAACACTTCATATTTGTTAAGAAAGCAAGGTGGCACTTGAAACAGTGAATTATGTTACATCAACAACAAAGGGCATGCTGCTGCACAATTATCCAGATTTGCACATTCCTCGACCCCAAGTGTAGGGAATGCTGCTATCCACAGTGCTCTGGTGTTTCCCTCTAAACTAATGTAGTCACAAAACCACTAATAGTCATCTGCAGAAGCCCTTCTTCCACGTGATTGCAGACTGTATTAAGTTGACAATTAAAACTAACCACTCCAAATCTCATACAATTGTAAATGTACTATGTGCTTGAATTTCATTTCTGGACAGAAACAAAGCATCAAATCTCTTTGTTTTTAAGCACAATTATCTTCTGCCACAATGAATGCACCTGTGTTTGCATCTAAATGTTTCATACACTCAATTGTCCTCAGTAAAATTGGAATTTGATCAACTGTGTGAGAGAAATGATTCAGTTAGATTTATCTTCTTTCCATGAATAATAACAAAATTATTATTCTGTAAAGATTCAATCAAAGAAGTGCAGGCAGAAATTCAAAGAGCTAATAGAAGTAGACAAGACATATAAAATTGTATTGGTAAGGTTAAAGGGATTTGTAAATTTCCACAGTTATAAGTATTATGACTTCTTTAATTTCTAAACAAACATTTATCTTTGAATGTAATTTGCTTTGCAACTAAACAAAATTTTAAAAATATTCTGTCACCACCAAGCTAATCATTACATTTTATATTACCTGAATTCACTTGGAAACACAAAACAAGAGTGAAACTCAAAGACATTATCTTTGTTGAGAAGTCCAAATATTTCTATGTATGAAACATAAGTCTGATGCTGTGCAAAGGCACTTGTCAGCAGACCAAAAGACAGCTGGCTTCTTTGACATCTTTGTTCATGAATTATACACACACTTCCTAGATATCCTGCTCTGATGATGGTTAACAGAGTTACTTCTTCTCCAGCTCTTCATGATGCTCATCTGTGCATATTCATTAACATGACTGTGACTCAGTACTATCACAGGAATATTATAGCATCTAAAACTTTTCTTATTATTTGAAGTAATTTATATAACATTTTAACATGTACTCAGGGCTTACTTTATTTTTGAAAATAATATTTAGAAGCAATCTTGATTTTAAGTCAATGCTAATTAGAACAATCTTTAATTTCTTTTCTTAAATGTGTAATGAAAGTGGCTGAAATTGAAGCATCCTTCTTCCAATGGACTTTTAAAGTATAAACTCCTCTCAAAAAAGTTATTAAAGTCAAATTTGCCATGGAAAAAAGAAACTGCATGGTATCATATCTATTCTATTAAGAAAATTGACAAAAGATTTCTCAAATCTTTATTACTGGCAGTGCTGAAAAGAATATAATTCAATTATCAGATCCCTTGATACAGTTCAAGAAATATCTTATAAATATGATCCAAGTCAGACCCAGAGAATATTAATTTTAAAATACCTTCAAGTAGTGCATTTGCCAAGTTCTGGCAAATATTTAAGCAAAATCTTTTCAAATTATATACCTTGTAAGTAAAAGATTATAGTTAAGGAGAGACAGAGACTCACACAGAGGGAGAACACAATAAGAACAATCAATTATGAGTTGATAACAGTGTCAATAAAGTTGCATACTAAAATGCTGAATAAACAAAAGTCTCTTTCTATCTGGAGATAGAGTAGTAAATATTATAAAAGTCATGGTTTTTTCTTATGTAAGTCATGATGAGAAAGAGTATGTGATTTACTACAAATTATCAAATATCATCATCATTTCCTTTTCTGATTTTGGTTTTTGGAGACAGGGTTTCTGTATAACCATGTCTGTCCTGGAACTCACTCAATAGACCACGCTTGTCTTGAACTCAAATGTTAACCTTCCCCTGCCTCCCAATTGCTGAGATTAAAATCATGTACCAACACTGACAGATTATTGTGATCTTAAAACTACTGAATTTACCATCTGGGACAACAACTATGAAATTGAACTCTCATACCAAGATGAGTCCACATGGCCTTTTTATACTTTAATTCAAGCTTTTACATATATACCCAGGATGCACTGTTCAATATTCTGCAATCAGCTTTCTGGAAAGACAAGCAAAGGTTTAAACTGTTATCAATTCCCTTGAATACCCAACTGCCCAATGACCTTAATGCTATCAGTTGATGTAGTGTGGAAAGAAATGCATAGGTGCATGCTATTATATAGAATTACCACAAGGCAGCACAAGAGGGTATGCGGTATGCACAATTATATATGATTGGATAGTTTCCACAATGTAACATTCTGGAGAAACATGTAATTGCATATAATTAACTAGAATTGCCACAACTTAAAAAATAGGCAAACACAACTTCATTAGTGAGGAGAATATTTTCAAAATTAGGACATGTTGAACATTAATTTTTTCTCCTGTATGTCTTCATATTGTAATATTTTGACTATGTGATTAAGTAGAAATCTGTCTTCAACAATCAGCTCACAAAATTTACCATTTGGCTTTTGTAGATTGATGTGAGCCAGTTTCCCACAACACTGCTTCAGAGCACATACAAAATCAACCTTTACTATAAACAGTGTGGGACTCCATTAAGGAAGAGATGACCTGTGCTCATTTTCATTATCCAAAACTGACTGAAGGTGTCTCTGCATGGAGATTGGGTTGGACAGGGATGAGAGAAGAAACATGGAGTTTATTAGAAAATTGCTACGTCTGCTTTTTGAGGATGCTCTGATTTCATGTAGTAGGTCTTCAAAGGGCAGAAAACCATTTGCCTTTTACTTCAGTAAAAGTTTCACAGATACCACACAATCTATTTATGAAAAAAGAGTTAATATTTTCATCCATGAGGTTTGATTCTTAATATTAGTAGGGATTTCAAAGTTTAGAATCCCCTAAAGCAACAAGAATCTTTAATAATAGGTCTTACCATAAATATGTAACTTATAATGGAGACCTTTAGTCTGAAATTCGAACATTTTCGAAGGAGAATATATTTACCTGCACAATAATTTTTGAAGAAAAGACACGTAGACTCTAGACTTTCACATACACTGTGCTCTGAAGTTAACATATCTGATAGTTAATTTTATAAGAGATCTTCCAACTTTCTTTCTTCCAATTATTACTCTTCAATTTTATAATAAAAATACACACCTTCTACTTACTGATAACATTATTGTGGCATGTGAGAATGAGGTTGAAATCTCTTTTAGTGTCTAATAGTATGGCATTTGAAAGACTGTTACGGAAATTGGGAAAGTGAATTGGTAGTCAATTTTTACTCCTATAGTTTCAAAGAGGTAGGAAGTGTACATGTGTTTGCAGGTGCAAGCATCTCTGTGTGCATGCCAATAAAATAAAAGGTTGAACATCCTCTAGTATTCCTGGCCATATTATTTTGAGGCAGTGTTTATCTCCAAACTTGTAACTCATGTTTTGTTTTGTTTTTGTTGGTTGTGATAGGCTTTTTTTTCCAAATTGAAAGAAAGGAAGATTGAATGCTACGGCTTCCTTTCTCCCACATGCTGAGGTTATAGACACAGGCAAGATTATGCCCAGGTTGTTAGAAGGTACTGAACTCAGGTTCTTGTGCTTGCACAGAAATTAACCCTAACCAACAAGCCATCTCTTAATCTTACAAGTCCTGTACTATTTAAGTCCTATATTTCAACAGAGATGAAGAAGATACTAAGTTGTTAGCTGAAATGTCATCAAAATAACTTTTATGTGAGAAATAATTTTTGTTCAGGGTGATAAATATGGATCTATTTTTCTACATTCAGACATTCAATTAGATCAGCACTATTTCTTGAATATTCTTTCTTTTTTCGTTGTGTATTTCTGGCTTTATTTTTTTATCAAAAACTAGGTGTCTATATGTGCTGAATTTATATATGGAGTGTTGGTTCAATTTCAATGATCAGTGTGTCTGTGTGTCTGTTTTTATGCCAATAACATGTAGTTTTTATTACTCTAGCTTTGTAGTACAGTTTACAGTCAGGAGTGGTGATATCTCTGAAAGTTCTTTTATTGTTCAAGATTGTATTAACTATCCTGGGTTATTTGTTTTTTCATATGAAGTTGAGTAATACCCTTTTAAGGTCTGCAATGAATTGTGTTAGAATTTTTAAAGAAATTATGTTGAATTTTTTGGTTGCTTTGGTAGGATGGTTGTTATTTTTTATGTTGATCATATTAATCCATGGCATGGAAGATATTTCCATAATCTGATATCTTTTAAAATTTCTTTCTTCAAAGACATGAACTGTTTTTCATACAAGTATTAGTCTTGCTTGGCTAGAGTTATACCAAAATATTTTATATTTTTTGAGATTATTTTTAAGAGTATTGTTTTCTTGTTTTCTTTCTCATTCCATGTGTCATATACATATAGGAGAACTACTGGTCTTTCTTTCTTTCTCTCTTTTTTTCTGTTTATCTTGTATTTAAGTATTGTATCATAGAAAATAATGATACTTTGACCTCTCCTTCTCAATCTTTATCCCCTTGATCTCCTTTAGTCACCTTATTGCTTTAGCTAGAATTTTAAGTACTATCTTGAATAAATATAGGGATAGTGTACAGCTTTGTCTTATTCCTGATTTCAGTGGAATTGTTTTGATTTTCTTTCCATTTAATTTGATTTTGGCTCTACGCTTTCTATAAATTGACTTTATTATATTGAGGTATGTCCTTTGTCTCCCTAATCTCTTCAAGACTTTTATCATGAAGGGGTGTTGGAATTTTTCAAAAGATTTCAGCATCTAATGTGGATGATTAAATGGATTTTTTTCTCTTTCGGTTTGTTCCTATGGTGTATTACAGTGACAAAATATTGTTCATATTTCCTCAAATGAGAGGGATGAAATGAGAGCTATTCCCAAGGTGTTCTAGCTCTTTCTGAACTCTTGCTGGCTGAGTCAACTCTGGTGTTCTTGCCCCAACTCCTGTTAAAGCTGACAGATTCAAGCTGGATTCTCTTAGATTCTGGCTGATTTGCTCTGCCTGGCCTCAAACTAATTCTAATAATGTCTTTTAATCTTCTGGCTCATTCTCATTTTCTAGCTCATAGTGACTTTGCTTCCACCTGGCTCCATAAAATGGTCTTAGTAAAAAACAAAACAAAACAAAACAAAAAAACAACAACAACAACAACAACAAAAAACCTTCCCAGGGAAAAACCCCTCCTTAGCTTTCTCTACACTGATGTATCTTGCCCAGTTTTGGAGATAGTTAGACATGCCCTCTTTCTGACTCATTTTTTCAAATATTTCTATGATTTATACCTTTGTCTGCCCTTCAATTAGACATCACTTTCAAACATGGCTGCTTCCTTCTATAAAATAAATTTACCTTCGTTGTATGGGATTAAAAGTGTAATACTAAGGGCATCACTTTATTCCAGTCAGATAATACTATAATCCAGAGTGTGTCTGCATTCCATTCAGATCACATTGACCTAGAAGGTCTTAGAATATGAGTTATTGCTAGAACATCATTGTTGTTGGACAAAAATTCCTCTACATATTCACCATCTGTTTAAAGTAAAAATTCTACACAGCTTTACATATTATGTCAGAAAGACTTATAAATCCCATAAACTTGACAGTTTCAATGTCCTTACAGAGCTCCAATGTCTTTCAGATAATATTATTCCCCCTTTCTGTTTATCAAGGTGCAGTTAGATTTTATGAATCTACACATATCAAGAGCTAGCATTTCGTACCTTTCAACTACACCCTTATACACTGGCATTCCATGTCCTGATCCATGCCAGTGAACCAGGATTTTTACCCATTTAAACACAGAAACAATCAAGCCATATCACATAAAGTGTCAATATACAGAATCCATTTTCTGAGATTGGAGGTATTTTAATCTGAGGTCCCCATTGTTGTAGTAGGTTTCTTCCCCCATTGGTTTATGGCTATATTTGCCACATAATGTTTTAATATTCCTACTTGACCTTCTGGTCCCATACATTTGTTTTGTCTAATACATTGTTTTACTAGGGAAAATGTCCCAATCCCTATAAACTGTTAGATACCTTTCTGAAGGTGTCAATGTGGATTCCAAGATTCTCAAAAGATCATAGTTATATCAGCTCCAAACCTTCAATTTAAATACCATTTTATTTTATCTTTAAATTTAATTCTGGTCTCTGATCATGACAGTTTTCCAAAAGTCCTGTCTTCTAGTACTTCCAATTCCTTCTGTTCTTTTGGTTGGAGCTGCTTTTCCTTTCACATATGGAAGCAGTAAAAGAAGAGCAATTCTATCTCTGGATTTAAGCTGTATATTTTTCTTTATGTAATCCATAATCTCAAACTCTTCCTCGAAGTCTTCATTTATAATTCCTGGATACACAATGAATCCTTGGAATGTTAGCATACATTTTCATAAAACAGTCCTACTGTCTGTGGGTAGAGTTCCATGAATTCAGCTGAGCATATTACAGCAATGAATTTTGAGTGATAGAATGAGATATTTACTTAGTAATGAGTCTAGGACAGCACTTCCTACATGAACGGCATCTCTAATACTTAGTTTAGTTTTCTCTAGTTGTTTTGTGGATTACTCATAGGAAATGTCAGGCTTAAAGTTGTTCTTGCAAGGGTATGAACAAACACCTTTAAGGGGATCCTATATTTCAAGAATTATCTCATAGGAATATCAATAAGGGGTTACCTCACATAGCTCTTTCTAATAACAGGAAAGACTTAGTAACAGTGGTGCTGGAGGCTGGCTCTCAATTGTTAATACCATAAAAGATCAATTGTTAGCAAAAGGTCAATATGCTGACTTACAAAAGCAGATGCAGGATTCCAAGATGGTGCTGATGAATAAGCCACATATCTGATCTACTCGGTGGAGACCAGGGACATAAGTGGAGCCATAGATTGCTGGACTTTGAGAACTGTAGGTGAGTGGGGCCCCAAAGGCCGCAGACCAAACGGGGGGCCTACCCCCCTGGGACAAGCAACATCCTGGAGGTGCTAAACGCACTCCCCAAACTCTGGAATGGAATACACATGCAAACTGCAGCTGGCATATAAAGCACCGACTCACTGTTTGGGGAGGAGATTTTCCGGAGTCCCCAGCCAGAGGAGTCTCAGTGAAAGGATGAATCTGCCCTAGGATTCCTCCTTCCACACCACCCCAAACTGCAGAGGTCACCTGCCTAGGCCAAGTGGAAACACAGGCAGTGGGACCCAACAGAGACAGCTAAAGTGGGACTGCAGGTCGCTGGCCATCTGGGGACCAACCTAACACTGATCACAGCGGACTGAGCCTGCAAACAGTGCAGTGAGAAATCAGCTTGGACTGCTTCCACAGACCTATGGGGAGATAGGTGGATCTTGCCTAGAGCGATAGCTGAGCATCATAGCCTGGTGGCAGGAAGACCTGGTTCCGCAGGCTGCAACCCTATTGTTCCTACCCTCCGAGCCGCAAGGCACTGGCCCTGCACTCCCCAAACAAGAGAGCCTAGCGGGTGATTCTGGTTCGAGCAAGGCAACCACTCTCACATTATCAGGAGAGGAGATGTGGGACTTGCTTGCAGTGTCTAATTGCTGACCAAAAGCGACCTTGGTCCCTCCAGGCATATAGTTTTGGGAGAAGTTGAACACTTCTACTGGGTATAGAGACAGACCTAAAAGACAGCTACACCCCCAGAAGATCTGATTTACCTGGGGTCTTGACTACAAAGCCACAGGAAGGACAGGCAGCTGGGATCAACCTACACAACCAGAACGTTTGTGGGCGGACCTTATTCTAGGTCCCAAAACTGCTGATCTGAATTACAGCAGTAAAGTCCAAACAGAAATCTACTTTGGCTGACTCAGCCTGGACCACACGGTGCAGAGGAAAATCACCAGGAGTGAAACCAGATCACCTACCTGCTCCACGGAAATACTCGCTGATCCCCACAGGCAAGAGGACCTGACCTATAATCAGTCATCAATTAACCACTCTCAACCAGTGAAGGTCACTATAAAATACCTTCCAACATCAGAGCCATCAAAATGTCTAGAGGACAGCAAAAGAACGCTAACAAAAACCAAAACAGTTTGGCATCTCTGGATCCCAGCATTCCCAATGAAAACAACCTGGGGAACCTAACAGCAATGGATAGTCAAGAAAATGACCTCAAATCCTTAGTAAAGAAGATGATAATGGAAGAAACAAATAAAATCTGTAAACAAATGCAGGAGGAGGCAAACAAGAGGGCTGAAGTGTTAAAAGAGTCATATAAAGAGGCACTTGAAGAATTTCAGAAAAATATAAATAACCAGATGAAGGAAATCATTAAAACAGTCCAAGACACGAAGATAAAAATGGAAGCTATGATACAGGAACACACAGAGGAAAAACGTGATCAACAGGCATCAGAGAAAAAAACAAGCATCTCAGAGGTGGCCTTATCTAACAGATTGCAAGAAATGGAAGAACAAATATTGGTACTTGAAGATACAATCTCAGTCCTGGAAACAACCATCCAGGGAAATGTTAAATCTGAAAAGTTCCTGACACAGAGCATTCAAGAATTAAAAGAAGACATGAAAAGAAGAAACTTGAGAATAATAGGGATTGAAGAAGGCAACCAACTCCACACCCCAGAAAATATCTTTAATCGAATAATAGAAGAAAATTTCCCCAATTTGAAGAAGGAGGTGAATACGAGCATACAAGAGGCCTACAGAACACCAAATAGAATAGACCTGAAAAGAAAATCTTCCCACCACATAATAATAAAAACACAAAATACACAGAACAAGGAAAAATATTAAAAGCAGCAAGAGAAAAAGGCTGAGTAACATATAAAGGCAAACCTATCAGAATTACTCCTGACTTCTCAGCAAAGACCATGAAAGCCAGAAGGGCCTGGACAGAGGTGTTGCAAACCCTAAGAGAAAACAGATACCAGGCAAGACTACTATATCCAGCAAAATTATCAATAACCATTGATGGAGAAGACAAGATATTCCATGACAAAAACAAATTCAAGCAGTACCTAGGCCACAAATCCAGCTTTACAGAAGTTACTAGAAGGAAAACTCCACCCCAACTGGTCAAACTACAACCAAAATTACATAGGAAATAGGTAACTATACCATTGCAAAATCACATCCTCACAAAATCTTGACTGTTACAAATACCAAAAGTGAAGGGACTTACCAATCACTAGTCATTAATATCACTCAACATCAATGGTCTCAATTCTCCAATAAAAAGACACAGACTAATGGAGTGGATGTATAAACATGACCCAACATTCTTCTGCATTCAAGAAACACATCTCAACCACAAGGAAAGACATTGCTTCAGAGTAAAAAGTTGGGGAAAAATATTCCAAGCACCTGGTCACAAGGAAAAAGCTGGGGTAGCCATTCTAATATCTAATAAAATAGACTTTCAACCAAAATTAATCAAAAGAGATGAGGATGGAAACTTCATACTCGTCAAAATTAAAGTCAACCAAGAAGACATCACAACATCTATGCTCTGAATACAAGGGCTCCCACATTTGTAAAAGAGTTATTAACAAAGCTTGCCCCACTTATTGATACCCACACATTAATAGTGGGAGACTTCAAAACCCCACTTTCATGCAAGGATAGGTCTTTGATTCAACAACTAAGCCGGGAAATACCCTCATTAACCAATGTGATGAATCAAATGGATCTAACAGATATCTACAAAACTTTCCACCCAAATGCAAAGGATTATACCTTTTTCTCAGCACCCCATGGAACGTTCTCTAAAACTGATCACATAGTTGGTCACAAAGCAAACCTCAACAGATACAAGAAGATTGAAATAATACCTTGTATCTTATCAGATCACCATGGTCTAAGGCTGGACTTCAACAACAACAGAAATAACAAAAATCATACTAACACATGGAAACTAAACAACTTTCTACTTAATGACACATGGGTCATGGAAGAAATAAAGGAAGAAATAAAAGACTTCCTGAAATTCAATGAAAATGATGGAACAACATACCCAAATTTGTAGGACACATTGAAAGCAGTGCTAAGAGGAAAATTCATAGCACTAAGTGCCATTAAAAAGAAAATGGAATCATCACACATAAACAACTTAACAACACATCTGGAAGCTCTAGAAAAAAAAGAAGCAGAAAACCCCAAGAGGAGTAGATGCCTAGAAATAATCAAATTCAGGGCTGAAATCAATAAATTAGAAACAAAGAGAACAATCCAAAGAATCAACAAAACCAAGAGCTGGTTCTTTGAGAAAATTAACAAGACAGACAAACCATTAGCCAATCTAACTAAAAGACAGAGAAAGACTATCAAAATTAACAAAATCAAAAATGAAAAGGGAGACATAACAACAGACACTGAAGAAATACAAAGAATCATAAGAACCTACTTTAAAGGCATTTATGCCACAAAATTAAAAAATTTAAGGGAAATGGACAAATTTCTTGACCGATTCCATTTGCCAAAATTGAACCAAGACCAGATAAACAAATTAAATAGTCCTATTTCACCTATAGAAATAGAAGCAACCATTGATAGTCTCCCAACCAAAAAAAGCCCAGGGCCAGATGGTTTCAGCGCAGAATTCTACCAGTCCTTCAAAGAGGAGCTAATGCTGATACTATTCAAGCTATTCTGAAAGATAGAAATGGACGGAATATTACCAAACTCCTTCTATGAGGCCACAGTCACATTGATACCTAAACCTCACAAAGACCCAACCAAAAAAGGGAATTTCAGAACAATTTCTCTTATGAACATTGATGCAAAAATACTCAAGAAAATACTCGCAAAGTGAATACAACAGCATATCAAAGACATCATTCAACATGACCAGGTAGGCTTCATTCCAGCCATGCAGGGATGGTTTAACATATGGAAATCCATCAATGTAATCCATCATATAAACAAACTAAAAGAGAAAAACCACATGATCATCTCTTTAGAAGGAGAAAAAGCATTTGACAAAATCCAACACCCATTTATGTTTAAAGTTCTTGAGAGATCGGGAATACAAGGCAGTTTTCTAAACATAATAAAGGCTATATACAGCAAACCAATAGCCAACATTAAATTAAATGGAGAGATACTCAAGGAAATCCCTCTGAAATCGGCAACCAGACAAGGCTGCCCTCTGTCCCCATATCGCTTCAATATAGTTCTTGAAGTTCTAGCCAGAGCAATAAGACACCAAAAGGAGATCAAAGGGATCCAAATGGGAAAGGAAAAAGTCAAATTATCCCTATTTGCAGATGATATGATAGTGTATATAAGTGACCCCCAAAATTCCACCAGAGAACTCCTACAGCTGATAAGCACCTTCAATGCAATCCCTATCAAAATATCTACAAAATATTTTGAAGATATTGAAAGATCAATAATCAAATTCATATGGAAAAATAAAAAACCCAGAATAGCAAAAACAATCCTATACAACAAAAGATCCTCTGGAGAAATCACCATACCTGATCTCAAGCTGTACTACAGAGCAAAAGTAATTAAAACAGCATGGTACTGGCAAAGCAATAGGCTGGTGTATCAATGGAATCTAATTGAAGACCCAGAGATGAATCCACACACTTTTGCTCACTTGATTTTTGACAAAGGAGCCAAATCTATTCAATAGAAAAATAATAGCATCTTCAACAAATGGTGCTGGTCTAACTGGATGTCTACATGTAGAAAAATGCAAATAGACCCTTATTTGTCACCATGCACAAAACTCAAGTCCAAGACCTCAACATAAAACCAGAGACATTAATTCAGTTAGAGGAAAAAGTGGGGAAGAGCCTGGGACACATGGGCACAGGAAAATACTTCCTGAACAGTACACCAACAGCCCAGGCCTTAATGTCAACAATTAATAAATGGGACCTCATGAACCTGAGAAGCTTCTCTAAGGCAGGAGACACTATCAGTAGAACAAATCGACAGCCTACAGACTGGGAAAAGATCTTCACCAACCCTTCATCTGACAAATGTTTAATATCCAAAATATATAAAGAACTCAAGAAATTAAACACCACGAAACCAAACAACCCAATTGCAAAATGGGGCTTGGAACTTAACAGAGAATTCTCAACAGAGGAATATCAAATGGCCAATAAACACTTAAAGAAATGCTTGTCCTCGTTGGTCATCATAGAAATGCAAATCAAAATGACACTGAGATTCCATCTTACACCCATCAGAATGGCTAAGATAAAAAACTCAAATGACACCACATGTTGGCAAGGATGAGGACAGAGAGGAACACTCCTTCATTGCTGGTAGGAATGCAAACTAGTACAACCACTTTGGAAAACTATATGGTACTTTCTCAGAAAAGTGGGAATAGGGCTTCCTCAAGACCCAGCTATCCCACTCCTGGGAATATACCTAGAAAGTGCCCTACCACACAACAGGGACATATGTTCAACCATGTTCATTGCTGATTTATACATAATAGCCAGAACATTGAAACAGCCTAAGTGTCCCTCTGTAGAAGAATAGACTAAGAAACTGTGGTACATTTACACTATGGAATACTACTCAGCTATTCAAAACAAGGAATTCCCGAAATTTTTGGACAAATGGATTGATCTAGAAATTATCATAATGAGTGAGTTCACCCAGAAGCAAAAAGAGACAAATGGTATATACTCACTTATATCAAAACACTAGTCCAAGGGATACATATCATGAAAAACTTTACTTACCAAGAAAGTGGGTCAGAGGAGAGGACATCCTATTGAGACTTTAGGCGAGAGTAGCATGAAAGAATGGGGAAATAGTAGGACCCACAGGATCCTGGAAATGTACAAGAAGAACTTTATGACAGGCAGATCTGGGTCCTGGGGTCCTCCTCACACTAAGGCAACAGGCAAGGAGAATATAGGCAATAAACTTCGAACCCCTACCAAGACCTAGCCGACAAACATGATATTCTTCACCATTGAGTGGAGAGTAAGATCTGACTCTCACACAAACTCTGGTGCCCCTTTTCTGACCACGTCCCCTGGATGGGGAGGCCTGGCGGCACTCAGAGGAAGGATAGCAAGTTACCAATAAGAGACTCGATATTCTAAGAGCATATATAGGGGGAGGAGGTCTCCCTCAATCACAGACATAGGGGAGGGGAGAAGTGGGGAAGTGGGAGGGAGGGAAGAATGGGAGGAAATAGGGGAAGGGCTAACAATCGAGATGTAATATGAATAAATTAATAAAAGATAAAAAACAAAAGCAGATGCAGTATGATGACTGTATTATTATACAGTGCACTTCTGTAGCTTTAAGAGCCTGGCATAAGGTGGAGGGACAAGGAGAAATGTCTATGTCATTCATAATGATTATGCAAAGCCCCATAGAGACTTTTACTGACTACTTACATAGAGTAAAATACACTATAAACAGGGCAATATTAGATCCAGATGAAAGATAGGCATTAATTGAAACTTTAGTTTTCAAAAATACAATTTCATAAAGTAAAAAATTCTTAGATCTTTAAAAGCTGGATCAGCACCCATGGATGAATGGATTAGAACTACTGCTGATATTGATCCTAATGACTATGTAATTAGAAAAGCAATAACTAACAATCCTGATAATTCAGAATCAACATCATTATTTACACAGCTATAACAGACCATTTGAAACAGAAATAATCCATTAGATATCACCCGTATTCAATCTTCTATGGAATTGCCTGGTCCATTAGCACATGGAAATAAATATATTGATTAATTATTAATAAGAAATGTGGTAGATGCCTAGGAATTTCATTTTTTAAAAAGCAATCATGTTAATAGCAAAAGCTTACAGAGAATTTTTCCATTACTTGGCAACATGTCAAAAATTGTTTTTTAAAATGTCCTCCTTCTATGGATAATAACATTCCATTACCACTGTAAATAACCCTTTAGGGTACTCAAAGAAAGGAAATTTGGCAGATAGATGAGTTTTACTTTTCAGAAATTGGAAACTAAAATTTAAACATCATACCATTGATAATATTCAGGAGTTCAATGGGCTTCTGATTTGAATCTGAAAAGGTTGATTCTTCAATATCACATTTGCTGGAAGTGATTACTTTCATAAGGATCCCATTAAAATTAAGATTGATATTGCCCTCATATATGTTTCCATTAAAACAAAATAGTTTTTTGCATGTTATAACATAAAACATATTACAGGTATACCATACAATCAACCAGATAGTCAAAAGAACTAATCTTACATTAAAGGACATACTTAATAAACAGAAAATGGGAATAAAACTTCCCAAAATACAATGAATAACGAATGTATTATTAACATTACATTTTTTTAAATTCCAATGAGGCAAGAACAATGGCTGATGAAATGATTGCCAAAAAATATTACTGAATTACAAAAACTTATATTGAGGGATGGTCTGATGTATTTTGATGCTAATTACTGCTTACTCTCTCTGTGACTTACCTTTTGCTTTATAAAATGCCATCCCACCTGGGTAGGGCAAAAGAGAAAGGTGGGGCTAGGAGAGAGAGTAGTTCTGGGAAGAAGAAGAGAGACCAGAACAAGGAGGAAGAAGAGAGGCCGCCACGAGGAAAAAGGAGAGAGACCTGAAATGAAGAGAGGAAGGCCACCAGGGATTAGCTGGAACAGAAGCATATGGCTGGTGATATGGATGGAGAATCCAGCCCAGATGAAGAACATTAGCAAGTATTTGAGATTATGGATGGGAGGTAGCTTGATAGAACTTATTGGAAGCAGATGGCATGAGATTGAGGCAGAGATCGCATGCCTGCCACTCTATGGGAGGTAGTTTAAAGGATTGATATCTGCCCTGCCCCAGGTTAACCAAGGCTATTTTAAAATATAACAAGTGTCTGTGTCTTGATTGATGATAGACAGGCCTATAGGTAATACAGATAATTTTAAAATCAATAAACCTATATATTTTAAAGATAATTTAACATCAGAGTGGAAATCATGGAATGTGTTTTTTTAGGCAAGAGGTATTGTCTATATTTCCATGGGTGATGAAACACTATGGGTTCCCTCAAAAATGATAAATATCTCATATGAATAAGAGAAGCTTCTACCTGAATGGCATGACACAAGAAAGGAAAAGATGCAGAGAACAGCAATGCAGATCATGTAGGAAACTCATCCCCCTGCATGGGAACAGCTCAGCAAATTGGCAGAAAATGGACAGATGTTCATTAAACTGGCAGACTAAAAAATCTTGATGCTGAAATGGACATTTGCTGAAGAACAGATGACCAAGACTACAGTTATGAATGATTATCACCTCAATGGATATAATCTTTAGCTTAAACATAAAAGAGGAAGATACAGAGGAATTTTAATCCAGCTACATGTATGTTCCAGCAAGGGATCACATCTAAAAGCCTTCAAAGTCTGTATGATTTAGCTGAAATGCAGGTACAGTCTCGATTATAGTATGATCTAGCTGGAATACAGCCAGGCCACTGGTATACACCTATAATCCCAAACAATGAAGGTAACTTTAATTTATAGAATTAAGCAGCCATGTTTGAAAGTGATGTCTAATTGAGGGACAGACAAAGTCAGAAATCAGAAAAATATTTGACAGATCAATCACAGAGAGTATGTTCCCAATTCTCATGAGAACAGGAGTGGGAAAATGTTCTATGTAAGAGCAGCATAAGAAGAGAGAAGAAAGTTTTTAACCAGGTCAGTTTTATAAAGACAGGTTGCAGACACAAGTGAAAACAGAATGAGGCAGAGAGTGAGAAGGAGCCAGAAGACCAAAATGTACTCCTACATTAGTTTGAGACCAGAAGAAGCTAAGAGAAGCCACTTTGAATCTGTCAACCTGCAGAGGAGTTTGGGTCAGAACAGTTGAGCTGATCCAGTTGTGAAAGTTCAAAAAGAGCTGGTAAATCTTGGGAAAGGCTCCCATTTTAGGCTTTCTTCTAAATAAATGAAAACAACATTTACAAATTCCTGGATGTTTTTCATATTTGTTGTTGTTGATCTCTCTCTCTCTCTCTCTCTCTCTCTCTCTCTCTCTCTCTCTCTCTCTCTCCTCTCTCTTTCTTTCTCCCTCAGATTTTTTATTTTATTCCACATGTACTGGTTGTGAAATGTTATATAAAGAATTTTATCCCATAGGGTATATTCATGAAATGTGATAAGTCCCATTAAGATTTATATGCCTCAAAACAATCCTATACAATAAAAGATCCTCTGGAGGAATCTCCATACCTGATCTCAAGTTGTACTATAGAGCAATAGTAACTAAAACAGCATGGTACTGGCACAGCAATAGGCTAGTGGATCAATGGAATCGAACTGAAGGCCCAGAGATGAATCCACACACATTTGCTCACTTGATTTTCGACAAAGAGCCAAATCCATTCAATGGAAAAACGACAGCATCTTCAACAAATGGTGCTGGTCTAACTGGATGTCTACATGTAGAAAAATGCAATTAGACCCCTATTTGTCACCATGCACAAAACTCAAGTCCAAGTGGATTAAAGACCTCAACCTAAAACCATAGACATTAACCCAGTTAGAGGGAAAAGTGGGGAAAAACCTGGAACTCATAGGCACAGGAGACAACTTCCTGAACAGAACACCAACAGCCCAGGCCTTAACATCAACAATTAATAAATGGGACCTCATGAGGCTGAGAAGCTTCTGTAAGGCAGGTGACACTGTGCAGAGAACAAAGCGACAGCCTACAGACTGGGAAAAGATCTTCACCAACCCTTCATCTGACAAAGGTCTAATACCCAAAATATATAAAGAACTCAAGAAATTAAACACCACTGAACCAAATACCCCAATAGAGAAATGGGGCCCGGAACTAAACAGAGAATTCTCAACAGAGGAATATCAAATGGCCAATAAACACTTAAAGAAATGCTCGACCTCCTTAGTCATCAGAGAAATGCAAATCAAAACGACACTGAGATTCCATCTTACACCCATCAGAATGGCTAAGATCAATAACTCAACTGACACCTCATGCTGGCAAGGGTGTGGAGAAAAAGGAACACTCCTGCATTGCTGGTGGGAATGCAAACTAGTACAACCACTTTGGAAAGCTATCTGGTGCTTTCTCAGAAAAATGGGAATAGGGCTTCCTCAAGACCCAGCTATTCCACTCCTTGGAATATACTTAGAGGATGCCCTACCACACAACAGGGATATATGCTCAACCATATTCATAGCTGCCTTATTCATAATAGCCAGAACTTGGAAACAACCTACATGTCCCTCAATAGAAGAATGGATAAAGAAACTGTGGTACATTTACACTATGGAATACTACTCAGCTATTAAAAACAAGGAATTTCCAAAATTTGTGGACAAATGGATTGAACTAGAAATTGTCATAATGAGTGAGTTCACACAGAAGCAAAAAGAGCTAAGTTGTATATACTCACTTATATCGAGACACTAGTCCAAGGTGTACGTCCCCATGAAAAACTGTACCTACCAGGATAGTGGGTAAAAGGGGAGGTCATCCTATTGAGAATTTAGGTGTGAGAAGCCTGGGAGAAAGAGGAAATAGAAGGATCCAGTGGGTCCTGGAAAACTACAGGCGAGTCTGGGCCCTGGGGTCCTCCACAAACTATGGCAACAGCCAAGGAAAAAACAGGCAGTAAACCTCGAACCCCTACCCAGACTAGCTGATGGACAGGACATTTTCCACTGGTGAGTGGAGAAGGAGATCTAACTTTCACACAAACTCTGGTGCCCCATATTTGAACATGTCCCTTGGATGGAGATGCCTGGTGGCACTCAGAGGAAAGGTAATAGGTCACCAAGGAGAGACTTGATACCATATGAGCATATACAGGGGGAGGAGGTCCCCCTCAGACACAGACATATGGGAGTGGAGGGGAGTAGGGGGGAAGTGGGAGGAAGGGAGCAATGGGAGGATACATGGGATGGGCTAACAACTGAGATGTAATATGAATAAATTAATTTAAAAAATAAAAATTAATAAAAAAAAGATTTATGTGCCTCGATCTGGGTAGGGGTTTAAAGTTTACAGCCTGTATTGTCCTTGGCTCTTGCTTTAGTTTGAGTGGGAACCCTGGGCTCAAATCTGCCTTTCATAATGTTCTACTTGTAGGTTTCTAGGACACTCTGGATCCTTCTATTTTGCTATTCTCCCATGCTTCTCTCATCTAGAGCTGCAATAGAATATCTGCCCCTCTGTCCCAGTTTCCTGGTAAGTGAAGGCTTTTGTGGGACATGCCCCTTTGGCTAATATGCAGATATAAGTGAGTATATACCATTTGAGTCTTTCTGTTTCTGGGTTAACTCACTCAATATGATCATTTCTAGCTTAATCCATTTGTCCATGACCATGTCCTCTGGAGGGGGAGACCTGGTAGCACTCAGAGGAAGGATAGCAGTTTACCAAGAAGAGACTTGATACCCTATGAGCATATAGAGGGGGAGGAAATCTCCCTCAGGAACAGTCATAGAGGAGGAGAAAAAAGGGAAAATGGGAGGAAGGGAAGAATGAGAGGATACATATTCATATTCATATTACATCTCAATGTTTATCCCCTCCCTTTTATCCTCCCATTCCTCCCTCCCTCCCATTTTCCCCTTACTCCCCTCCCCTATGACTGTGACTTAGGGGGACTTCCTCCCCCTGTATATGCTCATAGGGTATCAAGTATCTTCTTGGTTGCCTGCTGTCCTTCCTCTGAGTGCCACCAGGTCTCCCCATTCAGGGGACGTGGTCAAATATGAGGTACCAGAGTACGTTTGAAAGTCAGACCCCACTCTCTACTCAACTGTGGAGAGTGTCCTGTCCATTGGCTAGATCTGGGTAGGGGTTTGAAGTTTACAGCCTGTATTTTCCTTGGCTGGTGCCATTGTTTGATCGGGACCCCTGGTCCCAAATGTGCCTATCATAATGTTCTTCTTGTAGGTTTCTAGGATCCTCTGGATCCTGCAACGTTGCCATTCTTCCATGCTTCTCTCATCTAGAGTCCCAACAGGCTGTCCTCCCCTCTGTCCCAGTTTCCTGGTTAGTGAAGACTTTCAGGGGACATGCCCCTTGGGCTAGTATGCGTATATAAGTGAGAATATACCGTTTGACTCTTTCTGCTTCTGGGTTAACTCACTCATCGTGATCCTTTTTAGTTCAATTCATTTGTCCACAAATTTTGGGAATTCCTTGTTTTTAATAGCTGAGTAGTTTTCCATAGTGTAAATGTACCACAGTTTCTTTATCCATTCTTCTACTGAGGGACACTTAGACTGTTTCCATGTTCTGGCTATTATGAATAAGGCTGCTATGAACATGGTTGAGCAAATTTTCTTGTTTTGTGCTGGAGCATCTTTTTTTCTTAAATGAACAAGCCTTAGTTAATTTTTCACTGACATTACAAAAGATTTGAGGCTATTAATTCCATGAAAATAGGAATTTCTTAAGCTTACATTTCAGGAAATTAAGATGTTCATAAGCCCAGTAAAGTTTTCATCAGCATCTACTAAGGGAATTCTTGCTACAGCCTAACAGAGAAAAGCATACAAGGCCTCTGCATTTATGTGGCAAAGCAATTTGTGTGATTTATCCATTCATGAAGACCCCCCCAATGCCCGTCTTTAAACTTTTAGACTACCTGCATGTTCTCTAATACATAGTCTTTTCAGAGACATATTGAAACAAGAATAATGCCAATTATTTCTTCTTCCTGATTTTTTCATCAGATTGTTTCTCTCTACTCACAGTATGATCAAGCCTGTGAAAATTGCACCAGAGCTCAAAACAAATGAGGTTTTAATACTACAGTACTTCTCTTATGGAGTGCACTAATTCTTGAGGGTTATTTATAGAATACTGGTTAGTGATTTCCCTCATGATTTTTTGAAGAAGAAATCTCAGCACAAGTACCTTTAGCTCAGAGTTTCTTGAAGGGTGTAAATTGATACAATCTTAATTTATCAATGTTATTAAGCCAAGATTTAATCTCTTCCCCCTGTTTTCATTTCATTCGCCAATTATTAGTAAAAATTTCAGCAAAAACTTTCTATATTTGTAAGCAGATCAAACATTTGGTATACACCACACTTCTTTGTGATCTCTCTCACCGCATTCCCAACTTAGGTATATGATTAAATTCATTTTAATAAAAGTCATTTTATATTAAAATATTTTTCAATCTAGCATTTCTTCCTGGAAAGCTTTGAAATTCTCAGTTTTTAAGACCCTGCTTCTCTATGTCTGGCTAACTCTCCCACTTAGATTAGTGACTAAGAATGTGGCCTCAAAGTTTCAGATCTTGAACATCAATACCTTCAAATCAACTGTGCCCAAATAATTTTGGTTCTAGTAAGTCATAATTTATAACCTTTGTGTAAGAGTATTTATTCATAATGCTGTTCCTTACATCAGGATTCATGTGTTCTAAGGATTGAACAAAGATATATGTCATTTAGATTGAGATTCTTTTACTTTTTGGCTAAGATATATAGATAAGCATCATCTTTCTTGAGTGAGATAAAAAACAAAATCAGTATTCAGGACTGACAATTTCCCATGGTGCTCAGTGTGTACTAGAATCTGCCTTAGTAACTGACAGTTCCACCTGTGACCTTTTCAGAAACATCTATTTAAGATATTTACAGCTCAGATATGCAACTTGGTTCTGGCATTATATGCTTTCTATAGGCTTTCCAATCTATTTTCTCCCATGTAAGAGTGCAAAAATAGATTTTTATTGAGGTTTTGGGGGCATTTCTGGTGCCACAATTGCTGAAGAAGAACCTTTTATTTTTTAAATAAAATTGTAAATGTCTTCAGATGGTCATAGCCAGGAGACTGAGCTCTCACATTATTTAAATGTTTTATGTGATCATTAATCTACCCCACAGTAGAGTTACGATTTTATCATACATTGTAAATCTTTCCTTTCTTAAACTTTTGTTCTTCTCCCAAGGAGGTGTATGTGTATGCATTGGCTTCACTTTGCTTAGAAAAACTATGACATTGTTAATTTTCTAAATACTCTGGCACTCATTTCATTCATCAGTTACATATATTGAACTAAAAGACTGGTGATGCTCTTATAGTCCCCAGAATTCAAACCGGAGTTTGGGATCACAATTAATGACTGCTTGAAAAAAATCAGTTCTAGCAGAGAGTTTCATATGCTAAGGTTCCACCCATCTATGGATGACCTTATTATGAATATATGTAACTAATGGCAGAACTGTGCCCATTTCACCAGGATTGTCATTAGTTTCATTTGCCTCTTTATTTATTTATTATGGCTATTTGTATATGTATGTGCACAATATTGTGTGTATGCAGGTGCACATGAAACTTGGGTATCATTATTCTGGAGACACCAACCTTGTTTTTGAGACAGGTTCTCCCATGGCCCTAAAAATTCTTAGATGACTAGACTGTTTTGACATCAAGTTCAGTGATAGGCTTGGCTCTGCACACCCTGCACTGGCTGGGGTTCTGAATGCACAACACTGGCACCAACACTTTAAATGGGTACAGGGGCTCAACCTCTAGGCCTCATGCTTGTGGTACCTTGCTGGCCCCTACTTTTAGCTCAAAATTAAGTTTTTTATACATTTTCAAGTATCTGGGGTTAACAATTCTTCTTTTTACTCTAGTAAATGTTTTTAATGTTTTGATGGAAAGACATTTTATGTTGAGAAAACAAACCAGTTGTAGCATGGTATTACTACTTCTTTCAATCATTTCCTCCCATATAGAAGTGTAAAAATAAATTTTATTGAGGTTTCAACGCATCTTGGTGTCACAGTTTTTCATGAAGAGCCTTTCATTATGCCCCAATTGACTAGGACATATTTCCATGTATGAATTTGTGGCTTCTTGAAGTCACAATTACCACAGATTCATTTAGAATCTGGTAGAAGTAACCAGCCATAAAGTGCCTGATTTCTGACATATATAAAGGGACAATTTGTTCAAGGACTCATGATTCATGTTAAAGGCATGAATTCACATGTGTGTCTGAGTTTGAAGGTGGGGCATGCTTTATTTCCTGAATGTTAAGTTCCAGTCATTTATTACAAAGAATGCTTCATCATGTGGATAAAATTACTAATTGGGTCTAATCTGTACATTTTTCTTTCAAAAAAGAAAACTAGATTCTAAAGATTGGCTTTATGATGATTCTACTTGTAGTTAAGATCCCATTGCAGAGTCACGGTGAGTAGACAATTTTTATGTCTATTGTTTTCAAGGCTAGAAAATAAATAAGTGACAGTCACATCAAGGGCTCCTGCCAGCAGGTTTGCAACCTAAAAGTAGAGCTTTACAGATTAATGGTGTACTGAGAGATTACCCTTGGTTATGATAAAGGGTAAAAACCAACAATGAATTCAGTGCTGTCCGACTTAGGCAAGGCAGTAGCTTGGCTCTGGATTCAGGTGCCTAGGATAGTTCCCAGATAACCTCAGAGGCTAGTTTTAATTTTTTCCATATGTACTTGTCCCTTCAATATATTTATATTACATTACATTAGCATCTGCTTCTGTTACATGAAAGTCAGAATTTTCCCTGGACAGTCACAGTCAGGAATAAACTACTTCATTGTCTTTTTTGAAGTCCACTGAAAAGGCTTCCAACACAGTTTAAAGCATTTCAGAAAGAAAATGAATTGAATTTTAATTCTAGATCAACATACACATTAGTGAGGATATTAAAAAGAAGAAGCTGAAGGTAGACTTAATTACAAAATGTCATGTTTGAACAATGCAATATGAACGGAAACCTCTAAGGAATCTTGCAGTGACACTTACTTGGCTTGGTGACTTTCAGTGAAGTGCTTAATAATGGTCTCTTCATCAATATGCAATTGAGAATGTCAGCTGGTAAGACAATTTCACAGAACTGTCAGAATGAATAGAATCATGTATAAGGTAAAGAAATAAAAGTATGATTAAAGTAACCTTATTGTTGTTACATTTATATTGTATAAGAAGTCGCAAACATGGATTTCTTTCCCACTGTTTTATCCTACAGATGGTCTTTTAATACAGGTGTGGGCTTAGCTTAGTGAGAAAGGACTGCCTTGCTTTCAGATGGGCCTGGGCTTTAATCTTGATTTTACAGGACATTACCTGTGTGATTGCTGAAAGTAACTCAAGCCCTCCAAACATAAACATTCCACAAAAATAGAACAGCATAAAATAGAAATGCTGTGTTGATTTCATGAATGATACAAAAGTAACAGTATGTTCTTTGCCTATGTATACTTAAATTATTGTAAATAATTCAGTATGTGGTGGTCCCCTCAATTATTTGTTGGCTATGTAACACAGGCAAGTCCTTATAACTCTCTGAAGTCAGTTTTTTCATCTGTAAAATGTGATTCATAAATGAAGCTATCTCCATTTTTAAAGAATTAAGCGGCTAATTACTGCAAAGCATGGAGGATGCTGTTTGGACCTCTGAAACTATCTGTAACTACTAGCTATAATACTTGAGTTAAGCCGAGTATGCATGCTAAAGCTAAATAATGAAAAGCTTAATATATTTCCCTGGGCATTGCATAGAGGGTGCATATATCTTTAAAATATGTAGGTTTTAATGTATAAGATTCTAATACTTTAATTGAGTTTAATGTAAGCACACAATATGGCTAAAATAAAACAAACAGAAATGAGTGAATAATAAATTTCTTATTCATTAGCTATACATATTTGAGTGTGCTTGGTTTTTTTAGACTTAAATGATTTTCTCATATTCCCCTGTAGAATTGGCTTAGTGGCCATACACTCCTTAAATATGTCTTTATTTTTAAAATTAATTTATTCATATTACATCCTAATTGTTATCCCATTCCTTGTATACTCCTGTTCTTCCCTCCCTCCCGCTTTCACCCTATCCCCTCCCCTATGTATGTGACTGAGGGGAACCTTCTCTCCTCTATATGATCATAGGGTATCAAGTCTCTTCTAGGTAGCCTGCTATCCTTCCTGTAAGTGCCAACGGGCCTCCCCATCAAGGAGATGTGGTCAAATATGGGGCACCAGAGTTCATGCAAAAGTCAGTCCCTGCCCTCCACTCAACTATGGAGAATGTCCTGTCCATTTGCTACATCTGGGCAGGGGTTCGATGTTTACTGCATGTATTGTCCTTGGTTGGTGCCATAGTTTGAGTAGGACCCCTGGGCACAGATCTGCCCATCATAATGTTCTTGTAAGTTTCTAGGACCCTCTGGTTGCTTCTATTTCCCCATTCTCCCTTGATTCTCTCACCTAGTGTCCCAATAGGATGTCCTTACATCTTACCCAATTTCCTGGTAGGTGAAGACTTCATGGGACATGTCCCTTGGGCTAGTATCCAATTATAAGTGAGTATATACCATTTGAGTCTTTCTGCTTCTGGGTTAACTCACTCATTATGATCCTTTCTAGTACAATCCATTTGTTCACAAATTTCAGGATTTCCTTGTTTTTAATAGGTGAGTAGTATTCCATAATGTAAATGTATCACAATTTCTTTTTCCATTCTTCTACTGTGAGACAATTAGGCTGTTTCCATGTTCTGCCTATTATGAATAAAGCCACTATGAACATAGTTGAGCAAATTTTCTTGTTGTGTGCTGGAGCATCTTCTGGGTATATTCCAAGGAGTAGAAAAGCTGGGTCTTGAGGAAGCCCTATTTCCAGTTTTCTGAGAGTGCCAGATAAATTTCCAAAGTGGCTGTACAAGTTTGCATTCCCACCAGCAATGAAGGAGTGTTCCTCTTTCGCCACATCCTCTCCAGCTTGAGGTGTCACTTGAATTTTTTATATTAGCCATTCTGATGGGTGTAAGATGGAATCACAGAGTTGTTTTAATTTGCATTTCCTTGATGACTAAAGATGTTGAGCATTTCTTTGAGTGTTTCTCAGCCATTCGGTATTCCTCTGTTGAAAATTCTCTGTTTACTTCTGTGCCCCATTTCTCAATTGGATTATTTTGTTTTGTGGTGTTTAGTTTCTTGAGTTCGTTATATATTTTGGATATTAGACCTTTGTCAGATGTAGGGTTGGTGAAGATCTTTTCCCAGTCTGGAGACTGTTGATTTGTTTTGCTGACAGTGTCTGCTGCCTTGCAGAAACTTCTCAGCCACATGAGGTCCCATTCATTAGCAGAGACCATAAAAGCTAGAAGGGCCTGAACAGAGGTCCTAAGAGACCACAGATGCCAGGTCAGACTACTATACTCAGCGAAACTATCAATAACCATTGTCAGAGAAAGCAAAATATTCCATAACAAAAACAAATTCCACAAATCCAGCTTTACAGAAGTTACTAGAAGGAAAACTGTACCCCAAAGGGACAAGCTACGACCAAAACTACACAGGAAATAGATAACTACACCATAAAAAAAACCCCACAATCACACAAACTCTATACTGGAACAAACATGAAAAGTAAGGATCTTAACAGTCACTGGTCATTAATATCTCTCAATGTCAATAGTCTCAATTCTCCAATAAAAAGACACAGGCTAACTGAATGGATGCCTAAACAAAATCCAACATTCTTCTGCACTCAAGAAACACATCTCGCACATAAGGATAGACATTACCTCAGGGTAAAAGGCTGGAAAAATATTCAAAGCAAACAGCCACAAGAAGCAAGCTGATGTAGCCATTTTATTATCTCACAAAATATATCATTATTAGAGAAAGTTTTTTACTCATTTTCAATTTCAATATAGATTTGCTGGGTAGAGGAGTCTAAGCTAGTATCTGCAGTCTTTCCTAACTTGTAGAACTAGGCCCTCTAACTTTCAAATTTTCCATTGGGAAAATAACTGTCATTGATATCACTTTATAAATAAGTGGCTTTTTCGCTTTTAAAATTTTCATTACCTTTTGTTTGTTCTGTTTATTCAGTGTTTCATCACTATGTTATGTGGGGAAATTATTTTCTATATATTTAGTACTCTAATTCCTTTTGCACCTTGATAAGCTTCTGTTTCCTTAGGTCCATTGGCACAAGGAAATTGACCAATTACTAACAGAAAATGTTAGAAGAATCAAATTTTCATAAAATGCATCATATTAACAATAAAGTTCTGAAGAAAAAAATTCTCTTTCACTTGCCAACAATAAATAAATAAAATGTGCTATGTGTTTTTTGTATAACCAAACTCCATTGTCTGCTGAATATAACCTTAGAGGTACCAAAAGGAAGGAAATCTGGTAGATGGATGTTTTTCAGAGTCTGGACAACAAAGATACATACATCATACCAATGATAATCAGGGTTTCAATGGGTAACTGCTTTAAGTTCTGAAAAGGCTATATATGTAATTACACATTTATAGGAAATAATTGCAATTATGAGGATACCTACACAAATTAATACTGAAAATAATCCTGCATATGTATTCAATAAAATGAATAATTTTTGAATTTTATAATATAAAGCATAATATGGTATACCTCACAATACTTCAGGAGAAAGCAATTGTAGAAAGAACTAACTGTACCTTAAAAGAGATGCTTATTAAACAAAAAGGAAGAGTAAAGAACCCCAGAGACAGATTAAATAATGCTTTGTTGACTTTAATTTTTTTAAATGTTGGTGATAAAAAGGGAAAACAGCCCCTGAGAGACATTGGGTCATAAAAATATACTGAGAAACTAGGATAAGCAATCTACTATAAGGATCTGTTGACAATGGAATACAAACCTGCAGTAGTTTTGAGATGGGGACATATTATGCTTATGTATCTTCAGGAAATAAAAAAATATGGTTACCAAAAAAGTTATAAAGATTAGATCAGAACAGAGAAGACCTCCTATAATCTAAAACATGAATGTCTTCACATTGAAAGAAAATCTTATGGGCTACCAAGTCTTTATGGCATGCCATTCTTTCATACAGCATACATATTACAGCTAAAAAAAAAAACATATAAACTTGATGCCTTACATCTGCTCAAAATTAGGGCAGAAATTTATCTGTAGATAATTTGTATGCCTTGTATATTCCATATATAATAGATATATACATATATATGTAGGTATATACATATATATGTATGTGGGTAGCAATCTACCTATACTAATGCTTTTAAAATTTGCTTATTTTCAGAGCAAAAGGTCATATAATAATGAAGATGGCTTCTATTGTTTGCTACCAGGCCTCCACCTAACAGGCCCCTCCTTTTTTTACCCATTGGCTAGAGATTATCTCATGTATCTCTCTTGGATTGGAAATCCATAGACAAATGTTTTTCCATACCACAGTGGCCACAATACCCAAGGAAGTCTTGGCATACCATTACCATCATGACCTGAATCTCCTTTTTCTCTTCTTTGAGTACCATTTTCTCCAGAGTTAGTGTGGCTGTTATTTTGAGGACTAGAACATTTACCCTTATAATTTCTTTGTAAATGGCCAACTTTACCACAATTAAAGCACTGAGTGTTTTGATATCTGAGACACCTAGCTACAACTTGTCCTATGATATTGGCTTGTTTTTCCTGAGAGCTATTTTTAGCTGTTTCTCTTACCCATCCATTTAATGTGGCTCCTCATGCTTTTAATGGTTTAATTGCTCTCTTACATTCAGTATTTGCATTCTCATATGTCATGATAAATGTCAATGCCTCTCTAGTTGCAATATCTGTTATGGCTTTACCTAGAACTGAACCCAATCTCTATAAGAATTCTGTGCATGCCTTTTCACAGCCTTTGAATACCCTAGTAAATGAAGTGGCTGATTTTCCAGGCTCAGGACCTTGCTCAATTACTACATTTTCAGATCAGGTTTGTTCTCTTAATTCAGCATAACGCTCTTCACCAAGCAATTGATCCTTGACAACATTTATCTCTTTGCTATATTTTGTTGTGCCTTCATTTCTCCACCATGATAACCACTGTAACTCTTGTGCAGTTTCTAACACAGCTGACACCAATCCCTTCCAATCTTGGACAATAAGTATATGCCTCATATCCCAGTTACTTAACATTTGTTTAATGAAAGATAAATGTATCTCATATTGGGCAATAGACTCTTTAAAATGCTTTAAATCTTGCATATCTATTGGCCCACATGGTATCTCATAATAAGCCACCACCATCATTAGCAGGGATATGTTTCACAAAGACTGGAAAAGCTGATGATGTCTGTGTAGTCCTAGATAATTCCTCGACTGGCACACTAGTCTCTAAAGCCCCATTGGACTTTCTGGATTCCCATTGTTGAGAAACACTTTTGGCCTCTCCATATTACCATTCGTCTCCATTCTCTGAAAACCTGGTGCATGGAGCAATGTGGGGAAGAAGGAGCAGAGAACTACTGTTTTTTGTCATCATGGAATTTAGTCATTTATTAGTGGTGCTATTTGCTTCCCAAGTGCTTCCATTTCTAGCTATAAACTACCATTGTACCTACAACTCTGAATTTTTTCCAGAACAATAGAATTTAGGGACACTTCTGGTTTTTGTATCTCATCATTGTTTCTTCCAATACTTTTAAAACTGAAAAACAAGAAGATGATAAAGAAAAAAATTCCCTGTTGGTACAAAGCAGAAAAGCACTCTGCAGCAGAAGCTACCATTTTGCTGACACCCTGAAACAATATCTTTATAACTTCAAAACCTATAGTTTCCTCTACAATATTAGAAGTTAAGTTACCTATTATTACCAAGCCACATTGAGTACCACCAGGCTTTGAACATTTTCAAACTTTATTTGGGATTCTTTAATGCTAATACCTCTCTTCCAACCCACCTACCTTAGATAGGAGGAAAAAAATTAATAAGAACAGGAGAATTAGACCATTTTAGACTCAGTTCCTTGCCATGATTCCATTGGTATAGTTTTCAGGATTCCATCACACCCATTAAACAGAAAACAAGAAATTCAACAAAGGTGTATGCAACAACAGCAACCAGAACCTGGAGCAGTAGCCAGAACTCAGAGCATAAGCAGAAACCAAGAAGTCTTTGCTGGAAAGGTTCTCTATAGGAGCATCCTGGGAGGGAGCAATGAACAGCAAAACAATAGGAAGTGATGCCAAGACCAAAAAGCCCAACATTTTATTTTGGGGTCATATATATATATATATATATATATATATATATATATATATATATATATATATACATACATACATACATACACATATACAGTCAGAGTCATACTAGGGTGATTATCAGTTGGCAAAGACCATGCTCCCACAAGAGCTGGTTTCTCTTCTAGTAGACAAAAATCACCTGTTCTCTCACAAGTCTGTAAGCAGTGGAAAAACACTGCACATACTTTCACAAGTCTGATGAACATCTCACACTTAAGATCAAGCCAAACATATTTAAATTTACTACAGGGTCTAACCTTAACACATACGCTGATGGCTTGGAACTTTCATCAGCTCCCAGAATGCTAGGATTATATGTCCACATAAACACATCCACATACATTTAACCACCTCTTTTCTAATCTTCTCTCTAGTGAACCTTCCCCTTCAGTCAGGCCTTACATCTGGCGCTTATTTTTTTCCCAAGGCCACTGCAATGGTGGAACTCTCTTCTCAACTATTAGTAGTTTGTTTTATTTTTCCTATTACAGTAGTTGAAACACTCTTATTTTGTCTATATGGTTGATTTTTTAACATACACTAGTTTTATATTATTAACTATATTACCTAGTATTTTTTAAGTATTATTACAAATATATTTAAATAAAACCATTGTCATTACCTAATACTGAACTGCTGTACAGGGCTGTCCACACCAGAAGAGTGCTGCTCATCATCCATGCTTTAGGGCTGTCCACATCTGCAGCACTCTGATGATCATCTATGGTGCATTGCAGACCTTTGCCTCCTGTAGTTCCTAATGAGGTAACAGTGCACACTTTCTTATTTGAAGCCAATTCTGTTGATACTGGAAAAAGAATTTTGGAATAATATAGTGTTCTTTTTTTATACTTTATTTAGAAAAAGTAAAGCATTTTGACTTTCTAAGATGTGTTCATTCTCTCCCAATATTGCAAAAACTACTACATTATTTAACAAGAATATCTGCAGAATACAGATCATATCAACCACAAAAAGTCTAACAATTTAGTATTTAATGTTTCAGCATAAAATGTTCCAGTGCCTTGCATAGTCACAGTTTCAGATTAATTTTTCTTTCATAATGCAATAAATATGATTGCCAGGTAAGTATATTAAAATAGCAACATGCAGACAAATACAAACAAAACAGAAAAATCAAGCAAACCTACCAGACAATTTAATAATCATTACTGGGTTTAAAATATAGCTCAGTGAGTAGTGTACATACCAGGTATGCATCAATATCTGAGTTCAAAAGTGCCAAATTAATATAAAGCTGGATAACACTGCACACAACTGTAACCTTAGCCTCACCTACATAACCTCTCCTGGAAGACCATGGGCCAGACACCAGGGCTAATGTAATGAACAACAAGACACCTTGTGCTAAACAAAATGACAAGAAACACTGAACCCCAAGGCTGCTGTCTGACTTCCACATGCATGTAGTGGTACACATTATTACATCTACAGAGAAGGGTATAGATGAGTAGTAGTAGTAGTAGTAGTAGATGATTACTATTTACAGATTGATCTGAGTGATGTTTTGGTCATCCTGAATCTGTGCAGATCAGGAATGTATGTGTAAGGTGAGCATCAGTAACAAGGAGAACATAGTATCCAGATTCAGTGATGGGAGTAAAGTGTGTCCAGATTCTATTTAATGGTACATGGTTTCTGTTTAGACATAGAAGTGAAAAATTGGGGAATATAATAAAATCTGTTAACTATAGGTTATGGGGAGCATTTACATAGAAGAGAGTGGATATACTTTCCCATATTTGAAAACTAGGAAGTCAGAACAGTGTAAAGCAGCAAGAATCAGACTGCAGCAGATAGGGGACTGGATACCATTGTTGAGAGAAAAAATGCCAGTCTTGTGACCATGAAAGTGTTGAATGCTACATGCAAATAGTGCCACAGGGAAAGCAAAGGGAAACAGAAACACACAGGCATCAATACATAGAACCATGAAGCAGAGAGGAAAAGACTACTACAATTTGTAAAAAAATTCATACAACAGTAATGTCAATTTGAATGGCAGAAAAGGTGATGAATAAGAGAATATTAGACAAAAGAGGATATGCCCAACCCTCCTGAGAAGAGAGGGGCAAAGGAATCTACTTAAAAGGCAGTTTTACACAGAGAGCAGGCAGTTTTTATCAGGACAGTAATAGAGAGGTGTGTTGCAGAGATAGAAATCATGTGAAGACACAACTAGCCAGAAAATGACAAGAAGCCAGATTAGAGAATATTGAAGCATTAGTTTGATGAAAGCAAAACAATTCCAGGTGGAGAGGGAAACCAGATTAAATAAGTCAGCTAGAAGAAGAGATTTGAGCCAGAAGAGCTGAGTTGAGAAAGCCAGAGCAGAGCTCAGAAAGAACAAGTAAGGATGAGCTTATTAAGTAGTATGTCTCAGATGCTGAAAACATTCTAGGCCTAGTGTACATTGTATAGAGACTAGAAGCTTCCAGAAATAGGACCAGGCCAGCAGAAGACGTAGTAAGCCCCCAGGGAACAACTGAACCAAGAGAATAAAAATTACTTTTATATATCTGCTATAACTTCATAGCCAATCCCAGTATGTAAGTAAATAAGTAACTAAGTCAATTTATGTTTAACTATAGAAGAAAAATAGAAAGTACTAAAAATGAAAGAAAATAAAGTAATTACTCTCTAGTGATCAGTAAATGGATATTCTTATGTGTGCACTGTGCAAAGTTATGCTCTTGCTGGTTGTAGTGCTGTATCTGTGAACAATTGGTTTCATGGATTTGGCCTCAATATTATATTATCTACTTAAATATATTATTAAATTAGCTTATAAGAAAAATATCACCCACCACCCAGGCCTATCTTGGACACAGACAGTGAACGAGCAGAGGTGAGTAGGGCATGGGCCACAAGTCACAAGCCGCTTGGTCTGCCATACTGAGGAGGCCTATGAGGCAACCAAGCTGTGTTGGCCCTGGATCTCTCTCATACAACTCCACACAATCCTGGCCCATTAGGGACACAGACAGTGAACTAATAGAGTTGAATTGGGAATGAACCACAACCTACATTGTCCACAATACTGAGAGCACCTGAGAGCACCTGAGAGCACCCGAGTAGCTTTTGGCTTGAAGCTCTCTCATCCTGCTCCTCATCTGCCTGCCCCAATTGGGCACTGGCAGTGAACCCAGCAGAGCTGAGCAAGTCATAACTCCAAACCACATTGTCTGCCATCCTGATGAGGAATCTGGGGAGACCAAGCAGGGAGCCACCAGCTTAGAGCACTTGCTCTCAACTTTTTGGCCCACCTGACACAGAGATAGCATGCCCATCAGGGGGAATCTCCATGCTTGGTAACACCAGAGACAACCTGATGGCTAGAGGCAAACATAAGAACACAAGCAAGAAAACTCAGAGCTGTATGACATCACCAGAAACAAGCAGTCCTACCACAGAAAGCTCTGGAGATACTAAAACACCAAAGTTCAAAAAGAAGATATTAAATCGGAGGTGATGAACATAATAGAAACCTCAAAAGAGGAAAATAAATCTTTCAGAGAAATACAGGGACATACATGCAAATAGATGAAGAAATCGATTAATTCCTTTAAAGAATTACAGAAAACGCAATCACCTGGGAGAAAAAAGAGAAAGAAATGAATAAAACTACTTAAGACATACAATAAGAATTACAAGCAACAAAGAATACACAATAAGGCAATCCTGGAGCTGAAAAACCTAGGAAAGAGAACAGGAGCTACAGATACAAGTAACACCAACAAAATACAAGAAATGGAAAAGAGAATTTCAAGTGGAGAATATAGGGTTAAAGCAACCAATGCATCACTCAAAGGAAATGTTACAACTAAAAAGATTCTGCTGGGCATGGTGGAGCAAACCTTTAATCCCATCACTAGGCAGGCAGAGGCAGGCAGATGTTTGTGAGTTCAAGGCTGGCCTGGTCTGCAAAGGAAGTCCAGGACAGCCAAGGCTACACAGAAATCCTGTCTCAAAAAACCATGAAAAAGGAAAAAGATTCTGACATAAAACATCAAAGAAATCTGTGAAACTATAAAAAAAAAAAAAAAAGACCAAATAAAAGAAGAATAGGAAGAGAAGACTCAGCTCCATAGCACAGAAATATTTTTAACGCAATCATAGAAGAAAACTTCCCCTACCTAAAAAAGTGATATCTATAAACATACAAGAAGTCTACAGAACTCTAAATATATCCGATCCCCCAAAAATTCCCACACCACAAAATAAAATACTAAATATACAGAAAGAAAAAAGAATATTAAAAGCTGCAAGATAAAAATGCCAACTTACATATAAAAGCAAAGTCATCAGAATTATACTTGACTTCTCAACAGAGACTATGAAAGCCATAAGGACCTGGGCAGATATCATGCAGACAGTAAGAGACCACAAATGCCAACCCAGATTAAGTATGCCAAGCAAAACTTTCAGTAACCACAGATGGAGAAAACAAGATATACCAGGATAAAAACAAGTTTAAACAGTACCTAGCCACAAATCCAGCCCTACAGAAAATACTAGAAAGAAAACTACAGCACAAGGAGACTAAATACACCTAAGAAAACATAGGAAATAAGTACCCCCACATCTGAAAGATGAAAAGAAAGGAAAGGCACACACACACACACACACACACACACACACACACACACACACACACACACTCAAATACTCTACAACTACCACCATACAACCACCACCACCACCAAAAACCAATAAAAACATACAGGCTAACAGAATGGATAAAGTAACTGGACCCACCATTCTTTTGCATACAAGAAATACACATCAACAATAAAGATAGGCATTGCCTCAGAGTAAAAGGGTGGAAATAGGTATTCAAAGAAAATGTACCCAAGAAACATTCTGAAGTAGCCATTCTAGTATCTAATAAAACAGACTTTCAACCATAACTAATCAAAAGATATAAGGGACACTTCATAAGCATCAAAATAAAAATGCACAAAGCAACATCTCAATCCAGAACATTAATGTGCCACATGCAAGAGCACCCATATTAAAAGAACAAACATTACTAAAGCTTCCATCAGACATTGAAGGCCACATAATAATAGTAGGAGACTTAAACACACCACTCTCACCAACGGACAGGACAGTTCATTGTGACAGAAACTAGAAACTAAATGGAGATGTAATAAAATCAATAGAAGTCATGATTCAAAGAGACCTAACAGAGATCTACCGAACATTTCACTCCAAAACAAAAAATATACCTTTTCCTCAACACCTCACGGAAGCATCCCCAAAATTTACCATATACTTAGTTACAAAGCAAACTGAAACAGATATAAGAAGATCAAAATAACCCCTTGCATCTTTTCAGACCATCATAGATTAAATCTATAATTCAACAACAGTGGAAGCATCCAAAACTCTACAAACTCATGGAAATTGAACAACTCTCTACTCAGTGAACTCTGGGTATGAGACCAAAAAAAAAGAAATTAAAGAATTTCTAGACTTCAATGAAAATGAAGACACAACATATACAAACTCATGGGACACAATGAAATCAGTGATAAAAGGAAAGATCATAGCACTAAGTTTCTTTACAAATAAATTGAAGAAATCCTATATTAGCAACTTAACTGCATACTTGAAAGCTTCAGAACAAAAAGAAACAAAGTAAACATATCAAAGAGGAGTAGCTGACAGGAGACCATCAAATTCAGGGCTGAAATCAATAAATTAGAAACTAAGAAAACAATTCAAGGAAACAAAGAGTTGACTCTTTGCAAAAATCAACAAGATAGGCATACCCTTAGCCAAACTAACTAAAAGGCAGAGGGAAATCAACAAAATCAGAAATGAAAGGGGAAGCACAATAACAGACACCAAGGAAATCCAAAGAATCATTAGGTGCTCCTTCAAAAGCCTTTATGCTTTTTGAAAATCTAAGTGAAATTGACAGTTTTCTTAATAGGTACAATTTATCAAAATTGAATTCAGATCAAATGAACAAATTAAATAGTCCTATATATCCTAAGAAAATAGAAGAAGTCATCAAACATCTCCTAACCAAAAAAAGCACATGACCAGATGAAGTCAGTGCAGAATTCTACCAGACATTGAAAGAAGACATAATACCAATACTCTTCAACTATTCTACAAATTAGAAGCAGAAAGAACATTTCCAAAATCATTCTATGAGGCTCCAGTCACCTTGATATATAAATCACACAAAGACCCAACAAAGTAAGAGAATTTCAGAACAATTTCCCCTATGAACATACCTGCAAATACATTCAACAAAATACTCACAAACTGAATCAAAGAACACTTCAAAACTATCATCCATTATTGACCAAGTAGGCTTCATCCTAGGCATGCAGGAGTGTTTCAATATACAGGAATCCATCAGTGTACTCTGCCATATAAACACACTGAAAGAAAAAAAAAATATGATCATCTCTTTACATGTTGAAAAAGCATATGACAAAATCCAACACCCATTCATGTTAAAAGTCTTGGACAGCTCAAGGATACAAGGCATATACTTAAACATAATAAAAGCAATATACATCAAGCCTTTAGCCATCTTCAAACTAGATAGTGAGAAATTTAAATCAATTCCACTGAAACTAGGGACAAGTCAAGGTTTTCCACTCTCTCTGTATCTCTGCAATATAGTACTTGAAGCCCTAGCTAGAGCAATAAGACAACTAAAGATCAAGAGGTTACAAATTGGAAATGAAAAAGTCAAATTATCACTATTCTCTGATGATATGATAGTATTCATAAATGACTCAAAAAAGGAACTCCTACAACTTATAAATACCTTCAGCATAATGGCTGGAAACAAAGAAAACAAAAAAAAAAAAAAGATCTGTAGCCTTCCTGTATAGAAAAAGTAGGCTGAAAAAATAATTATGGAAACAACACACTTCACAATATCAACAAAAGCATAAGATATCTTGGTGTAATTATAACCAAGCAAGTGAAAGACTTGTACAAAACAAACTTCAGTCTCTGTAGAAATGAACTGAATATATCAGAAAATAGAAAGATCTCCCATGCTTATGGATAGGTAGAATTAACATAGTAAAAATAGTTATCTTACCAAAAGCAATCTAAAGATTCAATGTAATTGCCATTGAAATGCCAGCACAATTATCTACCAATCTTGAAAGAATAATTCTCAATTTCACATTGAAAAAGAAAGAACCCTGAAAAGCTAAGACAATACTGTACAATAAAACATCTTCTGGTGGTATTCCATCCCTTATCTCATGTTCTACTACAAAGGAACAGTAATAAAAACTGCATGGGACTAGCATAGAAACAAATAGATGCATCAATGGAATCTAATAAAAAGACTCATAAATAAACCTAGAGACCTATGGACACTTGATATATCACAAAGAATACATAGCCATAAAATGGAAAAAAGATAGCATCTTCAACAAATGGTCCTGGTCGAACTGGATATCTGCATGTAGAAAAATTCAAATAGACCCTTATTTATCACTCTGCACAAAACTAATGTTCAAATGGATTAAAAACCTCAACATAAAACCAGCTACACTAATTCTGTTAGAAGAAAAAGTGGGGAAGAACCTTGAGCTCATTGACACAAGAGACAACTTCCTGAACAGAACACCAACAGCTCAAGCTATAAGATCAACAATTAATAAATGGGAACTCATGAAACTGAAAAGCTTCTGTAGGGCAAAGGACAATGTCAGCAGAACAAAAGGACAGCCTACAGACTGGGAAAAGATCTTCACCATCCCCACATCTGAGAAACAGCTAATATCCAAAATATATAAAGAACTCAAGAAATTAAAGATCACCAAACCAAATATTCCCATTAAAAATGGGTTACAGAGTTAAACAGAGAATTTTCAACTAAGGAATATCACATGGCTGAGAAACACTTCAAGAAATGCTCAACATCCTTAGTCATCAGAGGAATGAAAATCAAAATGATTCTGAGATTCCCCCTTGCATCAGAATTTCAGAATGGTTAAGATCAAAACCTCAAGTGACAACACATGGCAGCAAGATATGGAGAAATAGTATCACTCCTCCATTGCTGGTGGGAGTCCAAACTTGGACAACCACTTTAGAAGTCAATCTGGAACTTTCTCAGAAAAATTGTGAATAGTAATGCCTCAAGACCCTGCTATACAACTCCTGGGCATATAACCAAAAGATGCTCCACCATACAACAAGTACATTTTCTCAACTATGTTTATAGCAGCTTTACTCATAATAGCCAGAATCTGGAAACAACCTAGATGTCCCACAACTGAAGAATGGATAACGAATCTGTAGTACATATACACAATGGAAACTACTCAGATATTAAAAAAAAAAAGAAAGAAAATCTTGAAATGTGTAGGCAAACAGATGGAACTAGAAATGATCATCTTTAGTGCGGTCACTCAGGCCCAGAAAGACAGGCATGGTTTCTACTCACTTACAATTGGATATTAGCCACATAATAAAAGATAAATACAGTACAGTACACATACCTAAAGAATAAGGATGACCCTGGGAGGATGCTTAATTCTCATTCAGAAAAGCAAATAGTATACATACCAGAAGAATTGAAGATAAGGAATAGGAAGGAAGCCTACCATAGAAGACCTCTGAAAGACTCCACCCAGCAGGGAATAGAAGCAGATGCTCAGACTCACAGACAAATGTGAGGTGGAACACAGGGGGTCCTATGGAAGAGTTGGAGGATAGAAGGACCTGGATTGGACAGAAGCTCCATAAGGAGACCAATAGAGGCAACAAATCTGCATGTGGAGGGTAGTTGAGAGCAGAAGGGGATGGTTGTTGAGACTGATGCATCAACCTAGGACCATGCATGGTCAGGACCTAGACCCCTGGCTCATATGTAGTTAAAAGGCAAAATGATATGGAGAAGAGGTGCCGCTTCTGATGTGGGCTCTGCTGCCCATACTTTGATCACTCCTATCCTGGTGGTGCAGCCTGACTGGGCTACAGAGGAAGAGGATGGGGGCACCTGAGGAGACTTGATAGGCTGGGGTCAGATGATAGGGGCGGAGTGCTCCCCTTTCTAAGGACTAGGGGATGGGGGAGGGAAGTGAGGGAAAGAAGGTGTGACCTGACAAAGATGAGGGAGGGGGCTACAATTGGTATATAAAGTGAATAAATTATTTTTTTAATTTAAATAAAAAAGAAACAGCTTCAAAGTGTAAAAAATATATACCACTGAAGGACTTCTCTGCATATGTTGCTCCTGGCTTCAGGTATGGTTTAAATTTATTTGTTTTCCTGTAAATGTTTCAATAATGTTATCAGGCTGTGTTGACTTTATCCTGCTATATTGGCCACAAATATCAAACTGACTGGCTAGAAAATTCTTAATCAAAATGGCCAACAGAAGAACACTTACATTTAAACTAGTAAATTCCATAATTAATTCATTTACTGCTACTTCCATGTAGGTAAAAAATTTTCTTTTTCTGCTGAAGTATTTGATGTTCTTTATGACTTTTTTCTAGGTATATATAGATTTTCTTTGTTTGTTTTTCAGGACAGGTTTTCTTTGTGTAGCCCTGGCTGTCCTGGATTAACCTCGTAAGACTAGGCTGGCCTCAAACTCCATACTATCTGTCTGTCTCTGCTTACCGAGTGCTAGGATTAAAGGCATGCTCCAACACCACCTGGCATACGTAGAATTTTATATTAGACTTAATTACTCAAAATTTGATACAAAGTATGTAGACATTAAATTCTTATCAGACTAGCTGGCTATCCATTTTACCTGCCCCCTGACCCATGTTCATTCCTCCCTCCCTTCTTTCTAATAATGATTTGGGTTTCAGAGGCATTTTAAGTTGTATATGTTTATTCATACCTTTTCTTTCATTTCATCTAGCCTGCTTTGAGGAATGCATACAATAATTGTCTTCAAGTCTTCCCTCAATATTCTCAATAACTTTGCTGTTTTTCAGAAACCATGCACTCAAGCTTCATGTCAATATTTTCCCCATTATTTTGACTGATTTTTTTTGTGTGAAGAATATTTACTTCTGCTGAAATCTTGCTGCCCACTTCCATGCTTTACATACCTTGTTTTCATGTGTGTATTGTGGATACATTCATTGTCCGTTCATTTTCATTGCATCTTTTTTTAATGCTGTTTTTTTCTCCTTCAAACTGATATTCTTATAAGTATTTTGTCCTATTTTATCTTCCATACTGTAATCATTAATTCTCATTCTCATACTGTCTGGATTTGAAATCACAGTCAGGGCATAATTCTGAGGATGTATTTCAAGATGTTTCAAGGGATGTTTAACTCATTCATCTCATGTATGAGTAGCACTACCCCAGTGGCTGAAGTCCAATACTTCCTTCTTAGGGAAAGAATGAGAAGGTAAGAGGAACAATAATATTCATCTCTCTCTTTGCATCCTGACTATAAGGTGATCAGCTGTTCCATGCTCCAGCTGCTATGTCTTTCCCCACCAAGATGGGCCCTCCATGAAATAACTTTTTGTCATGTTTTTGTCTTAGCAAGAAAAGTAACTCATTCATATGCCATTGCTCATCTTATTGTGGACTTTCGAATTTCATCTGTTCTTTTTAGTATGTCAACGTTAAATATTTGTACTTTGTTGGTAACACAGAGATCCTTGTATTTACAGAGAAGCATTAAGGGAACACAGGAATGTTAAGTACCTCTTTTCAATAAAGGACATAAAATACCCATTTTTCTGCCCAAACGTCTAGAAGGGGATTTTTCTTAACAATCTGGTGATCTTTTTGTTATCTCTTGAGGCACACCTCACTCATTTTTTGCTATACAGGAATACCTAACCCAAATCACCAGAATGATTTTGCCAGACACTTCTGAAGGAGAGATAAGCATGTTTTTTGTTTAGATCACAAGTGGGGGATGAGAAAAAGACATATGAGAGAGCAGGTGATGTTTATCCCCTTAGAAGTCAAACCACTGAGTTGGGGAGACTGGTTGTTAACCAGCTGAAAAATGTCTTTGAACAAATTCTGAGAGGAGATTTGAATGTGAGTCCAAAACAGGAGGCAGGGCCTTTGAAGACTTGGAATAGTTTTGGTGGTTCATTGCTCCACTTTGAGATGCTCCTAGAGAGAACTGATCGAGGGAAGGCTTCAGGACCCTGAGATTCAGCTGAGGTTCCAGTTTCTGGTTGCTCAAGTTTCCAGAAGAAGGAATCTTACTGCCAGGAGAATTGTTCCTCAGAACTGATATCCTTACAGTTTCATTATTGTATTCTTTAATCTTCTTTTACTACTGTTTAGTTAGTTGGGTTATAAGTGAGGTACTCTCAGTTAATACGTTCATAATAAAATATATTTGCTAAGAAAATTGAGCCTACACACTTGCCTCTCTATATCATTTTAAAGGAGAAGTCACTTGCACTTTATGGCTGGTAACCTTCATGTTATTGATCAAAGACCCCACTGGATTCTAGGCCTTTCAGCTGTAGGATCCACTCTTATGTTTACATGTACTTTGTAAAAGAATTTCTATGTGGTCACAACTTAAACTTTATTTTGCTCCTGGAATTGGACTGATTGGACTGATTATTGCTTAGAAACTCTTTCTCAAATTATACTGTGTTTAAAATATCCTAACAATGAACTACAGAGCATTAGATTCGACAAAGTCCAACCCAGGTTGACAGTCAGTTTGCATCAGGTTTTCATTCTTATCTTGCTGCAGTTTGCTTTCCCGTATTACACCATCAAGGAGGTGACACACAATAGCTGAGACCAAATATGGAGCTCATGGCCTTTGGTGAGGGAAAGAATTTGGTAATGTTCCATCCATTTCTATCTTTTGGAGTAACTTGAAGAGTATCAGTATTAGCTCACCCTTGAAGGTCTGATAGAATTCTGGATTGAAACCATCTGGCCCTGGGCTTTTTTTTTTTTTTTTTTTGGTTGGGTAACTATCAATAATTGCTTCTATTTCTGTAGGGGAAAAGGGACGATTTACCTTGTTTATCTGTTCTTCACTCAACTTTGGCAAGTGAAATTGATCAAGAAAATTGTCCATTTCCCTTAGATTTTCAAATTTTGTGGCATATAGACCTTCAAAATAGGATCTTATGATTCTTTGTATTTCTTCAGTGTCTGTTGTTATGTCTCTCTTTTCATTTCTGATTTTGTTGATTTCAATACTGTCTCTCTGCCTTTTAGTTAGTGTGGCTAACGGTCTGTCTATCCTGTTGATTTTCTCAAAGAACCAGCTCTTGGGTTTGTTGATTCTTTGGACTGTTTTCTTAGTTTCTATTTTGTTAATTTCACCTCTGAGTTTGTTTATTTCTAGACATCTACTCCTTTCGGGTGTTTCTGCTTCTTTTTTTCCTAGGCTTCCAGTTGTGTCAGTGAGATGCTTAGGTGTGATGTTTCCAATTTTTTTTAAAAGGCACTTAGTGCTATGAATTTTCCTCTTAGCCCTGCTTTCAATGTATCCCACAAATTTGGGTTTGTTGTTCCTTCATTTTCATTGAATTTCAGAAACTCCTTGATTTCTTTCTTTATATCTTCCCTGACCCAGGTGTCATTTAGCAGAGAGTTGTTTAGTTTCCATGTACATGTAGGCTTTTTGTTATTTCTGTTGTTGTTGAATTGGCAGCCTAAGAGCATGGTGATCTGATAGGATACAAGGTATTATTTCAATCATCTTGTATCTATTGAAGCTTGCTTTGTGACCTATGATGTGATTAATTTTGGAGAAGGTTCCATGGGGTGCAGAGAAGAAGGTATATTCTTTCTTGTTTGGGTGAAAGGTTCTCTCTCTCTCTCTCTCTCTCTCTCTCTCTCTCTATATATATATATATATATATATATATATATATATATATATATATATATATATATATATTAGATCCATTTGACCCATGGCATTGGTTAATGATGTTATTTCTCGGCTTAGTTTGTGTTTCAAAGATTTGTCCTTCAGTGGAAGTGGGGTGTTGAAGTCTCCCACTATTATTGTGTGGGGATCAATGTGTGGTTTAAGCCTTTTTAGCAGATCTTTTACAAATGTGGGTGCCTTTGTATTGAGAGCATAGATGTTCAGAATTGTGATGCCATCTTGGTTCACTTTACCTTTGATGAGTATGAAGTGTCCTTCCTCATCCCTTCTGATTAATTTTGGTTGAAAATCTGTTTTGTTCGATATTAAAATGGCTATGCCTGCTTGCTTCTTTTGACCATTTGCTTGGAATATTTCTTTCTAACCTTTTACCTTGAGGTAATGCCTATCATTATGGGTGAGATGTGTTTCTTGAATGCAGAAGAATGTTGGATCTTGTTTATGCACCCATTCAGTTAGTCTGTGTCTTTTCATGGAGAATTGAGACCATTGATGTTGAGAGATATTAATGACCAGTGACTGTTAAGAGTCTTAATTTTGAAGTTGTTTCCAGTCAAGCGTTTATGTAGTTGTGTTTTTGCCATGGTATAATTATCTATTTCCTGAGTAGTTTTGGTTGTAGTTTAACCCTTTGGGATGGAGTTTTCCTTCTAGTACCTTCTGTAAAGCTGGATTTCTGGATAGGTACTGTTTAAATTTGTTTTCATCATGGAATATTTTGTTTTCTCCATCAATGGTTATTGATAGTTTTGCTGGGTAAAGTAGTGTGGCCTGGCATCTGTGGTCTCTTAGCGTTTGCAGGATCTCTGTCCAGGCCCTCTGGCTTTTAAGGTCTCTGCTGAGGAGTCAGGTATAATTATGATAAGTTTGCCATTAAATGTTATTTGGCTCTTTTCCCTTGCAGCTTTTAATATTTTTCTTTGTTCTGTATGTTTTGTGTTTTGATTATTATGTGATGGGCAGTTTTTCTTTTCTGGTCAATTCTATTTGATGTTCTCTATGCCTCTTGAATGTTTATAGGCATCTCTTTCTTTAGATTGGGGAAATTTTCTTCTATGATTTTGTTGAGAGTAGTTTCTGGGCCTTGGCGTTTGATATCTTCTCTTTCTTCAATGCCTATTATTCTCAGATTTCTTCTTTTCATGGTGTCCCTAATTTCTTGGGTGTTTTGTGCCAGGAGTTTTCCAGATTTGGCATTTTCTTTAATGGTTGCTTCAAAATCTGTGATTGTATCTTCTAGACCTGAGATTCATTCTTCCATCTCTTGGATTCTATTAGAAAAGCTCAGCACTGTGTCATTTGCCTTCTTCTCTGAGTTCTCACATTCTCGTTTTTCTTCTGTCTGTGTGTTTATCATTGAATCCATTTTCATCTTCAGATCTTGAACTGATTTTTTGATTTCTTTCATCTGATTTTTTGTATATTCCTGAGTTTCTTCCATTGTTGCTTTATAGGTCTTCAGAGCTTGAACTGTTTTGTTTATTTATTTCATCTGGTTGTTTGCATTTTGCCTGAATTTTTTCCAGTTCTACTCTATGTGCTTCTTTTAAGTCTCTCACCTGTTTGGCTGTGTCTTCCTGCATTTGATTATGAATTTTATTTGTTTCCTCCATTATCATCCTCATTACCAAGGATTTGAGGTCATTTTCTTGTATTTCTGTTGTATTTGAGTTCTCTGGCTTCTTTTCTTTATGATAGCTGGAAGCTGGAGGCGCCATGTTGTTTTGGGTTTTTTGCATATGCTATTACGCTGTCCTTTAGACATCTTGCCATCTTTATTTTTGTTGGTTAGCTTTCAGAGTTGGATGGAGGGAGTCTGATGATAGATTCACTTGTTTTCTCACGATGTCCATAGGCTGGAAGCTCAGATGCTTCACTGGTGTGGATGGCAGGTTAGCCCTGTCATTTTGGGCTCTCACAGCCAGTGATCCTCAGCTCCCCTGTGCTGTGGTTCCTATAATGGTTCTTGGTCTCTGAATGAGCATTGGGTCAGTCCAAGGTATTCATAGCCTTCCGGGTCCCCTGCCAAGTCCTGCCAGGGATACTGGGCCAGAACCATGCATTGAGCTCTGCTAGATTCTCGGGGCCTGAATCGTCTGCCACAGCTGGAAAACTGCGGCTGTGCTGATCTTGCTCCTCTGGTGGAACTGAGCGCTCCACCCCACTTGTGTCACAGCAGGAGAACTGTGGCTGCGCTGAGCTTGTGCCTCCAGTAGAACTGAGCGCTCCACCCAGCCTGTGTCATAGCAAGAAAACTGCGGCTGCACTGAGATTGTGCCTCCAGTGGAACTGGTGTGTCATAGCACGAGAACTGAGGCTGTGCTGAGCTAGCACCTAGGGTGGAACTGAGCACTCTGCCCAGCCTGCGTCACAGCAGGAGAACTGCAGCTGCACTGAGCTTGTGCCTCCAGTGGAACTGAGTGCTCCGCCCAGCCTGTGTCAAAGCAGGAGAACTGCGGCTGTGCTGAGCTAGCACCTAGGTTGGAACTGAGAGCTCTGCCCAGCCTGCATCACAGCAGGAGAACTGCGGCTGCGCTGAGCTAGTGCCTAGGGTGGAACTGAGCACTCCGCCCAGCCTGTGTCACAGCAGGGGAGCTGCCGCTGAGCTGAGCTGGTGCCTAGGGTGGAACTGAGCGCTCAGGCCAGCTGGCATCATAGCAGGGGAGCTGTGGCTGCACTGAGGTAGTGCCTCAGGCAGAATTGCTTGCTGAGCTGAGCCAGCATCTCCATGGCACTGCCCACTGAGCTGAACCCTGGACTCTGGGGCTGAACTGTCTGCCGAGTCCAGTTTGAGTCTCAAGGCACCACGCAACCCAAATCCTGTCTAGAGTCTCCTCTCCCACAACAACTCCCACTGGCCACCACACCAATCCCCTCCACTGGAAGGCACTGAGCTGCAAACCTCAGCCGTCACCGCTGCTGACACTGGTGCTGCTGGTGCTGCTACTGCTGCTGCTGCCTCTGCCACTACTGCTCTGATCTGAGAAAATCTGTGCTCCTCCCATGTGCAGGGGCATGTAGGTCCTCTGCACTCTGGTCCCTCAGAACCGTGGAGCACTCCTGCTGCCATGGTGTGGGGACCTTGGTGTTCCTGGCTCAGAAATCTGTGCAATTCCCTGAATTGTTCACTGCAGCTTCCAAACATGGTCCACACTGCTCGCTCTCATCTTGGATCCCCAGAAAATATCTTTACAAAAATCACAGAAGAAAACAAATTCAAAGAGTACCTACCCACAAATCCTGCTCTACAGAAGTTACTAGAAGGATAACTCCACCCTAAAGGGTCAAATGACAACCAAAACTACATAGGAACTAATTACTTCACCATCACAAAATCACAACCTTACAAACTCTCAACAGTAACAAACAGCAAAAATGAAGGGACTTAACAGTCACTAGTCATTAATATCACTCAACATCAGTGGTCTCAATTCTCCAATAAAAAGACACAGACTAACTGAGTGGATGCATAAACATGACTCAAAATTCTTCTGCTTTAAAGAAACACATCTCACCCACAAAGACAGACATTACCTTAGAGTAAAAGCTTGGGGAAAATATTTCAAGAAAATGGTCACAAGAAACAAGCTGGTATAGCGATTTTAATATCTAATAAAACAGGCTTTCAACCCAAATTAATCAAAAGGGACAAGGAAGGACACTTCATACTCATCAAAGGTAAAGTCAAACAAGAAAACATCACAATTTTGAACATCTATGCTGCTAATACAAGGGGATCCACAATTGTAAGAGAACTATTAGCAAAGCTTAAACCACTCATCGATCCCCACACAATAATAGTGGGAGATTTCAATGCCCCACTTTCACTGAAGGATAGGTCTTTGAATCAGAAACTAAGCCAGGAAATAACTTCATTAACCAATGTCATGAATCATATGGGTCTAACAGATATCTACAGAACTTCTCACCCAAACACAAAGGATTATACCTTCTTCTTAGCACCCCTTGGAACATTCTCTAAACATTTACACTATGGAATACTACTCAGCTACTAAAAACAAGGAATCCCCAAAATTTGTGGACAAATGGATTGAACTAGAAATTATAATAATGAGTGTGTTCACCCAGAAGCAAAAAGAGTCAAATGGTTTGTACTCACTTATATAGAGACATGAGCCCAAGGGGCATGTTTCATGAAAGCCTTCACTTACCACAAAAGTGGGTCAGAGGGGAGGACATCCTATTGGCATTTTAGGTGAGATATGCATGGGAGAATGGAGAAATAGACGGATCCAGAATGTCCTAGAAACCTACAAGAACATTATGATAGGTGGATCTGGGTCCAGGGGTCCTGCTCAAACTATGGCACCAGTCAAGGACAACATAGGCAGAAAACTTCAAACCCCTACCCAGATCTAGACAGTGGACAAGACATTCTCCACCATTGACTGGAGAGTGGGAACTGACTTTCACACGAACTCTGGTGCCCCATATTTGACCACATCCCCTTGATGGGGAGGCCTGGTGGCACTCAGAGGAAGGATAGCAGGTTACCAAGAAGAGACTTGATACCTTATGAGCATATGCAGGAGGGGGAGGTCCCCCTCAGTCACAGACATAGGGGAGTAGGAGGAAAGCAGGGAGGGAGGAATAGGAGGATACAAGTGATGGGCTAACAATTGAGATGTAATATGAATAAATTAATAAAATATTAAAAAAGAAAATTACCCACAGCACATGATAGAAGCTCCTGATTCTCACTTGTAAGTGTGTTTCCAGATCGCTACACTGAAATCAGAGTGTTCTACTCTGCTCAAGCAATAGAGAAGGTATCTGTACCCTATATTTACCCTTAGTTCCCAAAGGAAGTTCAGACAAAGGGCTAGATGAGCTGCCTATTACAAGTGCCTTCTCCCAGCCTCACTCTTTCACACTTGTACCTGTGGGTCCTCTCTGCTCTTCCCACCCTGACCTCTGAGCTTTGCTTCTCTTCCCCCAACTCTATTCATAATTTATATTTTAGTTTTTTTTCTAAATGGTAATCTTTTTTATTTATAATTTGACCCAACTGTTGCTCAAAAGTGTGTTCAAACTCTTAGAAATTTTCTAATATCTGTACTTCCTTGTTTAGGGGGAAATTTGGTAATTTTTTATTCTTCCTAGATTTTTTAAAAAGATTATTTGTGACATGATATGATTAACTCTGAAACTATTTCATGGCACTTGAAAAGAAATTAAATTCTGCTGTTATTGGGTGCAATGTTATTTAAGGGACTTTTGATATATTTGATCTAGTATTATTCAAACCCAATTTTTTTCATATTAACCTATCAGATTCTTCTTTTACAGAATGTTAGACATTAAAATACCTGTTATTTTTGTGTTTCTATATTATTCTGTGCTTAATTTCATCAATATTAACTTCACATAGTTTGAAGTTCTAATATCAATTGCATATGTGTTTACAATGTCTAGATTTTTCTCATGGGTTGGTCTTTTTCTTATGCATTTTGTTTTGTGTGACAGTTTGGTACTTAATGGCTATTCCATTAGATAGATAAATAGATGATAGATGGGTAAATAGATGTTAGATAGATAGATACCTTTATTTTTATTTACTATGCTTTTCTATCCCATTAACACTGCCGTAACTGTACTTAAATAAACGGGCCAAACAGATTTTTACAAATACAACTAAAAAGTAGTCCTAAAGCCAGTATCACAAATAACAGGAAACTAAGAAGAATTCTGAGTAGAAATAGGGATAAAGAGAGGTTCACACTCAAGATGAAAATCTATTTACAGGGAGATACCAAAAGAACAAATACACAAAAGAAAAGGAAAAGGGCAATATAAAAACCAGGAAAGAAAACTAAAATTGTGTGTCTAGAAAACAAATCTCTAAGTGAATTTCCAAAATGTCTATGCCAATTAAATGCACACATCATCACAGCCTGGAACACACATAAGGAACGATCTTGAGATGCCAAATATGGAGAAAAGTTTAGATTAAAAACTAGATGAAATGTTTAGCAATGAACTTGTCCAGGGAAATGTATATAAGTTCCAATAGTACAAAAGAGCACAAAAGACAGCCTCTTGTCAATCCATAATCATATGTGCATTCACATATTTTCATTTGTGGGGGATAAACTGATTTTTGAAAACTCAGCATATATTAAAATATCAACAACAGTCAAATAATCAATATGTCATTTGTAGTAATATGAATAAAACACATAATTACAGCTAAGCTTATTGATATATAAAAATATTTGAAATGAAGTACTTGACAATGGAGTCTATTTAACAGAAAGTTAGAATTGATGAGGAATGAGTAGTTTGTAGATAGAAATGACAAGGAGACAAACATGGAAAAAGGCTTAATTTACTCCTTCATCTTAGTTTCCTTACCTTAAAAATAATAATTAATTAATTAAATCCAATCTTATTAAAACATGACAGTAATGCTGAACTGTGGGTACCTTCACTAGCAGAAAAACCCTTCCCAAGAGAAAAGTCAGGAACAGCTATGGCTATTATTGGTAAAAGGGACTGTTATGCCCAAGTCTCAAGACTCCTGAAGACCACCAGGAATCAGCCAAATGCAATTTACACAGGGCCTTTTATTGAGCAATCTCCAGGGCCTGGACTGACAGTTCCCCAGTAACTAGAAGATGGTGTTGGCTCTGACTCCTTAGGATCCAGGGTTTATAGAGGCAAAAACCCTAAGTGAGGCTTTCTAAGACTGAATGTTACATAATTTCATAAAGGGCTTATAAAGAAGTCAGTCTTAACGCTGTTAGGGTAGGGGGTTGGGCCAAAGAATAAGGGGAGTTTTTATCTATTTTTTTTATCAACTGTGTTTTTTGCACCTGATTAGTTGGATCCAGGTGTAAGGGAGATGTTACCAAGTATACTTTTGTGGGATTTCTGAGAACTTGGGGAACATGGGGGAAGGGGGAAATTTACCATGGGGACAAGAGAAAGGCTCGGTGCAAAATGGCTTTTGGGAAAGGGGGTGAGTTTACATTTGTTTAGTCCCCTCAAAACCACCTATAAAATGTATTAGTCCTACTGAGCAGTCTGTTTAGTAGTATATTTTAATTTTAGACAAAAAAGGCAACAGCAAGTTTCCAAGATATTTTGGATTAAGATGAATTATTATGTGATGATAAATTCCTAAGGTTGTAAATGTATACACAAGTTAACAAAAATTAGCTTAGAGATATATGTCTAAAACTACAAAAATCCTAATATTATAAAAGCTTCTAAACTGTTAAAAGATAATAGAGACATGAAAATTAATGGTCAATCACTTTATAGATGACAAAATTCTTTTCTTTTTAAAAATTAATTTATTCATATTACAACTCAATTGTTATCCCATCACTTGAATCCTACCATTCCTCCCTCCCTCCCACCCCACCTTATTCTACTTCCCCAGGTCCATGATCGAGCGGATCTCCTCCCCCATTTTATAGTCATGGGCTATCAAGTCTAATCTAGGTAGCCTGCTTATTCTTTCTTTGAGTGCCACCAAGCTCCCCACCAAGGAGAGGTTGTCAAATATGGGGCACCATAGTTCATGTCAGAGTTAGTCCCTAATCTCCACATCACTGTGGAGAATGTACTGTCCAGTGGCTAGATCAGAGTATGGGTTCAATGTTTCCTACTTGTATTGTCTTTGGTTAGTGCAATAGTTTGAGCAGACACCCCTGGGCACTCATCCACCCATTATGATGTTCTTCTTGTAGGTTTCTAAGATCCTCTGAATCCTTCAATTTCCCAATCTCCTATATTTCTCTTACCTAGAGTCCCAATAGGATTTCCACATGTATCCCAATCTCATGGTAAGTGAAGACTTTCATGGGACATGCCTCTTAAGCTAGTGCTGAATTATAAAGTGAGTATACACCATGTGAGTCTTTCTGGGTTTGCATTAACTCACTCGGGATGATTGTTTCTAGTTCCATCCATTTGTCCATAAATTTCTTGATTTTCTTGTTTTTTTTTATAGCTGAGTAGTATTCCATAGTATAAATGTACCACAATGTCTTTATCCATTCTTCAACTGAGGGACATTTAGGCTGTTCCCAGATTCTGGCTATTATGAATAAAGTTGCTATGAACATGTTTGGGCATATGTCCCTGTTGTGTGGTGGAGCACTTTCTGGGTATATTCCAAGGAGTGGAATAGCTGGGTCTTGAAGAAGCCCTATTCCCATTTTTCTGAGAAAGTACCAGATAGATTTCCAAGGTAGTTGTACAAATTTGCATTCCCGCCAGCAATGAAGTAGTGTTCCTCTTTCTCCACATCCTCACAAGCATGTGGTGTCACTTGAATTTCTCTTAGCCATTCTGATGGGTGTAAGATAGAATCTCAGAATTGTTTTGATTTGCATTTCTCTAATGACCAAATTCTTGAATGTGCTCAGAACTAAGTTCATAGTTGTGTTAAATACAAATTTAACTCATTTTTAAGGATAAGTTTTGGCCTTCTCCATATGTTTTCAAGGTCAAGCCTATGACAACTAACTAAAAACAGTTTTTTAAAATCAGGTATACTTAGTAAATGGTTCCCTGGTCAAATTATTCATCTATACATTAAGACATTAGCAACATCAGCAAAACAGACAAATATAGTTTGTCTTTTAAATCTTCATTTTTTAAAATTTATTTTTAATTTATATATTCACTTAAATCTCACTTGTAACCCCTTCCTCTTCACCTCCTGGTCTCTTTCATCAGGACTTATCAAGATCCCAGTTAGGGGCAAAGTTATCAAAATCAGGCATCAGAGTACATATCAAAGACAGCACCTGCTCAACTTAGTACTAGGAGACCCAGATGAAGATCAAACTGCCTGTATGTTACATATGAGTAGGAAGCCTAGCTCCATTCCATGCATGCTCAGTTTGGTGCTTCAGTCTGTCGGCCCCCATGGGTCTAGGTTTGTTGACTCTTTTGGACTCCTTTCAGCTTCCTTGTCCTTCGGAATCCTTCTACCCATCCCTCCATTCTTCCATAGGACTCCCTGAGTTTTGCCTAATGCTTGGCTTTGAGACTCAGAATTTGATTCAATCAGCTGCTCGAGGTGCCTCTTGGAGAATAGTTAAGTTAGGCCCCTGTCAATAAGCATAGTGGAGTATCATTAATGGTGTCAGGAGTTGGCTCTCTCCCGTGGGGAGAGTTTCCAGTTGAGCCAGGTTTTGATGGATCATTCTCTCAGTCTCTATTCTATCTTTACATCAGTACATCTTGTAGGCAGAATAAATTTTGGTTTAAAGTTATTTTTTATGTGGATCCCACCACTATTCATCTTACCTGGCTAAAAGATGGCCTCCTTGGTCTCTTCTTTTCTGCTGTTAAAAAGCTTAGCTACAGACATTCTCATATCCTTCCTGTATCCTCCTAGGTCTCCAGCTTGTCTCAGTAATGCCTCTGCCTTTGTTTTCCCTTTTGTTTCCAGCCTTCAACCTTACATCTCCACTTTGTTTCTTTTTCCACCCCATTCTTTCTCTACCTACTCCCTCTCCTATCAAGTTCCCTACTTCCTCTTCCAAAGTCTATTCTATTTCCCTATCTGAGTGAGACTCAAGGAGGGCTTTCCTTTAGTTATCTTGCTGTCTCTGATGTTGGGAGGCAGCTTCTGATGTCCTTCACTGGTTATTCAGAGCAGATAGTTGGTGAGAGATTATAGACCCAGGGCTCTTGCCTGTGTGGATCAGGGACTTCTTTCTCAGAACAGGCAGTAGATATGGTTTCCATTCCAGGAGACTTTGCTCCACAACTTAGGCTGCCCCCTGGGTCAGCAGAAGTAGGCTTCTTCCTGGTCCCATTCAGATCATGCAACTGAGGTGGTTCTGTATTGGGACCACTGCTTAGTTTTTTGTCCTGACCCTTCAGGGCTGTCCAGCCTCTCCCAAGAGCATGGGAGACCCTGCTTGGCTGTGGAGCCTGGTGAGGCTGGGTTCTATCTGCCCAATTGTGCAGGCACTGATATCTGTGGCCAGTAGTTAGGTTCCTGCCTGGACCTGCTCATATAGCACAACTGTGGTGGTTCAGTCCTGCTGAGATAGGGGCCTCTGTTTAGTTTTCTGTCCTGACTCCTCAGGGCTGCCCACCCTCTCCCAAAAGCATGGGATACCCTGTGGGTCTGTGTAGCCTCGTTAGGCTGGGTTCTATCTGCACAATTGTACAAACACAGTCTGGTAGCTAGGTTCCTTCCAGTCATGTTCAGATTGCATTTCTGTGGCTGGATAATGTGTTCACAGCTGCCTGGTCATCCTTGTGGCCCCTCAGGCATTCTGTGGACTGACACAGGGTTGTTGGGTGGGGTCTGAGGATAGATCCACCCCTTTTCCTGAGATTTCCCCAGGCCACCAAGCCTGGTTCAGCACTGATTCTTCACTGCATGGAGTTCAGTCCCATATACCCAGTTTGGATTTTAGAACCTGGCTGCAGGTCTCCCATCATCCATGGGCCATTGGTTGACCTGGGGCCAGACACACCTGTGGTCTGCACTATGCAGGACCACACTTACCTAGTGTTCTTTAGTTCTTGCAGTCTGTGGCTGCCAGTCAGGTGCTTGTTCTCCATGAGATAGATCAGATACAGTTTGTAATAGGATACAGGATGCCAATATCTTAGAATCTTCCGACTCCTACATTTTTAAATGTGGATTTTTTTTAGGATTACATTTAATCTAAAGTTAAAATTGGAGATAATTGATTATTTTTATAATTCTAAACTTTCTAAAGCATAATCATATATGTGTTCTTAGTTTCTGTCAGCATCATTTTGTAATTTTCTCCACATACATCATTCTTACTTAAATGTTAGATTTATCTATAGGTATTTCAAGATCTAAATGTGAGGATTATATATTTTCAAATCTTTACTTCCAATATTTCCTATAATTTCTATTCTATAATTTTGTTAAATTGATAACTAGTCCTTGAAGCATTGTCATAAGTGTTTAAGTGTTTTATCTGCGTATGGTCAAATTGTTTACATGAAATAACATCATACCATTTTTTCATTCTGTGTTGTTATCATTCATTTTTCTATTCATTTTTAAAACAACTCTTTTATTTTATTTTATTTGTTTTGTTTTGTTTTTTTTTCAAGACAAGTTCTTATGATATAGCTGTGGCTGTCCTTGTACTAACTGTGTAGACTAGGCTAGCCTTGAACTCACAGAGATCTGACTGGTTCCATCTCCAAAATGTTGGGATTAAATGAATGTATTAGTACATCTGGCTGATATTTTTCTAGTCTTATTTATCTGGATGTAACTTAAAACTGTAGAGAAGAATAGAAATAATATTCTAACTTTCCCGAAAGAGGGAATTGCCTCTCTCAGACTGGCCTGAAGCTTTGTCTTTGGGACATTTTCTTGATAATAATTCATGTAGGAGAGTATAACTCACTGTGGGCAGTAGGTGGTCTTGAGTTATATTTTTATAAAAGGCATGTTAAGCAAGCCATGGTGATCAAACCAGTGTATTCTCCTATGGTCTCTATTTAAGTTCCTGCCCGAGTTCCTTCCGGAGTTCCTACTTTCGCTTCTCTCAGTGATGAACTATAAACAATAAGCCAAATAAAATCTTTCTTTCACCAAGTTGGTTCCTGTCAGAGTTTTATCTCAGAAACAGAAAAGCAAACTAGATGGTGAAAGCAGACAGCCTGATGCTCTTCTCTGTTTTAGGAGAGGAATTTCAGTCATTCATCATTAAATTGTTTGTAGGTTATCTCAGTGTTATTATTTCTCTCTTTCTGAGAGGACATCTAATATATATTTCTGTATATCCAAAACTGGCCTCAATCTCAGCATATCTATGCTTCTCACAGAATGCTGGAATACTAGCACCAGGCCTTTCCCATGTCACTTCCAAGTTTAAGAGCATTTTCACTAAAACTGGGTGTTGAATTTTGCAATAATTTTACATTGATTTGATAAGGTGTTCAAATATTTTTGGCATTGTAGTGCACTAAATTTTTATGTTTAAAAATACATTAACATTTGAATGTTGAATAACATGAATAGCATAGTTTCACTGGTATTTATTTATGTGTTGCTATTATTACTGAATTTTGCTTATGAGAAAATTCAGTCTATAGGTTTATATTACTATAATGTCTGTATCTGTGTCAGATATCAGAGCTATTAGAATTTATAGAATGACAAATTTGTTAGTTTTCTCTATTTTCTGAAATAGTTTATATTGGCTTTTAAATTTAGCTTCATTTTTCTATGCAAAATTCAAGTATATGAGAATATATTGATATGATTCAATTCATTACCTCTTTTTAAGCTATGTTGAGTTTGGAAAATGTGAAAACATTGAGAAGCCCATATTACTTAAGAGTTCCACAGTCTAGTGTAAAATAAAGAATATATCTGAAATAATTTGTTGTATATAACTCAATACTATGTACAATGAATAGTAGTAAAAAATAATTCCCCAATGTACTGAAGAGATACTAATAGCAAAAGTATTGGGATAAATTGTGTATATGGCAGACATAAGGAAATGGAAAGAATTATGTAAGTACATAGAGATGATCTATAATTTCTCAGGAAAGGAACATGATCAGAGTCCACAGACCACTGAGTATTGTTCAAATTGGCCGTAGTATACATCCAGGGTAGGAGTAAAACAAGGGAAGGTGATAATATGATCAAATTCATCAATGGTATTTCATATTCATAGGCCCTGGGTTCTCTTGAATGGGAGGCATTCAGTACCTATGTTGTGTCATTTGGTCCAAAGACTAAATATTCAGTATCTGTGTTGTGATGTAAAGCACAGAAACTACAGAATGAGGCAGGTATCATATCAGAATCTTTCTAATAAAACACACAGATGTCAATGGTCTCTAAAAGCATAAGTAAGAAATATGACCATATAATTAATTTTTAAAAACTTTTTAGTATGTTATATATATTTTAGGGATATGTAGAGAAACAAAATCAATTGTGAGCAGAGGAGTAAGAGAGAAATTTAGAGGTTTGGGATACATCACTGTGGAACTATCAAGCCTAAATATTTCAAGGCTAAAGATTCCAGACAAGTTGATATCACAGTTCATGTCCAAGAACAGTCTCCTCAAACAACAGACTATTATTATTCATCTTAAGTGTGTCTCTGACATAAATTCTGGTGCTCCATATTTGACCACCTCCCCTTGTTGGGTAGGCCTGATGGCACTCAAAGAAAGAATAAGCAGGCTTACCAAGATGAAACTTGAAAGCCTATGACAATATTCTGGGGGAGGGGAATAGGGTGAAAGTGGGAGGTAGAGAGGAATGGTAGGATACAAGTAATGAGATAACAATTGAGTTGTAATATGAATAAATCAATAAAATTAAAAGTTTTTAAAGTGTGTATGGTGGAGGTGGTGGGGTTGACACTTTTCTTCAGCACTTTGACATGAAGCCCATGCACATTATTAATAATGATCAGATTTATTACAATCTGAATATTGATCTCATTTAAGAAATATCTTCATAGAATATGCAGATCAACATGCATACTATCATATTTGGCATTTTTATTTCATGTGGATATAAACATTCCTGTGTGTATATGCATTAATGTCCTTTTTAGTTTCTCTCTACCTTCATTTTTTTATAGAGAGTCTTTCATTCAACCCAACATCATTAGTTTGGCTATACCAACCATCAAACTCAAAGAATCCTCCTGTCTCAGACTTTCTTGGGTTGAAGCTATAAATGCCACCATTCCTGGATTTAATGTGGATGTTAAAGATAGAACTTATGTCTTCATAATTACTTTGCCAGGCACTTCACTGATTGGGGCATTCTCTCAGCCCCCATTTAATTTACTCTATATATTACATACATTTTAAGATGTATTATAATCATACAGATGTATTTTTAGAAATAAAGAGATCATAAAGCAAAAAAAAAACAACAACACACATTTCTACTATTTACTGTTTGGTTCCAAGAAAACTTTGTACATTCTGAGACACATGCTATTATTTAAAAATCCTGCAAAGTGATTTGAAGAATCATTATAAGAAAGGGTAAGAGAATAAATTAGTATAATTTTTCTCTGTCATGGCAAAGAGGGAAAAGGAGAGGTGAAACTGTAGTCAGCAGCATCAGCCAGCATGGAATTAGAAGTGTGGGTCTAACTTAGGCCATGGAACTGGTTACAAAAAGAACAATAGGGGAGTGGATGAATAATGTGACAGTTGTGAGGGGTCTTAAATGACTATCAGGACTTGATATCTCAGATGGATCTAAAGTGATTGTTTATTGTGCCCATTATGGACATGACATATGTATATGCTTATGTTTAGCCACATGTCATTATCTTATTGGCATATAGAACTAGTCTTGAAAATATCTGTAAGTTGCTGGCTAAAGAATGGGTCTGTAATCAGTGATTAAGAATGAAGAGAAGAATGCTATTGGATTCTGAAGACAGACCCACAATAAAAATGATATCATATTAACAAATTTGTCTAACATGTATCCAGGACTAATCATACTGAAGGGATCCTGATACATGATGTTTATACAATATCTAAACCTACTTTTAAGCAGTTGATGAGAAAAGAATTGTTATTCCTCCTTTTTTTGATGCTTTTGAGAGATGCTTAGAAAAACTAAGAATATTTATATCAGGACTAGAAAGAGCTGAAATGAAACCACAGGGTTAGTTTAAGTGTTAGCACAGGGTGTGATAATGCCATCTATTTTGGGAGAATATTGGTAAGGAAATGTGCTGAACTCCTCACAGGCACAGAGAGAATGGGTGCAGTGGAACAGTGGCCTCATTTTTATAATTTCCAAGCATAATTTTTTTTTACAAAAGCACCATGGAGTGATTGCTCAGAATATTGAACTTTAGAATCAGGCAGATTTCAAGATTTTTTTTTCAATACAGTTCCCTGACCTGTGAAACTGGGATGAACGGCAACATCATTTGTTTGTTATTAGAAGTACAAACTTCATGTTTCCCTACTGTGAATAAGAAAATCCTTCAGCATACCACAGCGCCTTATAACAGAATCAAGATATTTCCCTATTTTTTACTATTGTAAGGATTCATAAATATACACAATAATCCATTTCTTCAGAAGTGCTTCTTCTAGTCAGTATTTTAATTTATTGTTTCAAACAATACATGCATTATCAAAAAATAGCTAAATAGTTTTTCAAACTATAAAGTATGCAAATGTGATTTTTTTCACTTTCTAAAGTAACAGAAAACAAATACCAACAAAACAATGACAATAACAAAACAGGAAATAGTCAAATGTAAGAAAACTGGATTGAAGAGTCTATGAGTACTTATGTAAGCTCTCAAAACTCCTGAGCAACATTAAAATGTATTCTGTGGGGGAAGTAAAACAAGTATTGTCCCTTGAGATCAGTGTGCATGTAAATGTAGACTAAATTCCAAAGCACTGGACAGAGGATATACACGTCTCCTTTCTTTCTTTCTTTCTTTCTTTCTTTCTTTCTTTCTTTCTTTCTTAGTTTGTTTTTTGTTTGTTTGTTTGTTTTTTGAGACAGGGTCTCTCCGTGTTAGACTTGCCTGTCCTGGACTCACTTTGTAGACCAGGCTGACTTTGCACTCACAGTGATCTGCCTGCCTCTGCCTCCTGAGTGCTGGGATTAAAGGCATGCACCACCATGCCCTGCTACCTCTCCTTTCTGCCCAGCTGTAGAGTGAATGTGCATGTTAAGTGTCTGAGTGAAACTTGAGTGATGTTACTGTGTCTGTGAACTAAGAAAATGCCCCTCCCAATTTGCTCTTACACCACTGAATATCTACCATAAAGGTGCAAGGGATTGACCTCAGAACCCAGTCCACCCAAGCAAAGGATTATTTATTACAGTGATAAATTACCCATACCCAAGCCAAATAAACAAAAAGTGAATAAGCAGATGAACAAAACTTCACACAAATTATATCATCTAAATCAGGATAATTATGATGAAATTCTACCCAGTGCAGTAGATGTTTGCTGAGCAAATTTCCATTTAAGCTAATCAACAGAGCACACTTTGTTAAAAATTTGGTGTTAGCCCAGTGTAAAACCTCCCACTCATACTAATTGTCTTTTCTTAATTACTTTGAAGTTAATGTCTTCTTGGGTTTTTGGTTTGGTTTGGTTTTTGTTTGCTTATTTGCTTGTTTTGTTTAGCTTAAAGAGTATAAAACAGCATAGAGGAATATTACAAGGCTTCATTAAGTGAATGCAAAAAAAAAAAAAGGCTCCCAAGAGTGTGGCTTAGAATTTCTTAAAGTTATATTTACTATCATGACAAAACTAGGCAAACAGAACTAATGAATGAAAAGGACCTGAGATCTCTAGATGGAAAATATTTTCAGTTTCAGGGAGGCTCCATTGTTTGAACATTTTCCTTTAAAATAATTAGAACAGAATGGACAACAGCCATTTTCAATTATTTAGTTTCTAGGTGATTTTTAGAAATAGCAAAAGTATGCAATTTTAGAGGAAAAAATGAGAAAGAACAGGAAGGTATTTTCTACCTTTCACTTAATTCCAAGTAGAAGAGGTGTAAAATATAGGACATAGAATATATCACATAGAATATAGGACTAGAATATATTAGCATCCTCAGGGACAATGTTTCCATAAAATTCATGTCTAGAGACAAATCTTCCTGTGACACTGAAGATACCCCCATAACAGTCATCCTCTTCCTTTGAAGTTTGCAGGCATCAGTTAGCCCTACCCACTACTTCCTACCCTCTACTTCCAGTCAAACAAACAACAACAAAACAACTTTTCTTTTTAGAATTTAGCTTCTCAATTTGGGAAGCTGCTAACGTGTGCTCCCGATATACTCAGGTAATCAATTTTATTCTTTCTTAAGTCTCTGATGGTATTGAAGACCAAATAGTTTAGTTTTACAATTAAGCTTAGTTGTTATGTGTTAAGATGGTTTTATACAGATGTTTTAAATTGATAATGATGAGATATTGATATTGATTTACCTTTGGAATTTTAGATGCACCAAGACAGGAAAGATGTTTTCTTCAAGGCTGACACATAGAAATAGCCAAAATGCTAAGAATGTAACATTTACATAATTGTGTCACGGTTCTTCTTGCTATAGGTAGTTTATTGTATATATGTGAAATAACATAAATGTATATGTAAAAATTAAAAATATTTAATAAAAGTAAAATAAAATAAAAGAATTTAGCTTTTTCCATTTCTTGTCATTATATTTCTGAGTTTTTGAGACAAATCACAATTCTATATTACTTCCTTATTTCTAAGCTTCCTTTATGGTCCTCGAATATCACAACATAAACTTTTTAATCATTGATTTAGAAATTCATAGTAGTTTTTTCATATTTCCTATTAATATATTTGTTTTGATTGGATTTTTTCCAATTTTTAAACATTTATTTTTAATTTATGTATTCGTTTTACAATGTAGGCATCTCTAAGTTCCTCCCTCCCATTCTCTTCTCCCTATTCCCCCTCCTTTTGTTCTAAGTAAAGGGGAGCTACCCCCATCAACCAACCCCAGAACATCAAGGAACATCAGGACTGAGCTCTTCCTCATTCACTGAGGCCAGGCAAGTCAGTCTGGTTAGGGCAAAGTGACCAAAAGCAGGTAAGAAATTCCATGTCATAGAGAACACCCTCTCAAGTTACTGGATGACCCACATCAAGATCAAACTGCCCATCATTTACATACATGTAGGTGGCTTAGGTCCAGTCCATACAAGCTCTTTGGATGGAGCTTCCATCTCTATAAGCACCCATCAGTCTATGTTAGTTGACACTGTTGTTCTTCTTGCAGCATTCTTGTCCCCTCCAGGTTCTTCTATCCCTGCTTCCCAATCTTCCAATGGACTCCCTGACCTCTGGCTAATGCTGCCTGTGATTCTCACCATCTGATGTGATCATCACTGAGTGTGGCCTTAGAGAACTGTTATAGTAGGCTGTATATGTCTGCAACATAGCAGAGTATCATTTATAGTGTCAGAGGTTGATTGTCTCCTATGAAGAAGGGCTCAGGTTGAGCCAGGCTTTGGCTGGTCATTCCCTGAGTCTCTCTATCTTTTCTTCTGAATATCTTATAGGCAGGGTAATTTTTGGTTCAATGGTTTTGCAGGTGGATTGGTGTTCCCTCCATCATTGTAAGTCCTGCCTGGCCTCCTCAGTCTCATGTACCTGACTGCTACAGATATCCCCATATTTTCTCTTTATCCTACCCTGTCACAGGCCTCCAGCTTGTCTTACTGGTGACCCTGCCTTCAGTTTTGCTTTTCTCTCCAGGTCCTCAAAACTCCCCTCTCCATTGTCCCTGTCGGAACCTACCTCGTTTCCCTCCCTACAACCTCTTCTATCCAGTTCCCTCTCTAAATGTCCACCATTGTCTATTCTATTTCCCCATCTGAATGACATTCAAACAAGGCCTCCCTTGGAAGCTCTTTGTTACTTAGCTTCTTTGGGTCTTTCATTTGCAGAACAGTTATCCTGTAATACATGAGTAATATCTGGTCATAAGTGTGTAGACACCATGTACTTCTTTTTTGGTCTGGGTTACCTATAAAACTTTCTGGATCCATCCATTTTCCTGCAAGTTTCATGTTTTCCTTGTTTTTAATAGCTGTGTGATATCCTATTTTTAAATATACTATATTTTCTTTATCTGTTCTTCAGTTAAGGGACTTCTATATTGTTTCTTCATACTTGATATTATGAAAAAAGGCATTATGAACATAGCTGAGCAAATGTCTTTTTGGTATTGTGGAGCATCTTTTGGGTATATGCCTAGAAATAATATAACTGGGTCTTGAGGTAGCACTATTTTTAATTTTCTGAGAAATCATCAGATTGATTTCAAAAGAGGTTTTACAAGTTTGCAGTCCAACCAGCAATGGAGGACTGTCCCCTTTTCTCTGCATCCTCTCCAGTGGGTGCTGTTACTTGAGGTTTTTTTTTTTTTTTATCTTAGCCATTCTGATAGGTGTAAGAGTCTTTTTGATTTGCAATTCCCTGATAACTAATGATATTAAGCATTTCTTTAAGTGCTTCTCAGCCATTAGAAATTCCTCTGTTGAGAAATTTCTGTTTAATTCGGTACCCTATGTTTTAATTGGATTATTTGGATTGTTTGTAAATAATTTCTTGAGTTCCTTATATATTTTAAATATTAGCTCTTTGTCAGATGTAGAGTTGGTGAAGATCTCCCAATCTGTAGGATGCTGTTTTGTTCTATTGATATTGTCCTTTGCCTTTTCCATTTCATGAGGTACCATTTACTAATTTCTGATCTTAGACCCTGAGCAGTTTGTATTTTCTTCAGAAAGTTGTCTCCTGTGCCAATGAGTTCCAGGCTGGTTTTCACTTTATCTTCTAATTGATGTAGTGTTTCCAGTTTTCTGTTGAGGTCTTTGATCCACTTGGACTTGAGTTTTATGCTGGGTGATAAATACAGATCTGTTTGCATTTTCTATATGTAGACATCCAAACGGAGCAATACCATTTGTTGAAGATACATTTTCTTTTTTCCATTTTATGGTTATTGACTTCGTCATTTGTATACAAAAGGATTACTGATCTTTTTTTTTTTTTTTTAGTTAATTTCATGTCCAGTCACTTTGCTGAAGGTGTTTATCAGCTAGAAGAGGTCTCTGGTAGAATTTTGAGGGCCACTTATACATACATCCTATCATCTGGGATTATAGGTACTTTGACTTCTTACTTTCCAATTTGTATCCCAATCTGAATCCCTAGTAATATATTGGTCTAGCTAGTATTTCAAGAATTACAATGAAGAGATATAAAAACAGTGGGCAGCCTTGTCTTGTTCCTGACTGGAGTGGAATTGCTTGGAGGTTCTCTCCATTTAATTTGATGTTGGTTTGCTGTATATGGCCTTAATTATGCTTAGGTATGGGCATTGTATCCTGATCACTCTAAGAATTTTATCATGAAAAGGTGTTTAATAATGTTAAAGTCTTTTTTTTTTTGCTTCTAATTATATGATTATGTAATTTTCTTTCAGTTTGTTTTTATGGTTGATTATATTGATGGATTTTCATACATTGAACCAGCCCTGCATTCCTGCAATGAAGCCTACTTGATCATGGTGGATGATGTATTTGATATGTTCTTGGATCCAGTTTAAGTATTTTATTGGGTAATTTTATTTCAATGTTTATAAAAGAGATTGTTTTGAAAATTTCTTTCATTGTTGAGGCTTTGTGCAGTTTAGGTATATGGGTCACTGTGTCTTCATAGAATGACTTTGGCAATACTGTTTCTTTTTCTATTCTTTGAAATTCTGGTAGAATTCTGGGTTAAAACCTTCTGACTCTGGGCTTTTTTTTTCCTTTCTTTCTTCTTTGGGTTGAGGACTATTGATGACTGCTTCTATTACCTTAGAGGTTATAGAATGGCTTAAACTGTTTACCTGATCTTGATTTAGGTTTGATAGCTGAAGTTTATCAAGAAAACTGACCGTTTCCTTTAGATTTTCCAATTTTGTGGAATACAGGCTTTTGAAATGTGACAGAAGGATTCTTTGGATTTCTTCAGTGTCTCTTGTTTTGTCACCCTTTTCATTTCCTATTTATTTTTGTTAATTTCAAAGCTGTGTCCCTTCCTTTTTTTTAGGTAGGCTAGGGATTTGTCTACCTTCTTAATTTTTTTTCAAAGAGCCAGGTGTTGATTTCATTGATTCTTTGTATTATTCTGTTTTTCTCAACACTATTGATTTCATCCCCTAGTTGGACTATATTCTGCTGTCTACTCCTCTTGGATATATTTACTCCCTTTTCTCTAAAGATTTCAGGTAAGCTATTATGTTGCTAGTATAACACTCCAATTTCTTTAACGAGGTTCTTTGACCTACAAACTTTCCTTTTATCACTGCTTTCATTGTGTGCCATAAGTTAGACTATGTTGTTCCTTCATTTTCACTGAATTACAAAAGGTTTTTATTTCTTTCCTACTTCCTTTCTGACCCAGTAACCATTGAGCAGACAGTTGTTCAGTTTCCATGAGTTTGAAAGTTTTCTCTGCCCTCTGGTTTTTGATTTTGTTTTTGTTTTGTTTTGTTTTGTTTTGTTATTTTGAAATCTAGCTTTAATCCAGGTTGTCTCATAAGATACAAAATGTAATTTTAATTTTCTTGTATATGTTGAGGCTTGCTTTGTGACCAAGTATATGGTCAACTTTAGAAATTTTATGAGGTTTTGAGAAGAATGTTTATTCCTTTGTGTTTGGGTGAAATGTTATCTAGATATCTGTTACATCCATTTGATTCATGGCCTTTGGTACTTTAATTATATCTCTGTTTAATTTCTGCCTCAATGACCTGCCCTTTGGTGAGAGTGGGGTATTGAAGTCTCTCATTACTGTGTGATTTAAGCTTAATTAATGCTTTTTTGGCCAATGTGGGTGCCCTTGTATTTGTGGCTTACATGTTGAGAGGTGAGATGTCATCTTTTTGGATTTCCTTTTGATGAGTATGAAGTTTCCTTACTCATCTCTTTTAATTTTGGTTGAAAGTGTAATTTATTAGATATTAGAATGGCTACTTCTGCTTGCTTCTTGTTTCTGTATGCTTTTAAAAGCTTTTTCCAGCCCATTTCTCTGTGGTAATGTCTATCTTTGTTGCTAAGGTGTGTTTCTTGAAGCAGCAGAATGATGGGTCCTTCATACACATACATTCTTCTAGCTTATGCCTTTTTATTGGGGAGTTAAGTCTGCTGATGTTGTGAAATATTAATGAAGAGTGATTGCTGGCTTCAGTTATTTTGATGTTGGTGGTTGTAGTGTGTTTGTATGTTTTTCCTCTTTTGGTTTTACTGTACTGGAGTAACTTATTTCCCATGTTTAGAGGGGTGTAGTTTAATTCCTTTGTTTAGAGGTTTCCTCCTAGTATCTCATATAAGGCTTGATTTGCTCTTAGATACTGCTTAAATTTGGATTTGTCATGGAATATCTTGGTTTCTCCATCTATGCTAATTAGCACCTTTTTCAGGGTATACTAGTCTGGTCTGATATTTTTGGTCATTTAGGGTCTACATGATGTCTCTGCAGGCCCTTTTGGCATTTAGAGTCTCTATTGAGAAGTCAGGTGTAGTTATCATAGGATTGCCTTTATATGTTATTCGGCATCTTTCCTGTGCAGCTTTTAATATTTCTTTCTTTGTTCTATACATTTAGTGTTTTGACTATTATGTGGCAGGAGGATTTTATTTTCTGGTCTAATCCATTTGGTGTTCTTTGGGCTTCTTATATGTTTATAGGTATCTCTTTCTTTAGCTTGTGGAAATTTTCTTCTATGAATTTTTTGAAAATATTCTCTGGGCCAGGACCTGTAAATATTCTTTCTTTTCTATTCCTATTATTCTTAGGTATTGTTTTTTTCATAATAGCCTTGATTGCTTGTATGTTTTGTGTCAGGAATATTTTAGATTTAATATTTTATTTGACAGATGTACTGATTTCTTTGATTATATATTCTACAACTGAGATTCTTTCCTCCATCTCTTGTATTCTGTTAATGATGTTTACCTCTGCAGTTTCTGTTTTCTTCCCTAAGTTTTACATCTTCAGGATTTCCTCAGTTATCATTTTCTTTATTGTTTATATTTCCCTTTTCATGTCTTAAGCAATTTTATTCATTTCCTTCATCTCTTTGTTCACATTTTACTGTATTTCTTTAATGATTTATTCATTTCTTCTTTAAGAGCCTGTATCTGCTTACTTGAATTTTTCTATATTTCTTTAAGGGATTTATTTGCTTCCAATTTAAAGGTCTCTATCATCTCCAAAAGCATAGATGTTAGTTCATTTTATTGTGTTTCAGTTGTGTTACCATATCTAGTGCTGCTTGCAATGAGATAATTAGGTTCTGGAGGTCCAATATTGCCTCAGCTTTTGTTGATTATGTTCTGGCCTTTAACCATCTGGTTGTCTCTGGCATTGGATGGTTGTTCCTGCTATGTGTTGGATGTCTTGAAAACACAGGAAGTGATGTGGGTTGTAGGTGGGATGTTCCTGGAACAGCACTCCTCTGGATAGTGGCTGTGATTGTCAACTCACTGCTGGATCTTAAGGAATAAGCCACATTTCTCCTCATGTGGCTATGTTCCAGAAGAATGGATAAAGTGTGGCTAGCCTATATGATCCTGAGGATTAGCAGGTCTCCTCAGGAACCCAGGAGCCTGCTTCTTGCTGGGGGAACTCTCAGAGTACAAGAGTACTGCCATTTGCTAGTTCACTCTGTGGGTTCTAAGCTCAAGCAACTCAGATAGCATACACAATGGGCACCACCATTTTCAAGCAAGATCCTGTATGCTCCTGAGGTCTGTCCAGGATCCCCAGGGGACCTGAGTGGAACCATGGACTGGAAGGTGTGAATGTTTCCCTGGACTCCAGGGGTCAGATGGCCAGGGGCTGGAACCTGGCACTTCTGGAATCTGGGAGATTTCCTAGGAATGGTGGGAATAACCAGGTGGGCAGAAGTTGAAACTGCTTATTTCTGGCACCCAAGGGCTCTACTCTTACCTGGGAAACACAGAACCTGGCTTTTTGTGGTCTGCAACATGACCTCTCACTTGTTTCAGTCACTCTGGTGCTACTACTCAGATACAGTATACACTGGGTGAAGCCATCTTGGCTCTGCCTTAATTGACTTCATAAGGCTGAAAATATTTCTAAAATTTTTGCTTTGCTGGGCCTCAATATACTGTGTTTCTTTCCATTAGGAGTGCAACCCCACAGCAAGGTTACTGATATCAAATGATCTGTCAGTATTTGGACTTTGCATGGAGGTTGGGATCAAAATGAAAGTCAATTCAAATTGCAAAATTATACATGAATAATATTTCCCCTAGCATGAAAATGGGGTTGAAATTAGTACCATAATTATATCCTTAATTCACTTAACATATTTCCAAAATCTAATGACCATATAATGTTACAAATATCTTTTGTCTTGGTGTCAACATTAAAGTTTGCAGCAAGGGATAACCACCAAAAACAAAACAAACAAACAAACAAAACTAAAAAATATTTGATTGGTCCACTGTGAACTGAATTCATTTCACAGAATTATTGTCATTATCAGCAAATGTAATGGTCATTTTACCGCTTTAGAAAATTTAACTTTTTGTTCAGAAGTGCAAGGATTTTGGATAATGTGGGTATGTTTAAGGAAGTTCTGTCTAATGAAGGAAAAGCCAATGAAACAACAAACAGGCTTTCTTCATTTAAATTCCCCACAGAGTAAATGTCACCACATGACCACCTCTGAATAATTAACATTTTTTTCACTGTTCCAACAGTGATATTCTGCATCTGAATAGCATCTTTTCAATAAAAACTCCTTGAGAAAAACTACCATGGACTCCACACAGCTGTCATTCTTCTAATCCTTTACTTACTCAAATCATTTTCTGAAAGCTGTCATTAGATTCAAATTAAAATAAAGCTGAGGCTTTCCAAATAAAACTGTCAAAGAAGATAAAACTTTTCCATTGACAGTATGGCAAATGATTTTCTACTCTGTTGGGGTTGCATAATAGGCAGACTGTCTGAATGAGTTATGGTCCATTAATGACACATTAATGCTGGGGGAGGGGAGAGGTTTTCAAGAATAGTTTTCAAATGAATGAGACCTCAGGCCCAGAGGCAATGGGGAAAGCTGAGTATCAGAGCTGAAGGAAGTGTGGGGGAGAAGCATTCGTAAGATCAGATGCTTATAATTCATTAAGATCACAGAAAATGATAGAGAATCTGGAAGGAATTTCTGTATTCTATTCTAATGAGTACCAAGTCAAAGAATGTCCAGAAAATAAATATAAAAAAAGAGACAGAAATATTACTAGAAACAGTGACAAGAAGACATTGGAGGTATTGGCAAAGCAAGGTCCTCTCTAACAAGGCAGTCAAACTGCCCCTGCTTATATAAGACAGGCAGTCATGGTGTCACAGCTAATCATTTCTGAGCAAGCTCAGTTGAGAATAATTAGCAGTTCTGAAATAAAATAGACATGAATGCACCAGACCACAACTTCAGTGCTACAATATGCAGAGTTACTCTAGATCACTTAAAAGAATGAGTAAGTGTGACCTGATATTGGTTGGCTCTTTTAAAGAGTCTTAATTGAAACAACTGTCTTATCACTTAAGACCAATAATTTGGGTTTGATTCCCAGCATCCATGTAACTTCAGATTCAAGGGGATTCGACACTGGAAGAGGGGATCATTGGGCACCAGGCATACTGTGTGGAAGTATATAGAGGTATCCAAAACACTCATAGAAAATAAAATAAAATAAAAAGAAATTTGGAGGTCAGTTATACATCTTTGGAAAAATAGAGGATCTCCTTTCTAATTTTATCCAAAGTGCCCATCTTGTGTCTCTCTCCCTTTGAAGAAATGGTATCTTGGATTCCTGTTTATCTGGTTTCTGTAGTTGTTATCTCTCTTTAGAAGTCATTTGGAAAAGTTCACTTACACAACTTCACATGTCTTTTACTTAGAAAAAATACGCCAGAGTTATTAACTTTCAAATGCTACTTTTACTCCTCTATGTTACTGAATAAGCCTCTGGATAATATGTACCATGCCCTAAACACTGTTCATCTTTCCAGGATTACTTATTGGCCTTATGTCCACATTGCTGACTTTTCACTAAGCAGATCTTCCTACCCTATCATTTTTCATCTTCTCCATCCTGTGGATGCCTGCGGTTGCTTCAGTTTTGGTGATGATATATATTTAATCTCTGATGAGTCCCAAGTTCCAGTTTCCAGTTCTAAGATCCAACTATCAACAGCAAATACTAAATTCCTGAAGATGATTGCAGGAGGCAAAGAATGTAAAATAATATTTTGTGTAGCATGCCTGCAAAAATCAGCCTGTGCAACACAGATTTCAATGAAATATTTCACATACATAGTTTTTCTCACTAATATTATTTTATGACAATGAAATTCCAAATATTTTTTAAAACAAGGCACAAAGAGAAGTTGAACTTAACAAAGTGGTTTATGTATAAAGTTGATTGGTCTAGAAAAGTAGCATATAGTATAGAATACTAAGGAACGAAGGAATGCATGTGTGTTCTGAATACGATTGTGCCTGTTCTGTGTGCACTTTTCTGTTTATGTTGTCAATCAAATTATTTTCCTTACTTTGAGAAGTCTACTGCTTAAGAAATATTAACAATGATCTTCCTACAGCCTTGAAGGAATATGTAAAGTCATACATACACACACATACACACACAAACATACACACACACACACACACACACACACACATATCTTAGTTTGTATTATACTTGGGCACCATACAAAAGATACTTGATCTCATTCCCATAACATAAACAAATAAATCATACCTTTCTGTTCAAACAAGTGAGGAAAAACTTCTAACTAACATTTTTGTAAAGAAAAATGTCTAAACATAGCAACATTTTTTTAACCTGACTTCTCATGCCTTTGGGACCCAGAGATATATCAAGTTGGAGCATTAGTCTTTGGACAATGGTGAAATGTCACCCCACCAACAACTGAGAAATGAGAGCATGCTGCAGTAAAAAGAGATCATCAATTGTACAAATTATTACAATTTAACAGAAGAAATTATGCAAAATTATTAAATTCTTCATAGAAATTAGTTTTTAACATTGATTAATTCACAATAAAATCTAATAAATTCATATCTGTCTAGTTTAGAATGTATAATCACATTCTTGGTATACTAACTCTCCTATAGAGAGGAATTGAAATAATTTGTATGAGACCCAAGCTTTATACTGTGGATTAGGCATGAATCTGCCAGTGGCATAAAATCTGTTTCTACAAAAACAGAATCAAGTCTCTAAAAAGAAATAAAGGTGATTGTCTTATGAAACTCCATCTTTATGTACTAACTTAAACAGTTACTGCCATTACTATTACAATATATTATAACCATATCTTTAACTTTACAACCATGACAAAACAAGCCATTGTTATGACAAGCCATCATTATGGCTTGTTTTGTTTTTTTATATATGCTGAGTCTCTATGTAACATAAATTTCTAGAATTAACTTTCTAAAATTCTTTACATTTTACAATATATATTTCATCTCATTTTAACCTAACATTTGAAATAGTAATCTCATTGGTTACATTATTATGTCAGTTACTTTTCTGTTGCTGGAATAAAATACAATGGCCATTAGCAACTTAAGAGAAAAAGTGTTTATTTTGGCTTATGGTTCCAGAGGAAGGTTTCATAATAATAGGGGAATCAGACTTGGTGGCTGGAGCAGGGAGCTGAGAAAGAGAGAAAGAAAGAGACAGTGAGAGCAGAAAGTAGGGTAAGAGTATAATTGCTCTGGCAAGTGTATACCTCCTAAATGTCCCATAACTTCTCTAAAACTTGATTAACTGCAGACCAAGTGTTCAAGCACATGAGCCTATTGGGGATATTTTTTCATTTAATCCACCACAATTCCCTTACTTGAAGCAGCATTATAATATATCTATTCTGTTCTGAACTCCTTAAGTTGTAAATATTTTGATTTACATTTTCTCAGGGAACTTTTACCAAATATCACTTACATACCTGTTTTTTTACTTGGATCATTAACATATGACTGTAGCATGCTATACAATTTCTGTTTAATATATTGCATTTTATGTTTAATATTTTCCCTTTTTATATGAGCTTTTTTTTTTTAATTTGAAATCTTGGTATGTGTGTGTCTGAAAATTTTATGTTCATTGTGTTTTTATAATATTAAAGTTGATGTACCAACTTGACTGGGATGTGGGATGACTCCAGACTGGAATGGTAATTATTTCTAAATCCATCTGTGAGGGTGATTGCAGATACTGGCATTTGTGCTGTTAGACTCCATAAAGAGATGGTCCTAATCAATACAGCTGAAAATTATTTTATCCATTGAGGTAGAAGGAGAACCAAAAAGATGAGGAAGGCTGAATTGTCTCCCTGCTTTACTGCTTGAACTGACTTTTTGCTGTTTCTGATCATATTTCCAGAGCCTAGAACCAATGTTCCAGACTTGACTATAATTTATATCACCAACTTTCTTAGGCCTGCATAGTACAGATTGAGATGGGAGTGAAAACTTGCACAGCCATTATGGATATAAATGTTGTAGTTCAAGAGAAAATTTGGAATCCATGTAATTCAGGCACACCAGCCATTAGGCTATACCCAAAAGATACTCTATCCAACCAGAAGGGCCCCAGCTCAACTGTGGTCATTGTGGTATTATTCATAATATCTAGAAACTAAAAAGTAAACCTGTATATCCCTTACCAGTAGAGTGGATTTTAAAATGTGGCACATTTACCCAATGGTGTATTAATCAGCTGTTAAAAAAATAACATGAAATTTACATCATTGAACTGGGAAAATTTGTTCTGGGTGAGATAGCAGAGATCCTGAATATGGTATGTATTCATTTAGAAGTAAATGATAACCAAGCTGCAATGGGTACACACAGAGAGGGTGGGTAAACAGGATGGTTCTAGAACAGATACATGGATCTCACTGAGGGGAAATAGAATAGCATTTTGCATTAGGTGGAAAAAGGAATGGGAGGAATCAGGTATGTGAGGAGATGAGATGGAGGGAATAAGTGCTAGAAAAAAGCTAGAATTGAGGAACATTTAGGAGTGCATGCAAAACCTAGTGCAGTAGAAACTTCCTGAAATCTAGAAAGTCATCCTAATGAAGACTCCTACTAATGGGAGATATGAAGTCTTGACTTGTTCTCCCATTTAGCCAGAAAAGGATCCAGTGGTATGACTGAGTTGTATTTGGTTGAGTTGTTGGCCAGAGGAAAATCCCTAAACAACATAGGTTGATTCTACACAAAAGGATTGCTCTCTGTAGATGGACATCAGGGCCCCATTGTGAGGAGAACATCAACACTGTTAGTTGACCATGAAGAATTTGAGCCAGTAGTTGCATGGAGGCTTCACCTCTACATTCTAGTTTCCTTGGTGTAGGAAGCTACTCTGCAGGCTACTGAAAGAGAAACCTGGACAGCAACCCAAATACAAAATTTTGACCCAAAATAGTCCTGCCTGCAAGATGTTCTGGGGCAATGGTGGCACATAATTGTGGAGAGCCATGTTAGTAGAAATCACTGTGCTTATAGCTGTGGCTGACAGCTAAGCTGAAGCTGCATTTTTCCATGCTATAATCTTTGAGTTGTTTTTCACAAAACCAGCAATATTCTAAACACAGGTGTAAGTGCTTGTGGTATTTTGCCATATAATCTGTGTTTGTTTAAATAAAGTTGAGACTTGATCAGGACTGGTCTTGGCTTCATTCTTTGTTTCTCTGTCCCCTCATCCCCTCTCCTTCTTTCAGGGACCCTATCTGACTTGCCCTGTAGGATGGGACACATAATTTGTAGGAATGGGTAATCAATGTCTGGCCCATTCAGTGAGACATAATCCCTTCCTGGCTGATATGGCCAGGAACTGGAAACCAGATAGCTCAGAGAGTTAGATTAGAAAAGAGCACAACTTGTCTTTTAAAAATCAGTGAAATGACTCCTAATGATACTCTTAGATGGGTACCTTATCCAGTCCTCATCAGATAGCAATGGAAGTGGATGCATAGAATCACAGCTAGATATACAGAGAGTCTACATTGAAGACCTCCATTGTGTTCCACTCTTTGGAGCTCAGAGAAGCCTGTGGAAGAGGTGGCCTAAATATTGCAGGAGTCAGAGGGGATGGAGTACAACAGGAGAAGATGTTCCACTGAATCAATTAAGCAGGACACATATAGGTTCACAGAGACTGAAGTGAGAAGCACAGGGCCTATAGGTCTGTACCAGGTCCTCTGTGTGTATGTTGTGGCTGTTAGCTTAATATTTTTCTGGAACTTCTAACTGGTGGTAGTTGTGTCTTTAACTCACTTGCCTACTTCAAATTAAGTAAAAATTCCTCACAAGTGTACCCTCCGTTTTAGGGTTTTAGTTAATTTCAGATGTAGTCAAGTTGACAATCAAGAATAACTATCACAATGGTCTAGCTCCAAAATAATGCAGTTACTCCTAAACAGGATTATTTGCTTTAATCTAAGCACAGATTTACCCAACTGTACTGAGATTGAAATACAGTTCTGTTATACACACAGCAAGGGAGAAGGGAAAATATTCTACTGACAACACCAGTTCATCTTTAAATTTATCTATTTCATGTAAATATGTCATATATAATAAATGTATAATATATATATATATATATATAGTTACTCACAGCTTTGTTTAATACTTTAGCCTTTGATTTAGTGTGCAAGGTGATTTTCACATGCCTTTCTCTGCATTATACATCCTGTCAATCCACACTCGCCTGTGATTAACTTGTAAATCTTTTGAAAGTTGAGCAGATGGAGAAATACATTAATTTAAAGCATCATCTTAATGGATAACTATTGCCACTCATTGCCAAGCTGAGTGAGCCTTTTTGAGGGGTTTACAATAGTTCTTTCAAAAATATTGAGACTGCTTTATTTTACAGTTGCCTAATAATTTATTCAATAATTCAATGTCAGAGTTGGCTTTGAAGAAAAATTCAGGTATAAATTTTTTATTTCAAGCAGTTCATTTTATATTCTAATGTCCTTTTTGTTCGTGTGGCTGAGAAACAAGCCAGAGGAAGGGCTTATTGCCCACATAACCAATATGTGCATCAAGGTATTACAGAGTACTCACTGAGGTAGGTTTTTTAAGTTTAATTATTATTAATGTGGGTGGTAGAGTTCATCGATTTGCCATGACCCACCATCGAAGGACATAGGAAAACTTAGGGGAGTTAATTCTCTCCTTCTAACACATAGCTTCTGGAGATTGAACTTGGTTGTCAGGCTTCGTCCCATCAAATGTTTTCACCTGCTGAGCCCTTTTGCCAGTTCTCCTTCAGTCAGAACCAATTTAAGTCCATGATGTTGTGACACAGAAACCTCATAAGAGCACAGCAAGTGCTTTCAACTGCTGAGCCATGTCTCCCTCTCATCCATGGGATGTTTAGATACAAATATTTTTAAATGAGATTTAGAAATAAGAAGTTTCCTTTATTTCAAACATAAATTTAAAATTTAATTTTATTTTACATGGTTTATTGTTAGCCACAATTTTGCATAACAAAATGGTGGTTCAGCCTTTTTTTCCTTTGGTCTGGAGTATAAACATGATAATTGTGTGTAACTCAAAGAATTATCTGGAGGTTAAATTAGTAGGTTTTGAGAAATGAGCCAACTTTGAGCTCAGAGAAGGGAGACATAAACAAACAAGAAGATGGAAAAACACAGTGTGAAATTTAGATTGACACTTTAAACATATAAGGAAAGCATAGCTTTACACAATTTAACAGGCTGTCCACTACTAAAGAATGCCAAACCTAAAAGACAAATGAAGTCAAAAGCCAAGCCATATATCCTGCTTATACAAAGTGGGCTTCCTGGTACAAGGTTATTTGTCCAGAGAAAAAGTTGTGCATGCCTTCTTAATTTTATATTAATAATTCTGTGTAAAATTTTATTTCACAACAAACTTGAAAGATACTCTGTAGTCCTAATCCAACACTAACAATCTTTCCAAAGTGGTTCAGCATTACAAATCTCCAGTTTACCATCCTTCCTTATGAACAAATATCTTAGTCCACATGTATCTGTTGATTTTTAAAATTCAAAGAGAATTCTGAAAATGTCCAATCATTTTTCCTTTGTATTTCTTTCTTCTGAGCCACAGGGCAACCATTTTCAGGAGATAGGTCCCACCCACTTAAATGTTACATATAAAACTGCCATTCTTTTTGCTGCAAGACTGCCTAAGAGTCAAAAGATATTTTGCATAATAACCACCACCTTTCTTCTTTCATTCCAAGATTTCTCCTTTTCATTCCAAGGAGGAAGTGGAATGAAATTGCCATTGAGATCTTGGAAACTGCAAGTAGGAAGCATGCTAAACTGTCAAATGTCTGTTTACTTTGCTAATCTTTCCTGTTGGCTGCCCCACTGGGTTCCAGCCTTCTCAAAAGAAAACATCTTTCATGTTGTGCTTGTCCTCTCTGGTGCCCAAGACATGCAAAGAGCCATGAAAGGTTTTGCAATTGCAAGAACAGGACACTCATTTCATCAGGCCTTCTTTTAGTCTTCCTTCCTTTTCTCTCATTTCGAACATTTGTTTAAATAGGAGATGCAAAGGAGGAGAGGAGCTTGTGTCAGATAATAAAGGATTCCAATAAGAAGGCATTTTATCAATCCACAAAATGAATTCTATGTCTTTCTTTAATGATGCCTATTTATTACATTTTGGATACATGCCAGGTGCTTTACATATATAGTGTTTAATCCTTGTGAAAACATTGCAAGATATCTATTTTTATCTTTACTCTGTAGATGAGAAAACATTGGTGAGAATAGTTAATTAACTTATTCAAATATACATAGCTAACAATAGCAGACTCATGGAAAATCCCAATGCTGACTGGCTCTATACATCATGTTCTTCTCTCAGCCTTTATTTGTTCATTCCTCCTTCCTCAAAAATTGACTTAAATGACACATAAATTCCTGTATGTAGTATTTTCATTGCATAGAATTAGTATGATACTCTATGTGGGGAGGATATGATGATGTATAATAAATGTGAAACTAATTTAGAACAACTTCCTACATTCCAGCATCTGATCCTAATAAGTACCATAGTGGTGAGAAGTTTCTATAAATTTTTTCAATGCTTTGTCAAATATGCATAAGCTTGTATAATTTTAATATACATGTGCTCATGAACTTCTCTGAAAGCTGTCTTTTTAGAATGACATATTTTGTTTAGACATGTTCATATGTGCATACACATGTTTGCATGAGTGCAGATGTGTACCTATGTGTGGAGGTCAGATGTCAACATTGAGTGTCCTGCTCTCCGGCATGTATTTTGAGATAGGGTCTCTCACTTGTAATGGAGCTCACTGTTGTGCTTACATGCAGTGGCCAGTGTGCCACAGAGATCTTCCTGTTTCTGCCTCACCAGGGCTGAAACCACAAACTCATGCTACCACTGTTGTATTTACACAGGTGAAAGAGATTGAATTCAGGCATTCATGATTGTAGAGCAAACATTTTAGTAGCTGAGTCATCTCTCAGCTTGACAAACTCACCAGCAACTACTGTAATAGTAAATTTTAGAAGCCATCTTTCATTATGTCAGATCAATTCTTTTGGTGAATTGTATCATATTTACATTTTTGAACTTACCTGCTATCTTCTTCTATATTTACCTTTTTTACCCAGCTTCCTGAAATATAGGGTTTAAAAGTCTTTTATTAGTCTAAGGAAACATAACCGAAATAGAATATTAATAAGATGACAATTATCTGTGAGAAACTCTGACTTTCATTAGAGGATGCTCTTATCTATCTAGTAGATAAATACCAAAGTGTCTCAACTCTCTTTCCCGCTTTTTTTCCTACTTAGTATAATTGCTTGGACATCTCTATCTACCTGAATACTATAGTACTTTTCTTCGTGGTGTGGATTTTCCAAACATTCCTGTCTTTCTTGGCTGATCTTAGCTATTTTGTCTTATCTGGCTTTCTATCTCTGCATGTGTATACTGTGGCTCATCTCATAGCTGAGGAGTCAAAGAGAACAAATGACAGCCAAGGGCACTGACCTCCTTTGTGTTGGAACTGGTAATAGATCATATCTGTCTGCTGACTCCTGCCTGGGTGCCTCCTTATGCCACAAGGTGTTATTATTGAGAAGCTATGGAGCAAGGAGCAGGCTTATTGGTGAATCTATCCCAATTTCCTTTTCCAACTCTTGTCCTATTTCTTCTCACATTTTTTAACTAGGAGAGTTTGATAAATTTATGCATCCTTAGCAGAAAGCTTTAAAAAGACCATTCATTTGTATATTTTACAAAGCTTTTATAGAAACCTAGAACACGGCCAGCAACAACAAATAAAAAGTTCAAGAATTATGGGCTATAACAAATGATATATAATCTAATTCATTTAACAATAGGAAGTTATATTTCTGACTTTCCTCACTATTATGATGAAATGCCTGACCACAGCTATTTAAGGAAGGGGATTTATTCTGGGTCATAGTTGATAGTGTGGTTCATCATATTGGAGAAGGCACAGAAGCAGGTATGATGCAGCTTGACCCAGTGCATCCACAGTCAGGAAAGACAGATGTGAATGCTAATGTTTAGATTCCTTTCTGATTAATAGTGTCACTTTCATTTATGTCTTCTGATCTCAGTTAACTTATTCTAAAACCTGCCTCAAAAATATGCCCAGAAGTTTGTCTCCTGTATGATTTTAGATCCTGCCAAGTTGATAAGATTAGATATCACAGTTCTTTTAAATGGTGAAATTTGTTAAAGTACATTTTCATGTAATACCTGGAAAAGTGAAGCCCTAAGACACTCAGCTGAAAGACTTCCTGATATGTCCTAAGAGCAAGGTCAGACCATGTCTCTTCATTTCAAGTCCAGAGCTAGACACTTAACTGGCTTTCTCGGGTGCTTTTCTGTACAGCTAATAAAAATGTAGGTTGATCTGTCCAAAATATATATGTTGAGCTGTATTCATTCTCTTTCTGTGTGTTTTATACTTTTATAAATATGCATAGTTCTCATGAAATGTATAATGCATTTATACTTTTGATACCTGGATATTTCTTTAGTTTTGTTATAATTTTGCTATTTCAGTATAACAAGTTTTAAGGCTATGATATACTTCAGCGACTCTAATTGATTCCCCTGCACACAGTTATTCTTTAGTTTATAATATCTGTCTTTAAAACTGCCACTGTATTTCAAATCAGTAAAGTATGTAAATGTAGTATGAGAATTCCTATCAAATCTTGCTAAATATGCTCCTTTTACTCATAATCCTGTGTAGACCACATGCATTCTAATGGGCTGTGTGGGATGTTATTGTTTGGAGTTGTATGGGGAGAAGATATTTAGTTCAATACCAGACATTGGGATCTCCTGATAGCCAGCATGTACTGTCATTTCCTGTCATTCTTCTGGAGAGAGAAGGCAAGTTGGCCTCAAGAAATGACACAAATATAATCCCGTGCTTCTAAGAGTAACACTAATATATAGCTCTTAGGAAGTGTTTTAAAATTTAGCTAAAAATTTAAATGTACTACCTTAGCACATGAACAGAGTTTAATAAAGTGTAATAATCCAGTTTGCTCATGATGAGTACTTTCTTGACCTTCTCTGCCCATGATATTGTAGCTGACTTGGACAAAAGGACAAGCCATGGTAGTTCATATCCCTTCCTTGTTTCAAGACCAGCTTTCTCTAACAGTTTATGTTAGAATCTTCCCTAAACATTTTGAAGTGACATTGAAACTACTTTGGAAATTAATCTAGATTCTCTGAGCATGTCTTGCACAAGTATTTTTGGAAAGAAAAACAAAACATTTGAGACTAAAAGGCTGGGAAAGAAGAATAAAATGCTGAAGGAAAGCACTGTTTTTCCCGTACTGTGACAGGAATAACTTAAGGAGGCTTTTAAATATATGCTTTATTTTAATTGGTTTTGATATCTGTTCTTCAGATGGTATATCTGTCTTCTTCACCTACCACAGCTGTGTACAGGTCTCATGAATGATACCTGTTATTCTTAAGAAAGGAACAAGGTGGAAATGAATTGGCTTGCACAGATTCGTTTTCTGCTTGGATATCATCATGGCCCAGCAGGCTATAAAAAATAAATGCACATGCTCTGAAAAGTGGCAATGCTCCCCAAGATAAAGAAGGTATGTATTGCTTCACAGGAATCTTCCTTTTTTTTTCCTTTTTTTTTTTTTGTTTTTTGTTTTTCTGTTACTACACCTTCCCTGACAGTTAGGACTGGATTTTTTCCAAAGGAAGATATAGATTATGTTTTTCTTTATCTGCCTTGAAAATTATGTATAGCTTCTGCAAGGAAAAGATTTGGGTCAAACGCCTTTTCTTATTTATACTTCAAATAAAAAAACACAACCTCATCATAAATTGCTTTAACACCTTTTTCACAACCTGGACCTTCTTAGAAGGCTTGGCCAGGCATTACTTTTAGATTAGAAATGCTCTCCACAGGTATGATTGGAAGGAGGCTGTGTTCTAGGCCCTCTCAACAGGTTAGGAAAATGGAACCTTCCAAGTCTTTCAACTAACATAGACAAATATGAGCCAGCTCTAATTTCTACTAGACCAGAACTTTTGCCTTTGTAATAGATAGTTTTTCTGTCTCCTTGTGCTATGTCTTGCATGCATGGACTGCCATGATATTTTTGTTTCACTGTGTAGAAAAAATATACATGTAGGCACATATTTTTTACACAATGGTTTGCCAAACTCCAGGAGACACAGGTCAGCCTTCTCTAGGCCCCGCTCCTACATTAATATACATCCTATGGAATGTACATAGATGCTTCAAGATTGAGAAAAGTCTGTAAGTGTGAAGCATTCACTTTTACAGTTAGCACCCTCACAAAATGCCCTTCTACTATTGAGATCCTCTCCTATATCAACCAGAGGAGATGATGGCAAAAAAGTCATCGGGATGAGTATCACTCACCTCTTTTAAGTCCTGTATGTGGATCTGAGTTGTATTATTAGACCCCATGGTGGTAGTGAGCATACAGACACTGCTGTCTCAAATGAGACTTAGATAAGCTCAAATCATTCAATAACCCATTTATAACTTTGGTAAAATAAAAACCAAATTCAAAGAGATAAATCCACCTAGCCCAAAGTGCAGAATCACTGCAGGCTTTGCTAGAAATTTTAATTGTGGCACAATTCTGAAGCAGACTCAAGAGTATTTTTTGCCTTGCTTTTATTAAAAGCACAATTTACATGAAAAGAAAATAGTGTGGTATTTCATCTCTTTTCCAGGGAAGCACTGTGGCGACTGTAGTTAACTAGTGTGGTCAGGCAGACCAGCAGCCTCCCTGATTAGACCATCCCTGCTGTTGGGAGCTACAAAACCCAATCACTGAACATTCCAGAGAGCCTAACTGTGCCTCTTAGAGAACTGTCAAGTGGCTATAAATATTTTGCAGATCCTTAGGAAAAGGTGTGAGCCTTCTGAGAAGCAGCAGCAGCAGCAGGGGAGAGAGAGTGAGAGAGAGAGAGAGAGAGAGAGAGAGAGAGAGAGAGAGAGAGAGAGAAAGAGAGAGAGAGAGAGAGAGAGAGGGGGGGGGGAGAGAGAGGGAGAGAGAGAGAGAGAGAGAGAGAGAGAGAGAGAGAGAGAGAAGAGAGAGAGAGAGAGAGAGACTGTACTTGCCCTAGTTTCTGGAGAACAGATGAGGCCCACTTTCTTACTTTCAGACACTCCTATTTATTTAGCTCCTGTCTGTTCCCATTATTTGTGATGTGTGTGTGTGTGTGTGTGTGTGTGTGTGTGTGTGTGTGTGTGTGTGCTCACATGCACATGTCTTCATAAGTCTGTACATTTGTATGGGAGTAAGATATCAACCTTGAATGTGTTCCTCAGTTGATATTTCTCCACCTTGGTTTTCAAGAAAGGGTCTCTTGCTTTTACCCCAGACTCCCCAATTCAGCTATGCTAGCTAACCAACAAGCCTCGGAGATCCATTTATGTCTGTTTCCTAAGTGCTTAAATATACAAGCAGCAACATCATACCCAGCTCTTTTATAGGTAGATCCTGTGAATCACACTCAAGCCTTCATAATTTTCTGCAAAGAACTTTATGGACTTAGCCATATGTTGTCCCCAACTTCCTTCTTATATTTTTCTATGCACACTTCTTCTGACACTTCATCTTCTTCCTGGGATGTGCAGAAAAATCACTAGCTGTCATTGGCTGAGTCCTCCATGAGCCAAGTTAGTGTGGACAATACAGACCACATTCAGAAAAGACGAGTCTGAAGGTGCCAAGACAGCAGTAGAATCTGACAAGCCTTACTTTTCCAGAGCTGGGCTCTCCAGTTCAACCTTGACTCCCATTTCTACAGTGAAATGAGAATATTGTTATTATTTAAAGTGGAGTTCTTCCTGATTATCTTGCTGCCTAGCACGTTGTGTTCCATGTTTCTCTTCCAGATGATGGGATTGCAACTACTGAGAGAATTAACTAGAAACATGTATCTACACCCATACATCTCTGTAAATGCACTGTTTGTTTTGAATAAACCTTCTCTTCTTGTTCTATTTGATTAACAAGAATAACCAAACATTTAAATTAAAAATAATTGTGTGTTACCAGTGAAGGGTCCAATCTAGTCAGACAGCTTGGACGGCTGGCAAAAGGCAAGATGCACTAGGCTGGGGGATATTCAGGCAGGCACAAAAGGACCTGTGTGCCGTTTAACTCCATTCCTTTTGCTAGGATGCCAGTTCAATCATTTGAATCTCATTAGAACAAGAATCTTGTCAAGCTGAGTTTAGATGTGGAAGAGTTAGCAGTGGTTCCTAATTTTCAGTGCTAAAGAAAACTCTGAGTGAGAAGACTGCCTTCTGGTATCACCTTGAGTGACTTCTCCATGGAGCGTCCTCCCAATTCTGTATAATACACAAAGGACCAGGTGGATTTACTTTTCTGTACTTTATTCCTCCATACTTGACAGCTGGGAGGTGCGGAGCCTTTCCAGTTATTTGTGTATCACTTTGGTATTCCCCAGGTGCAGGCTGGAAGTTCTGGGAGATTTTATGGGCTAATAATTGCTGCTTTAGAGCAAAGCCAGCCCACTGAGAACCTGTGCCTTTTAAGAATGTGCAGCTACATTTATGAAGAAGCAAAGTTTGAGAGAAAAAGCAAAAGCTTTCTGATACCTCCCCTTCACAAAATAAGAAACATCACTGACACTCCATTTAATGACAACATCCCGCTGTTTCTTCTCTATTTCTATTTCCCTACAAAGTTTCAGTTTATTGTCTCCTTATGTGCCAGGAACATGAAAGATGACAAGGAGATGGAAATTAGCAGTTCTCAGAGCCCAGCCCCCAACTCTCAGTTCTGCTCCCTCCTCTTTTTCCTTCTCCTGGCTTCCCCAGTTCTTTCTTATTCCAGCTCTCCCACTTCCTGCTGCCACTCTCTTTCTGCTGCTTGGCAACCACATTATAGGCAATGTCACACAGGATTGCTTATTGCAGCTTCAAAGAAATAAACTAGAGGGGGAACATTCTGGATGATACATTAGAACTGTTGTGTACAAAAGGCAACTAAGCCAGGGATTTCCAGAAGTGATACTGAAGTAGAGTTTTGTATCATAGTACATAAGTCCTCCACACCCTTTCCTACCATGGGCAGAATGAAGCATTGTCAGAAAAGAAAATATAGGGCCAAATATAGATTTTAATTGGCCATGCATTAATTATAACCATTATGTTGCCTTAGACCTCAAGCATAATTATGTCTGATTTTATGGACTTTAGCAAAAAATATTATAGTCATCATTTGAAAAAGACAATGCAGGCCTACCTTTGCAGTCCCCATGCTAATTCACTCTTAGAATTGCTGTGTGCACAGCTTTAGCAGGACCTAAGAACCCCAGCTAATGTCTGGAAGCGGGCCAGGACCCATGTTTTCTCTTGGACCATTCATCTGCAAATAATGAGGCTTTTTTGTTCTTCAGACACTCACTAAGTTCAATTGCTTGCAGACCATGACACTGACTGACCATATTCTTTGTGCTACCTACTAGGTACAATTACCAGAACAAAAGACCTGCTGAACTTCCTAGGGATCATATTTCACAATTAAACCACTAAAACTCTGGTAAACAACAAAGTAAGAAAGCCTGCACTCCACTCCCTGCTGCCTGTCTCTCTAGATCAGGAACAGTTCTTTTCTATCTGTGTTCCTTTTGGGCCAGGTCACATCTGTTTAGTTAGGCAAGGGAATGAAGAAGCTTTCCTACCTACTCAGCTTCCTGATTTTGAGGTATGGCAAGACAAAGAGAAATGAAATGTGACTCCCCAGAACTGTGTTCTCACCTTTAAGCCAATTGAAAAGTCCTTCCATGTGCCAGGTCTCTATGACATGAGTCTCAATACTTGCCATGATAATCACCAAATATTGTCAAATTAACTTATTGACTAGGTTAAATTTGCTTTCAATTTTAATGAGGACCCAGTTTCTGATATCTTTTTGCCCTCATATGTCTCTTGAAGACATGGTGATATAAGGGTCCAAAAATCACTGCAAGAAGACTCCAGGATCAAATAGTATGTAAAGCCAAAAAAGCATTTATTCTACAGAAATGGTCTACATGCAGAAGTCAACCATCCATACAGAAATGGCAGTGACCCCAAGGAGGAGCTTGCAGGCTCTTTTAAAGGCTTCTAGGGGAATCCTATCTGTGGCTATCTGTGACCCTAATTGGGATTGGCTGGTGCCTGTGGAGGTGTGTTGGTGGTGCTTGTAGAGGCTCCATGACTCTGCCTGTGGGACTTTTAGTAATGTCTGATCCTCTCAGTGTCCCAGTGTGAATGGTAGCATTTGAGAATCTGAGTACTAGCTGTAATGAGATCGCTTAATTTTCTAATCAAGAAGGACAGAGTGGTAAAATGGCTTCTAAAAAAGCTGATGTGGGTCAGTAAATGGTATCAAAAGTTTATTTGCTATGAGGTTGGAATCAATGTCTCTCATCAAGGAAAATAGCACTCAGAACTAGAGAAAACTAGTATTCTGAAATGGTCTAAATGTTCAGACTGTGCAAATTGGATAAAAAAGGAAGAAAGAATTGTCTAAGCAAACAGGCAGGCCTAGAAAACATGGGCTATTTGGTAGGTCTCAGCCTCTCTGTCCATTTCACCAAGCAAGCCAAAATATTTAGCTCCACTAACAACTAGTACATTCTGAGAGAGGGTGGATCCTCCTCATGCCTGTAGGCCAAATGTGTAGTAACTAGATGAGGAGAACCTCTGAAGAATGGGACTTCTTATCCCCAGCTCATGGTAATACATAGACATGGCAGATGATAAAAAAAACTGGTATCTTTCAGTAATGGAAGACATCTAGGTTTTGACACCAGCCCTAGTGCGAATGTTACATATTCTAACTGAAAAATCCATCAAGTCCTCAGGACCTCGCTTTTCTCATCTATAAGTTCTCAGTAAATGTCATTAATAACTTTTATGAAAGTCTCTGTTGTACTTCAAAGGGACAAAATAAGATATGTAGGACATCTTTTGCACTCATAGAAAAGCAAAAGTAGGAAGCAAGTAAACAGTTTCCCTGAATATATGATCTTGAAAAATGATAAGTAGTATTAATAATGTTATAATAGCATTTCCTTCAGTAATATATGGCAGGATTTCAATTTATACCACTCTTCTGCCTTCTGTATGTCTGACAGACATCTCTCTTAATGAGCTACTTTGGAGCTCAGAATCAGGTACCACACTGACATAATCTAGTCTTTGCTGCTGGAGAATCATACAGGAGTGTTTCTATTCTTTTCTCCACGTTCTGAAAGGAATTTTGAAAATCTCAGTCTATTATCTCTCATGGTGGTTCAAGAAGCAGCTGCATGAAGGTCATTAGGGAGCATTGTTAACAAATAAGGATTTAGAAGTAAGCTCCATATTTACCAGCTAACTTCTCCACATAATTGTTATCAACATTAAAGTTTATGGCTTGTTGCTATAATCCCTCTATTATTTATTTTTATTTTTTTCTTTTCATGTATTACATCTCAACTGTGATCAACTCTTCTTTCCCACCTCCCAGTTTCTCTACCTCCCAACATTCCTATCCTCTAGATCTACCCTGCTTCTCCATCCCTTCAGAAAAGAACAGACCTCCAATGGACATCAACCGAACATCAAATAAGGCATAACAAGCAGCAATAACACCAGGCACATACTATCATATCAAGGCTGGACTAGACAACCAGTAGGAAGAAAAGGGTCCCAAAAGTTGCAAATAGTCAACGATAGCGCTTGTCCCCACTGTTAGAAACCCCACAAGAACACCAAACTACTCAGCTATACTGCATATGCAAAGTACCTGGTTTAGACCCCTACAGGCTTTCTGATCTCTGTGAGCCTCCACAAGTGTTCGTCATTTGATCCTGTGGGGCCTGATCTTGTGATATCCTTGACCCTCTGGCTCCTCCAATTGCTATTCCTCCTTCTCTTCCTCTTCTTCCTCCTCCTCCTCTTCTCTCTCTTCCTCCTTAGGATTTTCCCAGTCCCTGTCCCCCCTCTGTAATGTTTGGCAGTGGTACTCTGCATCTGCTGCCATCAATTGCTAGATAAAGTCTCTCTGAAGGCTCCAGTCCTAGAAGACTCTGAAAACAGAAAAAAAAAACTGTAGTTCAAATGCTTTGAGGCTGGGTAAGTATCACAATCAGTCTACTGAGGCATTGCCTGATAACAGAAGATGGCAGGTTCAGGCTTTGTGGCCCACATTACTAGGAATCTTTGATAGGCTTACTCATATAGATTCCATAGAGTTTCTACTGCACTAGATTTTACCTCACTCCTGAAATGCCCCTCAATTCTGGTAGTTTCTTCCAGTATTTCCCCCTCTCTCCCTACTTGATTCCTTCTATTTCCAACCTGCCTTCATTCCACCTTTGAAATCTATTTTTATTTCCCCTTATCAGGGAGATCCTTTCATCAACCCCTAATACCTCATTATTACTTAGCCTCTCAGGATCTGTGGATTGTAGCATGGTTATCTTTTATTTTATAGCTATTATCCAGTTATAAGTAAGTACAAATCATGTTTGTCTTTCTGAATCTGTGTTACCTCACATTTTATTTTCTAGTTCAATCTACTTGCCTGCAAATTTCATGATATTATTGTTTTTAACAGCTGAGCAATTCCCCACATGAATATAGATAAACACTACAGATGAATACTAAACAAAGTACTTGCAAACCAAATCCAAGAATACATGAAAAACATCCACAATGATCAAGTAGGCTTCATTTCAAAGGTGCAGGCATGGTTCAACATATGAAAATCTGTCAATATAATCTGCCATAGAAACAATCTAAAGAAAAAAATACATGATCATTCCCAATAGGTGCTGAAAAAAAACCTTTGTCAAAATATAGCACCCCTTCATGATAAAACTCCTTGATAGATCAGGGATATAAGAGGCATATCTAAACATAACAAAGTCAATTTATAGCAAGCCTACAGCCAACATCAGATTAAATGGAAAGAAATTCAAAGCAGTTTGACTAAAATGAGGAACATGAAAAAGATGTCCACTCTCTCTATATCTATTCAATATAGTACTTGAAATCCTATATAGAACAATAAGATAACTGAAGGAAACTAAGAGCATACAAATAGCAAAGGAAGAAGTCAAAGTATGGCTATGTGCAGATGATATAATAGTATATATAAGAAAGCCAAAGATTCTACCAGGAAAATGCTGCAGCTGATAAACACCTTCAGCCCAGTAGCTGGATAAAATATTAATTCCAAAAAAAGTCAATAGTCCTCCTGTATACAAATAGTAAATGCTGTGAGAAATAAATTAGGGTAATAATACCCTTTATAAAATAGCCACAAATAATATAAAATGCCTTGGTGTAACTATAAGCAAGCAAGTGAAAGACTTTTATGGCAAGAACTTCAAGTTTCAGAAGAAATAAATTGAAAAAGATATCAAAATATTGAAAGATGTCCCATGCTCATGGATTGGTAAGATTAACATAGGAAAATTGCCATCCTATCAAAAACCAATCTACGGATTCAATGAAATTCCTATAAATTTCCAATACGATTCCATACAGCCCTTAAAACAATAATATTCAATTTCATATGGAAAAACAAACAAACAAAACCAGGGTATCTAAATAATCCCATACAGTGAAAAAAGGTCCAGGGGTATCTCCATTCTTAATTCCAAGAGGAACTTATGGCTATAGTAATACAAAATGCATAATATTGCCATAAAAACATACACCTTGATCAATAGATTGAACTGAAGACTGAGACATAATATGGATGTCTAATTTTTTAATAAAGAATCCAGAAATATACAAATGGAAAAAAGAAAGCATATAGTGATGGTCTGATTGGATGTCAGTATGTAGAAGAATGCAGCAGATCCATATCTATCATCCTTCCACGATCTCTTATTGAAGATTTGAGCCAAAATATAAAAGATTCTTTTTACATAAATAAATAACAGTAAAAACCTGAGTTTTCAATTTTTAAAAAACCAGTCTACTCAGATTTTAGAGAGTTCCATATATAACAACATAGAGCTATCTTCTTACTTTTATTTCATCTTATTTTTATTTATATTTTAAATCTATTTGAAGTTAACTGAGCCGAGATAAAAATAAGTGATTAACAGACCAATTGATATCATGTAAATCATCATCTCTACCTGGAATTCCAACCAGGTACTTAGTATTTTCAGTGCTGAAAATATAGACCTTTGTTCAGACAACACAAAGATATTGGTTTTAACTGAGTTTCCCTTGTAGTGGAGGAAGCAGGCATGCAGAATTTTAATAATACATATTATGAGTACTAACACACACTATGAAAAATGACAAAGCACTACAGAGAATTTGAGACTAACTGAAGAGGATGGAAGAAGGCTTTGTGGAGAAAAAGGCAGAGAAAAAACTCTAAAAGATTATTTTTCAGTAGATGCCTGAGTGGTGTAAAGGAGGCTGGGCAATGTGGCACGTTGGAGAGTAGCAAGCAGAGAAAGCTGGGCAGAGAGGCAATAATGAAGTGATGGACATCATATGTCTTATCAAGTCAGTCAAGGTGGATACAGCAGAATGAGCAACTGGACAAGATAACGACACTGCTTTACTTGGCTTGGAAGTAGTTATAAGTTGTAGTATCAATGTTATATCATTGCATATACATTTTTCTTGATTTAGTTATTCTAGTTTTTGAGGTAAAGACTGAAATTAAAGGCTATTCCAGTAGCTTATGAGCATAGAGGATTTGGCTTGAATATGAATCTTACCTGTAGGGAGAAAAGACGTGTATCATATTATATTTTTGGAAGAGTTGAAAGATATTGTAAATGCATGGGAGAAAAGTAGAAGACATAAGAAATTCAACTCAATATGATCTTGGTCTGACCAGCTTACTGAATGGTAGTATATTTTGTTCACATAAAAAACATAGAGAAAATTTAAAGGAAACACTGTGTCATCCAGTCGTAAAATATTTGTAAACTATATGTATATGTATATGGAGAAGATGAAAAATGATAGGGTAGGAAGATCTGCTTAATGAAAAGGTCACTAAGTAATCCTGGAAAGATGAACCGTGTTTAGGGCATGGTACATATTATCCAGAGGCTTGTTCAGTAACAAAGAGGAATAAAAGTAGCATTTGAAAGGTAATAACTCTGGCTTATTTTTTCCTAAGTAAAAGACATGTGAAGTTGTGTAAGTAAACTCTTCCAAACAACTTCTAAAGAGAGATAACAGCTACAGAAACCAGATAATCAGGAATTCAAGATAACATTTCTTCAAAGGGAGAGAGACACAAGCAAAGAATTAAGGATCTTTCTTAAAATGCCTTTTACATTAAATCAACAGCATCTAACATTTTACTGAAAAGGGAAAAATAAAATATGCTTATCCAATAGGCTGAAACTTCCTGACATTTGAGAGAGGAAATGCTTAATGTTTTAATAAACGAGGAGTGAACAGTAACATTCTTGGGTCTCCAGTAGATTAAGAAGCAATTTGGACACAGGAAAAGAGGAATTAAGATTTTCAGGTAAAGGCATATTCTCACTCCTGATGATTTTTTAATATGCTCACTTGCCCAGAAATATGCAGAAATAATGACCTTCTGAGTAGACAGGGAAAGGAATTGCCACTCCTGCTCAGTACTTTCTAGGATTGTGTTGTTTTGTATGAATGTGTGTTTGGCCTGCATGCAAGTCTATGTATCACTTGTATGCCTGGTACCTGTGACAGGAGGTGGAAGAAGGCATTACTTTTCAAGAAAATGGAGTTATAGACAGTTGTAAGCAGCTGTGGGAGTGTTAGGGATGGAACCCAAGTCCTCTGTAAAAGCAGACAGTATTTTAACCATTGAGCCACCTCTCCAGCCCCTGTTTAGAGCAACTTAGGCCACTTAGGTGATGATTAATGAGTCAGCAAAATGATGAAAAGTTTCATCACTTTTCTCCAGCATTATCTTCCCTAGGTATCTGAATACCGAACCTTCCATACATTTTCATATCTGCAAGAACAACTCTTTCTCACACAGACAGCATGGATCACTTTTGAATTTCTCTTGACATTTAATTTAATTTACCCATGGCAGAGGAAAAATCTGCCCAGTTCATCCATGGTTGAAAATGAACTTCACAAGATCAACTCCTGAACAGATTTTATTTTATTGTGTTTGGAAAAGGGAATCTTTTACAATATATTTTCTCAGATTCAAAAATATGGTATTATCTGTTGGAAGTTAGCAAACCACTGAGTTTTAGAATTAAAACAATTCCTTCACTGTAAGTGACAGCACAAAACTAAAATAATCTATATGACATATTCAAAGAACAGACACAACATTTCTTAGCTGTTCTGTGATCAGGTGTTCACTAAAGTTAATCCCAGTCTTTTCCTGGATTATTCTCTGTATAATTTATAATGCAAGGTCTGGCCTAGATTATTTCACATTTTCTGAAGTTAGGTGAAATGTGTGATTTTCTTCTCTAAAATGAGACAGGTTATACTAGCCAGTCTCTAATGGTGGGCATTCCCTAAAGCATTTGCAGTTGATTTTGGGGTGTATTTTATTCTTAAGCTTATAATTAGTGTGCTTCATTTTCTGGGAACTTACTTCAAAGAGAATAATGCACTACACAGTGAAAACCTGGCTCCCTCTGAGCAGAGATGCACTCCAGCTTTGCTGTGCTTATACTGTCTATTCAGGAAACAGTCTTGATCTTGCTCAGTGTTCTGCTCAGAATCTTTAGATTTCAAAGGGTTTCCTCATAGAGACTTCAGTTCCTTTAAACCAGAGCTGCATGTTAGAAAAATTCATCATCTAGAAAGATTGAAGCGACAGTTACTAACACATCTGCTAGACAGAGATGAGACACATCATTGAAATCTCTTCCTGCATCCAGAACTAGCTTGCAATGCACTTGATAATGTGCAATAGGCCCTTGTGCTCCAGTCTTTCTATGGATTTTTTTCTCTTAATAACTCTGAAATCTTTGACAAAATACTTTTTTTTTCAGTTTCTTGATCTATAAAATTATGACCTGTGGGCTTCTGGTGAAGGTTAAATAAACTAATGCTAAGTCTTTATACCCACCCACATTTCTCAATAATTGAAAAAATCACATAGCTATTACTGCAGTGTACAGAAGAAATTAAATACCACTTCACATAGAAAAATGGATTAAAAATAGAAACATATCCAGTTATAATTGTGTTTTAAAATTCAGTGTTATTTCGATGTATTATTATGTTTACATGTTCAGAAACAAAGAGGTAAACTATCACATGTTTTGGTATTATTGATCTGCTGTAATTATCTCCTCAATCAGATAGTCCCAAATAAACACCTAATATAAAAGAAGAGTTTGTGTATGATTTATGACAACATGGTTTACCTTAAATAACAGCTCCATTCAATAATAATTTATGATCAGATCCTATGAGCAGATGGGGCTAAAGGAAGCTATAAAAGTCAAATAGAAGACAGATGTGGACACATAAACAAATGTGAACTAGATAATAAAGTTGTCCAGTTATTTTTGTTATTTTTTAAAGTTGGGACAGCAGAATTATGTTCTTAAGACCATTAATGGTGAAATATTTTACAGTATTGTCAGCATATCTGCATATTTAAAGTGTTTCATGAAAAAAATTTGGAAAAGGAAACTTGTACGAGTTTTGAAAAAAAAAAAAAATATATATATATATATATATATATATATATATATATTCATTTGCTATTGCTTTAGGCATTTAAAAATATTTTATAAGCTAACTGTGGTGGTATGTATCTATAGTTCTAGTATTTTGAAAGCCGTGGTAGGGGGATTCTGAGTTCAAGGTCTATACTACAGAAGGAAAACTACATTTTCTTAAAAAGAGGACATAAAATTAAAATGAAATAAAGTTTGTTGTGTTTTGGTTTGGTTTTGGGGAGTAAGCTTTCATCTCAGGCTGTTCTCAAACTCTCAAGTTTCTCAACAATGACCTTGAACTAACTTCCAATCCTCCTGTTTCTACCTATTTGTTACAGAGGTAATTTTGTCACCACACCTATCCAGAAGATAGAAAAAAATAAGTTTATATGTGAATATAGGATAATTAGTTTCAAATAACTTTGCTAAGAAGCAAAAAGTGAGGACTAATGTTCTAACAAATTATTTTTGTAAATAAGCAAATTTCTAGATGTTACTACCACATACCTACATTCTGTTAGAGAACACTTCAATTCTCCAATATGTAATCAGCTCCTTGATCCAGAACAATGATTTGAAAATTCTGCCTTCAATCACAAGGAAGACAAAGGAGACTAGGAGAAGATGAATATGAATGTAGCCACACAGGTATATGAAGAAGCTATGATGAGAACACAACAGCATCATCTTCCATATTAAATGCCTCTAAGACTTCAGCATATAGTGAGTGAGTGTTAAAGCAGAAGAAACATCATAGAGGAGTGTCTTCAAAATACTGCAAGATTGTCAAATTGTTGGAATAAGGGAAAGTATCAATGTTCTGCTAAAGCACGAATTATCCAAGTACAGTTATAGTAAGAAATTAACAAGTATTGTGCAACTGAAATCTAAATGGCTATTTTTGTTACAATGGAGGGATTTTCCCCCTACAATATGCTCAAAATTATCAAAGCAGTGTTGGTTGCTTTTGTTTTGTTCTGTTTTTGTTTTTTATCAGTCTACAGTTCAAAGAGAAAAGAAGAGCCAGTTTAAAACATTGGGGCGTCTATAAGTTAGGCTCATATGCTGTGAAGATTCCATTTAACTAATATTCAGGCATATACTTTTAAGATTATGTATATTGCATGCACATGCATATGTATATATTTTTGTATATATTGTGTGTATATATGTTTGTATATATGTGTGTATAAACACACATTTTTTCTTTTGTTTTCTTCTTGTTGAAAACAAGTAGCTTACAAGAAATAATGTAAAGGAAGAAACATTTACTCTGATTTCCTATCAAACTGTATTAGTACTCTATCATGGCAAGGAAGACATGGTGGTAAAAGGGCCAGGAGAAGGAAAAACAGACAAGGTAAAGAATGGCTTTAGACAATACCATCTGAGGTAGGGAAAGAGAAAAGGGTCATTTTGCTGAGGCTGGCCAATTCTAGGATTAATCAGTAAGCAGTCAAAGAAAGTTAGGTGATGAATAAATATCTCCCCTGGTGGCCAGAGTGGTCAAGGGAAATAATTTACTTTACTAGTAGAAACCAAGTTGTTGTAGCTACTGTAACTGTCACAATTAGACCAAAATGGAGGAGCTGTACAAAATGCTGGGACCATGGTTAGCAAGAAATAGTCAGGCAAAACATGGTAATATCAGCAAGAATCCAGCTGGTCATACTGCATCTTCCCACGGGACCCTGAGTGAATAGGAAGTGGGCAAGGCTATAGAGCCCAAAGGCATCACTCTCAACTGTGACCCTCTTCTTGCAGTGAGTGCTCAATTCCTGGAGGTTCCACAGCTTTTCCAAAACAGGGCCGCTAGTGGGGACCAAGTGTTCAAACACCAGAGCCTATTTGGGACATTTCACATTCATTGTACACATTTGGCCCTTTGAATCCACAACTGGTTTGAAAATAACTTTTACAACATGGTACTGAGTATACAAAATATAAAGTGAATGTTCTTCAGGTCATTATCTCTATAAACAATACATTGTAAAAGTATTTGCATAGAATTTTCATTGCAATAGGATTCACATGCAATGGAGAAATGATATAAAGTATGCAGAAGGATATGTGTATGTTGGGGAAAAGTATCATATTCCATATCAGAGTCTCTAACATGGGCAGATTTTTTTACTTGCAGAAGACTTTGAAAACAAGGCCCTACAGACAATGAAGAATGACTATAAACATATTTTTCAGAATTTCAACTTGCACATGAATTTGCTTCTATATGGCAATGAGAAATAAAAGTCTTCCTTGATTTATGTGGGGTATGATGTCTACCCAGGTCCTATCACAGCACTCTTGCAAATGTCTCCAAGTAGAAGTCCCCTCCCTGGTGTGGTTTGCTGTGCTGAAAAGTAATCACAAATCCAGACTCTTGCTTATTTTTTTACTTTTGTGTTATGGAAAATATAACACACTTTTTAATTTCACTCTTTCTTGATTAATTAGTAGTATGTTTATGAAGTAGATTCTTCTTCCACCTACCTATTCACCCTGGAAATTTTTAATTAATCTCATGTAAATTTATATCTCTGACAATTCGAAAAATATTCAAATAGTTTTTCACTTTTTCTCTCAGATTGCCTACTATCTCAATATATTTTTCACTAAGAAATAATAAACAGGAACTCAAACATGATTCTTAAAAAGTATGACTACAGAATGATACTATTAAAACTACATCCATCAAAATCCAATCCCCCCCGCCCTTTTGAACAAAACAAGAAAGGCTTACCTTATCACCTTCTACAGAAAGTCTGTTATACAAAAATGCAATGTAGGGTCAGTACATGCTTCCACAATGAGCTCTACACCGAACATAGGAATTTTCCCTAGCAGACCTATGATGCAGTGTACAGCAATTCACCACATGTCAAGAGTTCACAACAATACTCTACTCTGGGATTCACTTACCCATTATCATTTCAGACAATAAATATTTGATTCAAAATAAAAACAATGTATGTTAAGTGTACTAGTCAGTGTGGTCCAAGTAAGAACAAACAGGAATGCGAACATAGTTCACTCCTATAGAAATTATTTTAGGGGCTTTCAATACATCTTGCATTATGTCATGCATGAATTGCTGAATGGGAACTCTGGATATCAGACCTGGACATGAGTTGTTTTCAGTCTATAAAGTATTTAACCTCCTAAATTATGTAGTTATTGTTTTAATGACTATGTTTTAATGGTTTTATCCTCCACTTCAGACGTTTCCCTTAAATGTGGTAAGGGAATAAGAATAGAAAGGACAAGTGTTGGTTTCCAAGTTACTGGGTAAATCAACATTTCTGTTTCCATTTGAAATCTTGAGTTTAGGCTAGAAAAATGGCTCATCATTTCCTGGAAAAATAGCTTGATTTTTGTAGACCTCTGTTCTTTTTGGCACTTGATTCTAAAGATGCGCTCAATCTCTTGCAGTCACAATCATGTAGCTGGTGGACTTAGCACAACATTCCTGTTCATGATTCCATAATGTCAAGAGTGTTTTCTGCAATTTTTTCTCAAAGCCTCAAAGACACAAAGCCACACTTCTCCAATAAAAATTATCAGCCCTTGCTTTTCACACAGAATTCCTTCTGCAGATTTTTGCAGCTTGGGCCTGTGTGAAGACCTGTACTCTGAAAAAGAGCATGTATTTAACTCTACTGGATAAAAACTAGTCTGTGATTATAGCAATAAGTCTTAAACTTCTTATAAGCCAGAGAAGTAGTGTATCTACTGAGCTACACTTCCAACCCTAATAGTTCTTTTTGTTTTTGAAAATGAATTTATTTTTAACTTTATTACTTTGTTTTTCTTTTTTTACTTAAAATAAAATTACATCACTTTCTCCTTTCTATTTTCTCTCTTTAGACCCTCCCTTTTCCCTCTTCTTTTTTTAAATTTTTTTGTTATTTTCTTTTTGTAAATTTTTTAATATTAATTCATTCATATTACATCTCAGTTGTTATCCCATCCCTTGTATCTTCCCATTACTCCCTCCCTCCTGCTTACTCCTTATCCACTTCCCTATGACTGTGACTAGGGGGACTTCCTCCCCCAGTATATGCTCATAGGGCATCAAGTCTCTACTTGGTAGCCTGATATCCTTCCTCTGAGTGCCACCAGGCCTCCCCATGAAGGAGATGTGGTAAATATGGTGCACCCAAGTTCTTATGAAAGTCAGTCCACACTCTCCACTTTCTACTAAACTGTGGAGACTGTCCTGTCCATTGGTTTGATCTGGTTTGGGGTTGAAGTTTACTGCACGTATTGTCCTTGGCTGGTGCCAGAGTTTGAGCAGAACCTCTGGGCCCAAATTCACCTGTCATAATGTTCTTCTTGTAGGTTTCTAGGACCCTCTAGATTCTTCTATTTCCCCATTCTCCCATACTTCTCTCATCAAAAGTCCCAATAAGATGTTCTTCCCTCTATCCTACTTCCCTGTTAAGTGAAGACATTCATGGGACATGCTCTTTGGGCTAATGTCCAGATATAAGTGAGTAGATACCATTTGAGTCCTTCTGCTTCTGGGTTAACTCACTCTTTTTTATCCTTTCTAGATTAATCCATTTGTCCACAATTTTCAGGAATCCCTAGTTTTTAATAGCTGAGTAGTATTCCATAGTGTAAATGTACCACAGTTTCTTTATCCATTCTACTTAGGGACACTTAGGGTGTTTCCATGTTCTGACCATTATGAGTAAGGCCGCTATAAACATGGTTGAGCATATGTCCTTGTTGTGTGCTGGAGCATCTTCTAGGTATATTCCAAGGAGTGAAATAGCTGAATCTTCATGGAGCCTTACTCCCAGTTTTCTGAGATATCGCCAGATGGATTTCCAAAGTGGTTGTGCTAGTTTGCATTCTCACCAGCAATGAAGGAATGTTCTTTTTCCACATCCTCATCAGCCTGTGGCGTCACTTGAATTTTTGATCTTATCCATTCTGATGGGTGTAAGACAGAATCTCAGAGTCATTTTGATTTGCATTTCTTTTATGATTAAAGACATTGAGCATTTCTTTAAATGTTTCTCAGCCATTTGATATTCCTCTTGTGAGAATTCTCTGTTTAATTCTGAGCCCCATTTCTAAATTGGGTTATTTGGTTTGGTGGTGTTTAATTTCTTGAGTTCTTTATATATTTTGAATATTATACTTTTGTCAGATGAAGGGTTTTTGAAGATCTTTTCCCAATATGTAGGTTGTCGCTTTGTTCTGTTGCCACTGTCTCCTGACTTACAGAAGCTTCTCAGCCTCATGAGGTCCCATTTATTAATTGTGGACCTTAAGGCCTGGCTGTTTGTATTCTGTTTAGGAAGTTGTCTCCTGTGCCAATGTGTTCTAGGATATTCCCCACTTTTTTTCTAACCAATTTAGTGTCTCTGGTATTATGTTGAGGTCTTTAATCCACTTGGACTTGAGTTTTGTGCATGGTGACAAATAGGATTCTAATTTCATTTTTCTACATGTAGACATCCAGTTAGACCAGCACCATTTGTTGAAGATGCTATCATTTTTCCATAGTATATATTTGGTTTCCTTGTCAAATATCAAATGACCATAAGTGTGTGGATTCGTTTCTGAATATTCTATTAAATTCCATTAATCAACCAGCCTATTGATGTTCCAGTACCATGCTGTTTTGATTACTATTGCTCTATACTACAGCTTGAGATCAGAAATGGAGATTCCTCCTGAGGATCTTTTATTGTATAAGATTATTTTAACTATTCTGGTTTGTTTTGTTTTGTTTTGTTTTTCTATATAAAGTTGAGAATTGCTCTTTCAATATCTTCAAAATATTTTGTAGGTATTTTGATAGGGATTGGATTGAATTTGTAAATTGCTTTTGGTAAGATGGCCATTTCTACTATGTTAATTCTCCCGATCCATGAACAAGGGAGATCCTTCCATCTTCTGATGTCCTCTTCAATCGTTTTCTTCAAAGATTTAAAGTTTTTTTCGAACAAGTTCTTCACTTGCTTGGTTAGAGTTACTCCTAGTTATTTTATATTGCTTATTTTATATGGCTATCACGAAGGGTGTAGTTTTCCTAATTTCTTCTTCTTCTTGATTGCCCTTTATATATAGGAGGTCTACTGACTTTTTTTAGTGAATTTTGTACCCAGTCAATTTGCTGAAGGTGATTATCAGCTGTAGGAGATTTCTGGTGTAATTTTGTGGCTCACTTATGTACAGTATCATATCATTTGCAAATAGGGATAATTTGACTCCCATCTTTCCCATTTGGAACCCCTTGATCTCCTTTTTTTGTCTTATTGCTCTGGCTAGAACTTCAAGAACTATACTGAAGAGTCACGGAGAAAGTGGGTAGCCTTCTCTGGTCCCTGATATTAGAGGAATTTCCTTGATTATCTCTCCATTTAAGTTGATTTTGACTATTGGCTTGCTGTATATAGCCTTTAATATGTTTAGGTATGTGCCTTGGATACCTGCTTTCTCCAAATCTTTAAACAAGAAAGGTGTTTGATTTTGTCAAATGCTTTTTAAGCATCTAGGGAGATGGTTATGTGGTTTTATCCTTTCATTTTATTTATGTGGTGGATTACATTGATGGATTTCCGTATATTAAACCATGCCTGCATGCCTGTAAGGAAGCCTACTTAGTCATGATGAATGATATCTTTGATATGTTCTTGTATTCATTTTGTGAGTATTTTTTTGAGTATTTTTGCATCAATGTTCATAAGAGAAATTGGTCTGAAGTTCTCTTTTTTTGTTGGGTCTTTGTGAGGTTTAGGTATCAACATGACTGTGGCCTCATAGAATGATTTTGGTAATGTTTCATCCATTTCTATCTTTTGGAGTAGCTTAAAGAGTATTGGTACTAGCTCTTCTTTGAAGGTCTGGTAGAATTCTGCACTGAAATCATCTGGTCCTGGGCTTTTTTCATAAGGAGACTATCAATGATTGCTTCTATTTCCATAGGAGAAATAGGACTATTTAATTTGTTTATCTGCTCTTAATTCAATTTTGGCAAGTGGAATCGATCAAGAAAATTGTCCATTTCCCTTAGATTTTCAAATTTTCTGGCACATTTGCCTTTAAAGTAGGAACTTATGGTTTTTTTTTTTTAATTTCTTCAGGGTCTGTTGTTATATCTTCCTTTTCATTTCTGATTTTACTGATTTGAATTGTCTCTCTCTATCTTTTCATTATTTTCACTAACAGTTTGTCTATCTTGTTGATTTTCTCAAAGAACCAGCTCCTGGTTTTGTTGATAATTTGAATTGTTCTCTGTGTTTCTAATTTATTGATTTCACCTTTGACTTTGATTATTTCCAGGTGTCTACTCCTCTTGGGTGTTTCTGCTTCTTTTTTTTTTCTAGGGCTCCCAGATGTGTCATTAAGTTGCTTATGTTGGATGTTTCCAATTTATTTTTTAAGGCACTTAGTGTTATGACTTTTCCTCTTAGCACTGCCTTCAAGTGTCCCACAAAATTGGCTATGTTGTTTCTTCATTTTCATTGAATTTCAGGAAGTATTCAATTTCTTATTATCTTCCTTGACCCAGGTGTCCTTAAGTAGAGAGTTGTTTAGTTTCCATGTGTGTGTAGCCTTTCTGTTATTTCTGTTGTTCTTGAAGACCATGCTTAGACCATGGTGATCTGATAGAATACAAGGTATTCTTTAAGTCTTCTTGTATCTGTTGAGGCTTTCTTTGTGAGCAACTTTGCAATCAATTTTGGAGAAGGTTCCATGGGGTGCTGAGAGTAAGGTATAATCCTTTGTGTTTGGGTGAAAAGTTCTGTAAATATCTGTTAGATCCATTTGATTCATGGTATTTCTCTGCTTAGATTCTGTTTCACTGACCTATCCTTCAGTGGGGTGTTGAAGTCTCTCACTATTAATGTGTAGGGATTGATGAGTGATTTAAGCTTTGTTAATAGGTTAATGGTTCTTTTACAAATGTTGGTGCCCTTGTATATGCACATGGATGTTCAGAATTGTAATATCCTCTTGGTTGATTTTACCCTTGATTAGTATGAATTGACCTTCCTCATCCTCTTTGATTAATTTTGGATGAAAGTCTATTTAGCAGCTATGGCTACATTGGCTGCTGCTGCTGCTGCCTCACTGCTCTGCTTTCTAGGAGATTTGTCCTCTTCCAGGTTTCCTGGGAACACAGCTTTTCTGAAGTTTGTTCCCTTGGCACCATGGAGTACTCCCACTGTAGTGGGCTGGGGACCTTGGTGTTTCTGGCTGAGAAATATGTCCAAATCCCTGACTTGATTACTCTAGCTTCCAAACAAGGTCCACACTGCTTGCTGCCATTTTGGAATCCCCTCCCTTTTACCTCTTCTGTGCTCCCCACTCCCCAATGAATAGATTTTTTTCTTTGTTATTGCTCCATTTATGGAATGTGTTTGTGTGTGTGTGTGTGTGTGTGTGTGTGTGTGTGTGTGAGTGCACACACATGTGCATATGCACAAATATATAAATAAAATATACTATGTCCATTTTTGTGATTTGAATGTATATGGTTTCAAGATTCATGACTTTTTATTGAATAACCAATAAGGAGGCTCATTTCTGAGAGAGGCTAATTTTCCTTATCCCAGAAGTCATTAACTGCCTGTAGTTCTTTATCTATGGGTAAGATCACATGAAAAATTTCCTTTCCATATTAGCATGTCTATTAATATTGCCATTGGTGCAGTTATGTTTATGCCATTAGTAGAACTGTTTGGTAGCATACACTCCGATATTCTGTCTCTTAGACCTTTTCTACTTCTTCTCAATGTTCACTAAACTATTGATACAGGAACTAAGATATATATGTATTGAAGGGGTGGGTGATACCCATGCTATCTTCTTCTGTGTATTGTTCTATTTTTTGTTTTTCTTGATGGTCTCCATTTGCTGTCAAGAGAAGCTTCTTTGATAAAGGGTGGTGGGCACATTTACCTATAAGTATAAGAATAAGTTTTGGAATATAATCAATAATTATACTGGCAAAGTAGCAGTAGTAGATATTTTCTATGTCAGAGTTGTCACTTGCCACAGGAAACTAGGTAAATTACTAGTGAAAGACATGGCTTCCCTCTTTTATCATCCATAACAATTACAAAAATGCATATTAAGACAACTTTGAGATTTCTTCTTACTCCAGTCAAAATGCCTAAGATCAACAAAACAACTGAAATAAAGGCAGGCGATGTTGTTGCTATTGGTGGGAATGCAGATTGTGGCAGCCACTCTGGAAATCAATATAGAGAATACTGTACCAACAAAAAAATCTAAAAAACAAACAAAAAATAAAAATAAATGTGTCATGTGACACAGCTAGTCAACACACTCCATAGAAACATGTTCAGCTGTATCCATTTCCATCCTATTGGCATTACCCAGAAAATAGAAACAACCTAAATATCTATCGACAAATGAATGATAATGAAAATGTGGTACATACACCCCCACACACCCACACCCCCAAACACCCCCAACCCCCAAATATATATATATTCAAAATGAAACAATGTAATTTTAAGCAAAAATGTAGACATAGAAAAAAATATATTGAGTTAGATGATCCAGACTCAGAAAGATAAAAATCATGTGTTCACATTTGTGCTTCTTAGCTCTAAACCTTCAGATGTAAGTATAAAACATAGAGTAGCCAGAGAAACCACAGAAACATATAAAGGGACAATAGGAGTGTGTGGAGTGGGGGTATGAGGTATGACTAAAACATAGCATAATGCAGGGGATATGAGGGTGAAAATGGAAAAATAGGGACAGTCTCCCCCTGGGGAGGTAGATCAGTACAGAAAAAGAAGTAAGGATGTTTGAAAAGCCCTCAGGAATTATATTATTTTTTATTTACCTATAATTATCCATAATATATACAACCATATGCATATATACACATACAAAATAGAATACACACACATGCACACGCACACACACACACACACACACACACACACACACACACATACACACACACAAATGAAAGTTAAGTAATTTAGGCTGTCTATGCACCTTCATAAGAGCCATAGACTAACAAAAGCCCCAGTATCTCATTGAGAAACTGCCTTCCCAATGGTTGTTCAGGGTCATCCAAGTGATTCTCAAAGTAATATAGACTATTGATACAGACTTAGTACTTAATCACACATTATTCTATTAGCATTATGGACCTATCATAAACACCAAGAAAGTAGAATAGTATACATTTTATTTTCTAATGTGGAAGCTGAACCAATGATCTACCTGTCAGTAATTTACTCTTTTATATATTCTAGCATAACTATGTTAGAGATTGTCCTTCCTCTTCAGTATTCCCTGATCTATGAAAGGGAAAATAGAATTACTTTGAACTTTACTCAGACACTAGAAATAATCTTACTAAGATGTAAATTACTTTTGGAACTCACTCTCTGGAAGGATACAGTCTAAAATCCAGACACAACACTGACTTCAATCAGCTATTACATTTTTGGGCAATACTCCTTAGAAACTTACTAGAAAAATAAAAAAGAATCTTAAAGTTTTCTTTTTATCAGTAAGGAAAATACAAAGTTGTGCTTTCTATTCATTCAGTAACTACTTATATAGGAAAAAAGTCATGAAGATTTTCAACTAAATCATTAATAACAATGAGCATAATGACTTATTTTAAGAATGACTAATTAGGACTCAAAGAGTTAACTTCAATGTTGATATTAACCTGACAAGCAGATCAATATATGATAAATGCAATTCCATTTACCATTGCAAAATAAATTTATGCAGATGATACTTCCTGAGTTTGTTGAATGCATTGATCTCAATAGATAAATTATAATTAAATCATTACTGGATGTATAATTTGTCAGCTTTGTGAGTATAAGAAAAAGTTTTGCTCCTAACAAAGTGAGAATGCCAAACCTACTCCATTTTTATTCAGGCCACCATGTTTAACCTTAGCATTGATTTTCCCAGAAGGACTCATTAGAATTCTCAAAGAAGCAGTAGAAAGGAGTAACTGTTGGAGATTGGTTTGATGTATTTTGATGCAAATTAATGCTTGCTGTCTTTAAGCATACCTCAAATATTACTGTGTAACCTTTATTAAAAACTTATTCTTGTTTCACCAATAAAAATTCAGTGTACCTAGGCAGACATATGGGATAAGCAAAGCTAAGGTTCACTGCCTTTGGAAGAGAGAGAAGTTCTTGGGAAAGGAAGCAGTCTGAGATCAGAAGAGTATTTTGGGAAGGGGAGAGAGAGGATGAGGAGAAGGAAGGAGGCTACCATGGGTTAGGTGGAGTAAGAACATGGCCTAGATTTGGCCCAGATGAAGAACATTAGCAAGTATTTGGGATTATGGATGGGAGACAGCTTGCCAGAAATTAGTAGAATAAAATGACATGGAATTAAGGCAGAGATATATGGGAGGCAGTTTTGAACTTTTCAAAGCCTACTTTATTTGGAGTTCTTTACTGCTTATACCTCCCTTCCAACCTACCTACCCTAGAAAGGAGAGAACATTTTCAGACTCAGTTCCTTGGAAGGCTTCCACTGGTCTTGCTGGCAGGATTCCATCAGACACATTAAACAGCAAACCAGCAATTCAACAAAGGTGACTGCAACCACAGCAGACAGAACCAGCAGACAGAGACAGGATCAGCAACCAGAGCTTGAAGCAGCAGCCAGAACCTTAGAAGCATTCACTGAAATGGTACTTTCTAGGAGTGTCTTGAAGAGGAGCTATGAACAGCCAAACAATAGGAAATGATGCCCAACCTGTTGTTGGCTCTTTGGTCCTAGTTTGGACTCTGGTCCTATATCAATTGGCAAAGACCATGTCATTCCTCTTCAAGTGGACAAACATCACCTATTCTCTCATAAGTCTGTTTCCAGAGGGAAAACACAGCACACCTTCAAACAAGTCTGTTTCACATCCCACACTTTGAATCAAAACAAAAATATTTAGACTCACTACATAGTTTAGGGATTAATATCTGTTCTTCCCCAGGTGAACCAAGACTATTTTAATATCTTATAAGTGTCTGTGGTTTTGTTTTTGATCAATAGCAGGATAGAAAATACCACCATACTAATCTTAAGTGTAATAATAAATATTAGGTCATACTTCAAAATTAACCACAGCATATTGGTGCCCAACTAAATTCAAGTACCCATAACCATAAAATCCTATTTTATCATAGTTTGACAGGGGTAATAGCTCCCAGAAGATAACACAATTTAGAATCTACTGCAGGCAGACAAGAGACAAACTGATAAGTCTTATCAAATCAGAGCTTACTGCTTCTAACTGACCCTGCCATATCTGCTTGGGAAACACAAGCTGTTTTCCAAACTTTAGGTATTGTAAAAGCATAGAAAAGGAATGGTTCCTTAGCAACTTTGTTTCCATGCCCCACCCAAACCTTTCCAGGTTCGAAAGGCAGACATACTAGCTTAACACATATTGTGTCCACGGGCCAGGACACATTTAACAGGAGCTGCTCCCAGCTGCTACTCAAGGTTCAACTCTCACAGAGCAGAGATGTCTTTGGAAACATTGCAAACTAGAGCAGTGGAAATAAGAGAATGACAATCTTCTAGGCCAAGCAGAGGAATGGAATTAGCCACCTAGATTAGAAAATAAAGACTTCTATGGCCTCTCTCCAAGGCATAATGGCAGAAGGCTCTTGAATCTTTTATGGCTTTTTCTGATTATTGTTGTTGCTACTGCCATGGACCTGGTTACAATGTGTTCAATGGTGATCACACTGCTCCATGCCCTTTCTAAGAAAGTTCAGAGAGAAAGTATAAAAAGAATAGAGAAATAAACGTTTTAGTTAACATGGTATAAGAAGGGATGAAGGAGCAGGACACTTCTCAATAGAGTTGATGGTGGCTAGAGCTCAAAGATCTCTAGATGCAAGATGTTTGTCAGCTTTTTCTGGGAGGGGCCTACCAAATAAATTTAGTAACAACTCAATTCCAAGGAATGACAGACAGGGCTTTGCTCATTGAAGTCTAAATAGGCACACCTAACCCAAGACTTAGAATTTTCTTGTTTCTTTGTTTGATTTTTGCTTGAAAGTTTTTGCTTTTCCCTATAGTGGGAAATAGAGAGAACATTTTCATTTGATATTGCCAACACATAAGATTTTGGAAGATTTTTACTGGAATTGAGATGAAATATTTGATCAGGGCTATGGAGGCACATGCCCTTAATCCCAACACAATGGAAGCAGAGACAATAGATCTCTGTAAATTCTAGCGGAGACTGGTCTACACACTAAATGAAGATGTGACTCCCTGCTAATAAGATAAGCTACTTACAAAGGCAGTCTAGGATTCAAAATGAAATATTTCCCTTAAATTTACTATATAAGTTCCTTAACTTTAATAATGGATGATATTCTTTACTGATCTAAAATATAGATATACGTCGATCTTAATTATATGTCAGGAGTCATAATGTCACACTGATCTAAAAAGGCTAGCCAATCTCGTTGAAAGTGGGGTTTCTATGGAAGAACAAGTGCCAAAGGCAAGTTGGTCTAAGAGATATATTCTGTTGGTCAATCCAAGGACCCAAAGTTGGGCAGGAAGACAAACGTGCAAGCTGCATACCTCCCATGTCTAAAAGCTTTTCAATGCTGACTGTGTTGAGATATCATACTGCTTTTGCACCCAGCTTGTCCTTTTAAATGTGAAACATTTTCATAGGGAACAGGTGGGATCATACCTGATGCAAGGGGATTATTCAGGTGAGAAAGTACATATCAGCCTACTTAGATCCAAGAAACTCAAAGGCTACAATTCATATGTTAAAAGACAGAAGCATGCATTCCATATAGAGAAAAGTGATGAAACAAAAATGGCCACAACAAATATTAAAACCCAGGGACTAGATGCCTAGAGTGTGCTTAAACTCTATAATTAAAAATGAGTTTATAGAAAATTTATATAAAACAATATGCCTTTTCTCTTGCTTAGGGCAACCAGCTTGTCTCTTTAAACAGGAAGCTCTCTCACAGCCCAGCTTAATACATCAGGTTCCAAAAAGCCCAGAGATGGCCGTTTAGAACTATACAGTCTTGTTTTGATTTCAATATGGTAATGATTTTATGTTCATTGGTAATGGTAATGTTATGCATCTTTGAGAGATATCAAAATGAAACAGATATAGATAAAAGAGAGACTGTTAACATGAGTCAATCTGTACTTACATGAATTCAAACTGCAGAACAAGCAGGTAACTTATATTGCTAATAGCACTACATGGGAATAACTCTGAGACGGACTGAGACAAAAATGTCTATGCATAGCCAATGCTTCTTTTTGGTTACAGAATGCTCAGGACTTATTATTATATGGAGTTCTTCATCTGATATTAGTAAAGATTTACAAATGTCTTTCTTGTGCTCATACAAAGAGCAGAGAACCAGCCTTAATTGATCTGTGTATCCTGAACATCTTATATGTTTACAATTTTATGACTGGATGCTGAAGCTCCATATGAGACCTGATAGTAGTCATTATCCAGGATTTTGAGACACTAACAAAACTGTTCCGGCATTCTGCATATTCCAGCCTCCACTACTTCAATTTCTGTTCCTCATCAGAGCCTGTTCCCAGGAGAGGTTTGGAGAAAGCTACTCGTCTAAATTGCTTGACCATTTCAGACTTCACAGAACAAGGCTTACATTTAGTCTGGAATTTCTCAACATTTAGAGATTGGACCACAATGTTATTGCTACCTTGCTTAACTATGTTTTCCCAAATTTATTTGGGTCCTGAAAAGGTATCCTATACCCCAAATCAGCAGGGAACAACCTTAAGATAATGACTTCCCATTTCCATTATGGTAGGGCAGCTAGATTTTTATTGTTTTGTTGAGTAATAAATGCTTGTTGTTTTAAAGGGGTTGGTTACAAGTTATTACTTTTCTTATTCCTAGAGAAAGTGAAGATAGACTAAGATTTCTCTTTTATCTTTTCCTTTTTCTTTCTTCTTAGATAAGGAGATAGGGATTGAAAAAAAGAAGGAATAAAGAAATTTAGGAATAATACAAAAGGTAGAATATTGAATCTACTCAACATAAAGCTTTAATTGTTTATCACAAATAATGTTATTTTGTTACATTGGTATAGAATTCAAAATTAAGGTTATCTTTTACACACACACACACATACATACACACACATATCTGTCAGATATTAGTCTAATTTTCTCACAGGAATATACATCCTAGGTTTAAAATGTAGATACAATTTTATAGATAAATTATGTAATAATAATTAGATAAGGTCTTCAAAAACATACAGAAAATGACATTAAAAGATGTTTTTATTTCTTTAAGGATTCTTTGACAATGAGGCATGTTACCCACCTGGCAGCACCCAGCCTACCTCAAAGAAGATGTTGAACATCGAAGAATGTCCTTGTAGAGATGGCTTCAAATTGGCAAACAAACCACTAGGCAAAAATGTCCCTATTTCTGCCACAGACAGAATTTCTGCCTGAAATGGGCAAGCTTTAATTGATACTGAATTGATGGCCAAACTCTGTAAAGACAGGGTAAGCAAGTCTTTAATAGTTTCTGTTTCACAAATTGTCTGTCAGATATTGTGCCAGAAGGATGAAGATGATGCTCCACCATTATAAAGTTTTGGGTGAATGCCCAGTTTGCAAACTGTCTCTGTCATTGTTTTTTCATTTTGGAAGCTGCTAACCTGTACTTCCTGTTTACTCAGGTAATTAATTTTATTCCTTCTCAAGTCTCTGATGCTGTTGAAGACCAGATAGTTTAGTTTTACCATTAAGCTGAGCTGCTTAGGAGTTAAGTAGATGCTTTTAGGTTAGAAAGATGATTTTAGGTTGATCGATATGAGGTGAGATAGAGATTGATTTAGGTTCAGAATTTTAGACTCACCAAGATAGAATAAATAGAAATTATTATAAACAGATGACATAGGATTGGGGCTATGAGATGTGGGAGTAGTTTACACTATTAATATATATCCTGCACTAGTTGAACAAAGCTATTTTAAAATATAACAGGTGTCTGTGTTTTTATTGATTGATAGAAGGTTAGAAAATACTGTCATAGCCTAGTAATAAATATTTGTTAGGCCATACTTCTAAATTAACCACAACAGGCAACCAAAAAGCAACTGCACAGACATCTGGCTTAGGATTAATCTAAATATAGGTGATCATTCCTTCTCCAAGGTCAGAATCAATCAGGAACATACAAATACTCCTTCCCATGAACCCAACCAATCCTAACAAAAGGCGGATGACCTTGGCTGTAGATCCCCTAACTGGCTTTAAAAGGAGCATACTGAGAAATGCCAACTACAAGATCTTTCACCTAGGACCACTGGTGGGTGATCTTGTCTCTCACTGTCCTACCTGCAATGCAGTAAACTCCTTGACTATAGGACAAAAATCCCCAGGAACAAGGCTACATGGACAAAGGCTGGGTGCTAACTGGGAGATAGACCATACATCAATCAAACTAGATTTCTATGGATAAAAAATATCTTCTTCTAGTCCTTAAAGATACCTTTTCAGGCTGAGTGGAGGTGTTTCCCACCAAGAAAGAAATAGCCAACATAGTGGCTAAGAAGCTTCTGAAAGAAGTCATTTCCCATTATGGACTACTCTTGCTTCTAGACTCGGACAATGGACCTACCTTCATATCTCAGGTAACATGATCATTTATTATGGTTAGGGGGACAGATCTGAAGCTCGAGTGTGCATACTGTTCCCAAAGTTCAGGACAAATGAAGATGATGAATTGAACCCTAAAGGAGACCTTAACTAAGTTAATATTAGAAATGGGCATTGATTCAGTTGCCCCCCTACCTTTATATAATGCAAGGAATATCCCCTGTACCCTGGGCCTCACTCCTTTTGAAATACTTTATGGTAGGCCCACTCCCTTCTGGCTAACCTCCTACTCAAGGTAGGAATAAGAAGGCCAAACTTACTCCATTTTCAATCAGGTAACCATGTTGAGCCTTAGCTTTCAGTTTCTAGGAAGTCTGATTAGACTTCTTGAAAAAGTCGCAGGAAAAGGCCAACCAATCAGCAACTGCCCCAACATCTGGCCTGGGGTGAAATTAGATATGAAGTGGCAATTCCTTCCTCAAGGTTAGAACCATTCAGGAACTTATAAGTACCCTTACCTTGAACCCAACCAATCCTAAAATTCTTTGCTTCTGCATACTATTTGAGTTTGGGGTCTTTCCTTGGTTATTCTCAGACCTTTACGAAAGAAAAGTCTAGAGAAGTTCTGATACATTTGTGTTTAAGGTTTAAATGTGCTGCAGTGTGAATGTAATTTAACTGTCCAAACATTCATATTTGCGAATCATAGAAAATATAAAAATGATAAGAATATACATATGACCTCTGATTTTGGATCTTGAAGGAAGATAAAGAAACAAAAGAATTGGAATTCTATAGAACTAGAAGAGAGGAAACATCAGAGTGAGGACTACCTGAGGAGTAATAGTGAGTGTGAATGATGTAGCTGAGTAGACAATAGCAGAAATAACACAAAATTGAACACAGGTCTCAGAGAAAACTATTCCCTGACATAACTTACTTTATTGCCCAACTCTACTGCTTGGTCAAAAGCCATTGTATCAGAACTCTGTATTTTGTGTCCATATCCATAGCTCCTTTTATCTGTCCAAACTATACATTTAGTTAAATTGAGCTAAAAAAATATAAGTGAGAAGGATGTTATGACCATTTATTCTGGTTTTGTTGAAAGGGAGATTCCAACTATCAAACACTAAGAAATGTCCCTATATAGCAAATATAATGGTTTCAAATAAAACATTCACAGTACATCTTTCCAAGTTCCAAATGCTTTCTACCTTTCACTAACACAAATATTGGCTTTTTTTACCTCCAAGAGTAGGCAAATGGGGTGGGGGTATGAGTGCATACTGCACCCTATCTGAACTGTTAGCCTGGTTGGAGATTTGAGCCATGGTATGGCTCAAGCAATGTCCTCCACAACACTGTTAATTTTGCCTAGCTGCTGTAATCAGGAAAAAGCTTTTTTCCCGTTTTCTGAGGCTCTTGCCAAGTGTTACATCTAACATCTGCAGTAGATAACATACAAAAAGATAGTAGAATCCGCTAGGGACTTGAGGGCCTGGAGATGCAGAAAATTTGTAGACCTAATTTTTGATGGTACATGAAAAACACTTTCATCTGAAATACTGATGTGATCAGGTAAATATGATTGAATACTTGCCAATTGCTGAAGCAATTTATCTCTCCAAATAGACTCAAAATGATAATTCTACCAGGTTGCAAGCTGCTAAAGTGCAGAGAGTAGATCATTAAATTTCAATAGGGAATAGACTTCATATTTAACATAAACAGTCAAGTCATTTTGGCTGCCTGCATCCCGCAGCACCACATTTAGTAAGCCTTCTGTGTAACCATGGTAACAGTTTTGCTTAAGTCCTGTTGCTTTTGTAAATCCAATTCATTCTAAATTAGCTGAGAAATGAGTGGGCAGAGTTGTGTGATTGATCTCTGTTCATTGTTTTCCAAGTTTCTTCTTAAAAATGTGAAGACATATTAAAAATCTTTCTCTTTCTTTTCTCTTTCTTTTTTTTTCTTCCTATTCTTTTTTTTTTTTTAAGACGAAGCATGAATAAGAGTAAGGAACAGAATCTTCTTCTAATGGCAGCAACATCATGGTGAATAAAATATATGGAATTGAATTCTTGTAATTAAAAAATATCTCTTTTGTTTGGTTTGAGTAATCTTACTTAATAGGTTTAATTGAAGAATATGCTCTTCCTGTATATAATTTAATGCATGGCATAAAATTCCAGAAAAAATTTATTCATGTTAACATGATCTTTTTTTGTACTAGGGCATTATATGAGCGATGAGCCAAACATGTACCATGAGCTAGCCTCACTTCCCTGAATCTGTGACTCAGTGAGAGCTGAGAAAACAAGATTTTTTCCCCAGAGAGCACTGAAGAAAGAATATCTTGCATCAGATGAATGAGGAATGCTCAGGGCAATAAGAGAATGGAGTTGGGGTGGGGAGAAGTGGCCAGAGAAATAATAGTGAGTTTCTTTCTGGGTGTCTACTGCTGAAAATATATTCCAGGCATTATAAGCCCATTACTATTTTATTTATCTTCAACTGTCAGAAAAGGTTTCATTAGATTGTAAACTAATATTTATCATATCTCATCTCTATTAACTTAAAACATCTATCTAGATCTAAAAAACATCTTAATCCTTAAATAACTAAGCTTAATTGTAATACTAAACTATCTGTTCTTCAGTCCCATCAGAGATTTGAGAAGGAATAAAATTAATTCCCTCAGTAAACAGGAAGTGCTGGTTAGCAGATTCAAAAGTGAAAAGTAGAATGACAGAGACAGTTTGCTGCCTGAACAGTCACCCAAATCTCTCTATAATGTTGCATAGATACTGATTTACATTCAGAATTTTAGACTTCACAAATATAGGAAATATGTTTTCTTCAAGGTTGCCAAATACAAATAGCCAAAATATTATGAATGTAACATTAATATAATTCCTGATTGTTTCATGGTTCTTCTTTCTGTGTATAGTTTATTTTATATATGTGTAATAATATAAATGTACATGTAAAAAATAAAAAAAATTAAAAGGCTTCATTACATTTACATTACATTACACACACCAAAAGTAATTATTCAATTTTCATTTGTATGTGGTATTTATAATGTAAGTACACATGTGCATGCAGGTGTATTTGCATGTAGGCATATGGATGAAGATTATGGGTATCATTCTTCAGACACTGCACTGGCTATTTTTACATCAATTTGACACAAGCTAGAATAATTTAAGAAAAACAAAACTCAGTTGAGGAGAGGCTTCCACCAGATTGGCTCATAAAAAGGCTATTTCTTTTACCAATGATTGATGTATGAGGCCCACACCACTGTGGGAGGGACAGCAAGTATTCCTGAATGGTAGAAGAAACAGGCTGAATAAGCCATGAGAAGCAAGATAGTAGGCAGCACCTTTCCATGGCCTCTGCATCAGTTTTTGTCTCCAGGTTACTACATTGCATTCCTTCCCTGACTTCTCTGGATGGTGGACTATAACTGTAAGATGAAATAACGCCTATCCTCCGCAAATTGATATTTGGTTAAGGTGTTTTATCACAGAATTAGAAAACCTTTATAAGAGAAGCATTTTTTGCATGGTTTATTTCTTTGTTATTTGTTTGTTTGTGAAAGGCTTAGAATTTGCCATGTAGGCTAGTTACTCCCTTGAGATCTGCTTATCTCTGCATCCCCAGTGTTGGGATGACAAGCATGTGTGGCACAACATCTAGTTATTGTTTGTTTTTTATCTGGGCTCTGAGACCAAACTCTGGTCTTCATGTTTACAACACAAGCTCACTGACAATCAATCCATTTCCTTGGCCCCAATAATTACATGTTTTTAATTAACTGACTATACATTACTAATGTATATGTATGTCAAATGCTCTTCTTCTTTGCAAATGTTTATTCAGCTATCCATCTCCCTCACCAAAGAGAAAGTGTAGGCTGAGAATCTTATTTCCTTTCTTAGATGCCTAGACTCTAAGCCAGTGCTCATCAGAAGACACAAGTATATATTTTTGGCCAGCAAATGCACATAAAAATGAAAAGAAAGCAGAGGTGCTGAGAGTATGCATACTATGTTGATAGCTACATCTGGATTAGGGGTAAAAGACTTGGTAAGAGGTGGGTTTGGGTCTTAGAAGAGGAGAAAAGAAGGAAAGAGAAAGAAATGGCTATTAAAGTATGAGTCTTGAAAAGACATAGAATGCAAGCTAAAAAATTGTCATAAAAACAAATGTACATCTTAATTTCAGGAAAGTATAAATTTTATGTTATCTGAAAAGCCATGTATGTAAATGTGGTTAAGTTATAGTTCTTGATATAATGAAACAATTCCGGATTATCTGAATACCATCCTGTTTCTTATTATAAAAGTCACTGAATTATCTTTGTCAGAGAGTGTTCAAATACAAAAGAGAGACATGGTACAGAAAAATATAGACTTTTGTATTTGACCATAATTCCAGCAGCCACAGGCTGGGAGATTAGAGAGATGTTTTTACATTAGAGTATTTGGGCATTTGGTCTTTCACACAGTACTCTGACTTTACCTGGAGTTGCTAAATTTAGATCTCTAGTCTCAGAATATAAGAGATTAAAATCTCTGCTTTGAACAGCACACAAATGTAAGATATTCAATGTTAGGTTATATAAAATGCTAAGGAATAAAGTAAAAATACAGGTGGGTAGAAGTGAGCTTAGGTAGCAGATGCTATGGATCATGACCCAGGAAAGCCTCTATATGAGAGAGATAGATGAGTGAGCATATGGAGAGCACAAAAGAAGAAGACACATGGATATCTGGGGACAGAGAAGAGTGCAAATACACAGATGAGATAATCTAAAAATGCTGACAAGAGGAGGAGTACACGAAGCTATCGGTAAAGTTAGGGTACCAGACCATGGCTATAGGAAAGCCACTGACAGGACTTGTTTTAGTGTGAAGGAGTTGGAAATTCATTAGGATCTACATTGAGGAATTATGGTTTGCATTCACAAAATATCATTCAAGGAATATTGCAAAGAACCACCTGCATCAACAAAAGCATGAAAGTATTTAGAAGGTCATGATTTTATGTGGCAAAAGTGAAGGAGAGCCTACCTTACTTCACTTTTAGAGTCTGAGACACTCTATTGCATGTGCTGCTTTCTGCTTTGCTTTTGCTTGATTTAATTTTCATAGTGAATCTCTAATTGACCTAGAGGTAAATATCTTGCTGTCATTGTGCTTATTTCTGAAGAGCAAAAAAAGGAAAAAATCTTGAAAGGTAGCCCTTTTTCATGTCCCCAAATTCACATAACCTAGGCAGGAGGAACATTTTTGACTGTTTCCTGTAGAATTCAAGGAACTTTTAAAGTGTTTATTAAAACAGTTTTCACTTCACCTTTCTGTATCACCTATGATATTTTTACCAAATGAATTATAATTTCCCATACATACATAGATAAATCAATCCAATACAACATAAATATTGTTGAAATATATTCTATGAATTCCCTGCCTAAAGGATGGGAGACAGGGAAAAAGTTGAAGAATCCAAGAGTACTAATAAGGGTATGATAAGATAAAGATAGGCCATAAAAGTAGTCATCCTTCTCTAATCAATGGGTTCTGGAATGCCAAAATACACTACTGCAGATGCTCAAGTCCCATATATAAAACTGTGCAGAATTTGTATTTAGATTACAGGTATACTACTATATACTTAATATAGTGTCTATATTAGTTATTGTGATGTTAAGTTTTAATTGTGAACTTGAGACAGCCTAAAATCACCAGGGAAGAATCTCATTTAGGGACTGTCTAGATCAGATAGGCTTATAAGCTCCCTTGTGGATCTTTATTTTGTTAACTTATGTAGAAAGACCTAGACCTTGTGGATGGCACTATTCCCTAGGCTATGGATACTGCACTGTAATATAGAGAACAAGCTAAGAAGTACAAGGCATCCAGCATGCATTATTTTTTCTGCTGTGACTGTAGATGTGATATACTAGATGTTTGAAGTTCCTGCCTTGACTTCCCTGTAAAGGTGATTTATAACCTAAAATTATAAACTGAAATAAACCATTTTCCCCATACACTCCTTTTTGTTTGTATATTTTGTCACAGCAATAGAAACGAAACTACAATAGTTGCAATACCAAATATGATTTAAAGGTTACATTGATGTCACATTATGCGAAGAGTGATTAGGATAAAGTCTAGACCTGCTCAGCACAAATACATCAAAACATTTTCTGTTCATGGTGATTGAATGTGCAGAGAGTTAACTATCACCGAGATGCCTAAGTGCCATCTCTTATATCACTTATTTCTACTTAGATGAAACCTGATTTGTTTGCCATGATCTCTACCATCTCTACTCATCACTATTGCTTCAGTTGTAGAATCCTTGTTCTCAGCAATGTGTAGCAAACACCCTGCATATACAACAGGAAGCATCTATCCACCATTTATGACAGATATATCACAGAGTTTGGATACATAATTTAGAGGTATTTGAAAATCAGAATGACTTCATCAGAATACCTTTGGACTTTATGACCAAGCCTGGTAGTTTTCATATTAGGACTTTAAGACATTTCAAGTAGATTTGATCCTATTCAGCTTGTTCTCAGTAAGGCAAGACGACACATGTATCATTATTACAGCAACAATTTCTCATTTAAGAGAGAATATGACAGATGACTTCCAGGCAAATGAAATAAGGAGAACAATTTTCAACTCTCTTAAATCTCTAACACAAATCACTCTGATCTCCCTATTGAAACAGAATGCTTCTTTTCACTCTCATCTGTGTCAGATATAGTAATGTCAGAAATGCATTTGTAAATAAAGATTACAAAATATTTCAATAAACATTGGTTTTTTGTTTTGTTTTAGAGATGAAAGAATTTTCTTGTGTTTTTGGGTTTTACTTCTCATATCTTTACTAGAGGTAGACATTTTTAAAACCAATTACTGTTTACAAGCTTAAATTCTGTTTTCTTGCCTACATAAGAATCCACATATTTACTATGGAATTCTTACACTGACATATTCTTGTGCCAGAATTGCTATTGTAGAATCTCTCTGCATACCCTTCATTTTCATGACTACAAACTTTACTGTGCTTATTCTAAAAAAACAAGAACCAAGCTGGACAGAATAAATGTTGGTTTAAAATAAAGAGATGATTTTAGAAAACACTTGTAAGGTCTGCCAGCCCCTAAGAGCAGAATGCAGATTTCTGTGTAGGCTTATGCACCTTTTTAGACTATTAGAGAATAAGCCAATTTGCAAGACACAAGGTAGGTCAAAACATGAATCAATCTAAAGGCTTGCATTGTGAAATAGTCTCAAATATAATTGAATGCTTTTTAATTCTTGGGTTTTTCATGGACCTGAAGGTATTGATATGAATAAAAGATTAAATATCCAAATTTTCAGGAAAGGTTGTGTGAACACATTCTTTTAATACTGAGCCCATGTGAGTTGAGGATAACAGTGGGGGAGAGAGAGAATGCTCAGTGCTTTGCTGAACATCTGACACATTGATAAATCACATAATCTTCCCAGAGATTAAAATGATTAATAACATGGTGTGTAGAAACTACTTGCCTTGGTTCAAATCCTCATCTTCCAAATCACCAGCTTGGTGACCATGGCAATGAACAAAACATTGAACTTGGTTGAATTTCATAATTAAAAAAAAATCTCTGAAAGTAATATAACAATATCTAACTTGAAGGAGTTATCAGTACTGATGAGTCATAAATTACCAAGGCAATTAAAGGCCAAAGATACATAAATAATTGAGAACAGTAGAGTTGTAATAGTCACAGAATCCATATCTTTCCTAAATCCAACTCTTGATTTTTTAGGTGCATGTGCAAATGCAACTAAATTCATTTTAAGAGATATAAACTTATAAAATCACAACAGTAATGCAATGAAGGAAAGATAATATTTGTAATAACTGACAAAAAATAATTATAAGTCTGTGTGAAGAACATAAATTCGTCCTAAGTCTTATAAGAGAAGCAGGTAATTTTAAACTTTAAAATTTTTAGAAAAAAGTAAATTCAAGACATTAAGCCTAGATAATGTGGTCATAGACATGGACTATGAAGAAAATTTTTATAATTGAAAGCTCAAAAAAATTTAAAATCTTCCAAACTATAAAATCTCCTGCTAAGAGGATAAAAAGCCATAGACAATCCGTTCTACAAACTACCACCCATGTAAGTCTTGGAGTTGGAGGTAGATGGGGCCTCACCTGCTTCTTATTGTGGGAGGCAGGACCCAAGCTTAGAGTCTTATGCTGGCACAGGAATGACTCAGGCATCTTCTCAGTACTTTGTAACACATGTTTGAAAGATATTATCATTGAAGACATTTTGGAAAAGCAGAATACCACTGTATGTTATTTTGTACAGCTGCATGGACCTTTTTGAATGTCAAATCAAAATGTTAACTTTTAATAGTTACAGGAACCAGAGAGCTGGCAAAGCTTGACAAATTGAGGATGATCTCTGTGACCCATATGGTAGAAGGAGATATATGAATCCTGTAAGTTGTCCTATGACCTTCTCTCTCTCTCTCTCTCTCTCTCTCTCTCTCTCTCTCTCTCTCTCTCTCTGTCCTCTTTCATTCTGTATCTGTCTGTCTATCTCTCTCTCTCATATATATAATGTAAGACAATTTCTACAATGTTGTGGATTAAATAATTCTAAGAATCCTTTTTCATCCCCACATGTTCAGAACCACAGCCTCCATTCTAGCAGAAAACACAACTGATTTGGCAAGACCCAAAGAGAATCTTTTCCCAATCTATAGACATTGTCTTCTGAAGTCTCCCATAACCTCATCTAAATTTCTGTGTTCTCTTACTTCTCCTGAATGTAATGGAAGAGAAAATAATTCTGTCTTCAAAATTCACTCTTCATTAAAAAATGATTTTGGAAGATAGAAATCATTGAATTGTTAGTCTTAGAGGACAATACCTGAACTACATCTCCCAGAGACCTAACAATATGTAGTGGATGACATTTCATCATCCTTTTGGTTTCCTTTGGGAAAAAATACAGAAAAGAAACCAGACCAGTAAAAAGATGGGATAATTCCTTTTAGTTACTCACACCCCAACACACACACACTTTTTATTTATATATGTGCGGTATGCATTTGTGTGTGTGTGTGTGTGTGTGTGTTGTATGAATTCATGTGTGTATTTCTGTTGTATGTACATATATGTCTGTGTGGCATGCATGTATGAATGGTATACGTGTGTGCTGTACACCAGAGATTTGTTGAGTCTCCGTTATTCTCCACTTTATTCATCAAGAAAGGGTCTCTCAAAGTGAACTTCTTGTTCACTGATGACTCTAGCAGCTAGTGAATCCTCTCTCTCCTGTTTGACAGGTGCTTAATTACAGAAAATTATATGATGGCTGCCATAACCATTTGGCATTGAAGTGGACATTCTATATATGACTCAGGTTCTTAGGCTTGTGCAGTAAATGTGACAAACACTTGGATTCTCTCTCCAACATGCACTGTCAATATTTCAACATTGCCTTTTTCTTGTTATAGAAAAGTTTATCTGGATGCTTTCAAGGTAGAACAATGACTACAAGCATGTGATTTTTATGCAAAGGCATTTTCCTGCTTGTCAGCTATTTTCCTTCTATATTCTAAAAATATTAACTGCAGTAAAATTCCTCTACTCTGTTTTTTTAACTTTCTTGGTGACAGTAGAGTGCAGGGATGGCCTGAGGGGCAGCATTGAAATAGGAAGACAGACTCATAATAAAAAGTTGTGATCTAGCTTGAAGGGGTTGATGTGACTTCAAGGTTGGTAGGTTTTTTGGTTTTGGTCTTTTTTTTTTTTTGAGATAGTTTATATTTCCCCCCAGGGTAAGGGCTAAAAATGGAACTTGCAGACTGATTTATCTCAATATAGCAAGTTTGTCTGGGAAATGTGTTTTCCAGTGGCTTTAGCTGGAAAATAGCATTTTCTCCATAATATCAGAGTGACCTTAAATTATGACCTTCCATTGGTTGCCCCTCTGATTTCAAGAAGCAGATGCAGGAAATAATTAAATCTAGTCTTCAGCATCAGCAGGATGCTGGATGGCGACCTATCTTGAAAGCAAATTGAAGCTTTGTAAACTGTTGAATGTTCCATATATGAAAACTGCTTTTTGATATGCCAAACCAATCTGCTAAATATAGGTAGCAATAAAGGTCTGAATGTTTTCTCTACTAAGAATCCCTTGGAAACTAAAACTTCTCTGTTTCCCTCTGTAATTTCCCCCATGTGAAAACTGTGCCAACTTTCTGATCTCTATCAAACCTAGAAGCTGAAGAGGAGAGAAGAAAATAACAGATGGAGAGTATGGCAGTGACATCATGAGCTTAAGCCTGACTCTGATGTGAGCTCAGTTCTGAGAAGGTTCATTTAGGACACTAATGTTTGAATCCATCCTGGAAACTAGGTCAGACAGTAAAAGACAGAGGGATATTTACTAGTGAAGAGTACTAATCCCCTTAATCTCTTCCCCCTCACATGATAGCAGAAGGGATTTTACAGGATGAATGATTGCTTTCCTGAATTTTAAAGGACGCTTGTTATATTAATGTGAGACCTGAAGGTATCACTCATGCAGACCCTAGCAATAAAATTGGAGTCACTCTTGCTCCATTATATTTGGAAAGTAAGCAAATAGACTTTGGCCTAAAACACAAGGTCTCATCATCAGACAAAATCAGATTACAAGTCTCAGCTCTGCAAGTTATTTGACCTTTATAAACCTCATTTTCTTTTCTTTATGAGTGTGAGTGGACTTTAAGTCACTAGGATTTGTGTGAAGATTCAGTGGAAGGATGAGTGAAAGAGGCTGAACCTAACTCCTTATTCTCAGAAACCACCAAGAGCTCCGAAATAAGTTCATTATGATAATTTTACTTTATACTATTAAATTATTACACGATTACTCTGATATCCAAACACACTGTTGATATATGTACTCTCACCTTCACACACACACACACACACACACACACACACACACACACACACAAAATGTTAATTTAAAAAATTAAAGATGAACAAATTCTGCATTCTTGGTTGTTCCAATGACATGGTTATTATATACTGTGTGTAAGAGAAAAGTATATATAGAAAATATGCTAATATAGTGTATAAAATCTACAATAGGGATGGATAGCCACCATGACTTTTGCACACAAATGAACTCTTCTTGAAAAATAATTCACCAAAATCTTTTCCATCCAGAAACACAAGCTAAGATTTCTCTGGTCATTTCTTTTTCTTTATTTTCATTTTCACTTCTTTGCATGTTTGTTTCTGATCTGGATGTGTTTTGAAGATAGGGAAAGAGTGAGTCTATGGGGAAAAACACCCCTTTCTCAATTATTATTACTATTAACATATTCACTTTACATACCAATTGTAGCCTCTTCCCTCTCCTCTTTGTTAGTTCCACCCTCCCTCCCACTTGCCATCTCCCTCTTTTCCCCTCCACCTTCCCTTTGGCCTCAGCAAGGGGGGCCCTCCTCTCCTACCATCTAACTCCAGCCAATCAATTTTCTTCAAGAGTGTCTTCTTCTGTGGCCTGGCAAGGTGGCCTCACTATGAGGAAGTGATCAATAAACAGGAAACAAACTACATGTCTGAGACAGCCCCTGATCCTCTATTAGGGGACTCACACGTAGACTGAATTGGCTATCAACTGTATCTGAGCAGGGGGTGTAGGTCCTCTCCATGAATGCTCCTTGGTTGGTAGATCAGTCTCTCTAGGCCCCCTGTGCCCAGATATATTGGCTCTGTATGTCTCCTTGTGGAGCTCCTTTCCCCCTCCTTGTCCTTCTATCCCCCTACTCTTCCATAAGACTTCTGGCACTCTACCAAAGTTTAGGCTTGAGTCTCAGCATCTGCTTCACTGCCATTCTGCATGGAATCTTTCAGAGGACATCTATAGTAGTCTCCCATCTTGTTCCATCTATTCAACCCCTTCCAGTGTGTATTCTTTTTTATCTTATTTTTTGTTGACAATATTCATATTCTCAATTGTTATCCCATTTCCTGGATCGTCCCATTCCTCCCTCCCTTCCGCTTTCACCCTATTCCCCTCCCCTATGACTGTGACTGAGGAGGACCTCCTCCCCCTGTATATCATCCTAGGGTATCAGGTCTCTTCTTGGTAGCCTGCTATCCTTGCTCTGAGTGCCACCGGGCCTCCCCATCAAGGGGATGTGGTCAAATATGGGGCACCAGCATTTGTGTGAAAGTCAGTCCCCACTTCCACTTAGCTGTGGGGAATGTGCTGTCCATTTGGCTGGATTTGGGTAAGAGTTTGATGCTTACTGAACATATTGTCCTTGGTGGGTCCCATAGTTTGAGCAGAAGCCCTGGGCCCAGATCTGCACATCATAGTACTCTTCTTGTAGGGTTCTAGGACCTTCTGAATTCTTCTATTTCCCCATTCTCCCATACTTCTCCCACCAAGAGTCCCTATAGGATATCCTCACCTGTATCCCACTTTCCAGATAAGTGAAGACTTTCATTGGACATGCCTCTTGGGCTAGTGTCCAGATATAAGTGAGTAGATACCATTTGAGTCTTTCTGCTTCTGGGTTAACTCACTCATTATGATAATTTCTAGATCAACCCATTTGTCCACAAATTTCAGGAATTCCTTGTTTTCAATAGCTGAGTAGTATTCCATAGTGTAAATGTACCACAGTTTCTTTATCCACTCTTCTACTGAGGGACACTTAGGCTGTTTTCATGTTCTGCCTGTTATTAATAAGTCTATATGAACATGGTTGAGCATATGTCCTCGTTGAGTGCTGGAACATCCTCTGGGTATATTCTAAGGAGTGGAATAACTGGGTCTTGAGGTAGCCCTATTCCCAATTTTCTGTGATAGCACCAGATAGATTTCCAAAATGGTTGTCCTAGTTTGTATCCCCACCAGCAATGAAGGAGTGTTCTTCTTTCTCCACATCCTTTCCAACACGTGGTGTCTCTTGAATTTTTTATCTTAGGCATTCTGATGGATGTAACATGGAATCTCAGAGTAATTTTGACTTGCATTTCTCTGATGACTAAAGACGTTGAGCATTTCTTTGAGTGTTTCTCAGCCATTTGATATTCCTCTTTTGAAAATTATCTGTTTAATTCTGAGCCCCATTTCTCAATTGGGTTATTTGGTTTTGTGGTGTTTAACTTCTTGAGTTCTTTATATGTTTTGGATATTAGACCTTTTTCAGATGTAGGGTTGATGAAGATCTTTTCCCAACCTGTAGGCTATCACTTTTTCTGTTGACAGTGTCTTCTGCCGTATAGAAGCTTCTCAGCCTCATGAGGTCCCATTTGTTAATTGTTGACCTTAAGGCCTGGGCTGTTGTTTTTCTGTTCAGGAAGTTGCCTTCTGTGCCTATGTGTTCCAGGCTCTTCCCCAATTTTTCTTCTAACCGATTTAGTGTCTCTGGTTTTATGTTGAGGTCTTCAATACACTTGAACTTGAGTTTTGTGCATGGTGACAAATATGAATCCATTCGCATTTTTCTACATGTGGACATCCAGTTAGACCAGCACCATTTGTTGAATATGCTATCCTTTTTCCATTGAATAGATTTGGCTTCTTTGTCAAATATGAAGTGACCATATGTGTATGGATTCATTTCTGAGTCTTCGATTTGGTTCCATTGATCAACCAGTCTGTTGCTGTGCCATGCTGTTTTAATTACTATTGCTCTATAGCACAGCTTGAGATCGGGTATGGAGATTCCTCAGGAGGATCTTGTATTGTATAGGGTTGTTTCTGCTATGCTGGGTTTTTTGTTTTTCCATATGAAGTTGAGAATTGATCTTTCAAAGACTTTAAAAGATTTTACAGGTATTTTGATAGGGATTGCATTGAATCTGTAAATTGCTTTTTGTAAGATGTTCATTTTTATTATGTTAATTCTCCCAATTCATGAACAAGTTAGATCTTTCTATATTCTGATGTCATCTTCAATCTCTTTCTTCTGAGATTTAAAGATTTTTTAAAATAAGTCCTTCACTTGCTTGGTTAGAGTTACTCCTAGATATTTAATATTGATTGTGGCTGTCATGAAGGGTGTAGTTTTCCTAATTTCGTCATCTGCATGGCTGTCATTTGTATATAGGCAGACTACTGACATTTTTGAGTTAATTGTATCCAGCATATTTGGTGAAGGTGTTCATCAGCTGTAGGAGTTCTCTGGTGGAATTTGGGCATCACTTATGTACACTATCCTATCATCAGCAAATAGTGACAATTTGACTTCCTCCTTTCCCATTTGGATACTCTTGATCTTGTTTTTTTTGTCTTACTGCTCTCTCTACAACTTCAAGAACTATATTGAAGAGCTATGGCAAAAGTGGGCAGCCTAGTCTGGTCCCAGATTTTAGAGGAATATCCTTGAATATCTGTGGGGAGCCATGCTAAATTCTGTCATATCAGAAATCCTGTGCTTAGGCTGTACTCTGTGACCTTCCAGTTGCTGAGCTTTGCTGGAGGAGATCTTTGTGTTCCAGGCCATTCTTGAACTATTTACTTTTGAAAGAAGATGGGAAGTCCATACTGAGAAACACCCAGAGGATTAAGGAAATCCTTTCAGAGAGATACTCAGTAATAGGAAGTTATTGTGTTCTTCTTGCCTGGGAGCTAGGGAAAGAGGGATCAGAATAGATCCTATTGATCTTGCTATTTAAAGTCTTACTTGTCCGCATTGAAATGAGTCTTAATCAGAAATTTCCAGACCAGACTCATTATCTCTGTACCTCACTTTCAATCCCCACTCCCTCTTTTCAGGTGAACACTGGTTGGATTCGTCCCGTGGGCTGGGACGTACCAAGTATCTCTCCATTTAATTTTATGTTGGCTATTGGCTTGCTGTATATAGTCTTTATTATGTTTGGATATGTGCCTTATATTCCTGATCTCTCCCAACCTTTAAACATGAAAAGGTGTTGGATTTTATCAAATGTTTTTCTGCATTTAAGGAGATGATTATGTGGGGTTTTTTCTTTCAGTTTGTTTATATCGTGGATTACATTGATGGAGTTTCTGTACATTAAACCATCCCTGCATGTCAGGAATGAAGCCTACCTGGTCATGGTGAATGATATCTCTGATATGTTCTTGTATTTGTTTTGCTAGTATATTTTCTATATTTTATTAATTTACTCATATTAGCTCTCAATTATTATTCCATCCCTTGTATCCTCCTATTCCTTCCTCCCTCCCAATTTCCCCTTATTGAGTATTTTTGTGTCAGTGTTCATAAGAGAAATTGGTCTGAAGTTCTCTTTGTTTGTTAGGTCTTTGTGGGGCTTATGTATCAATGTGACTGTGGCCTTATAGAATGAATTTGGTAAAGTTCCACCCATTTCTAACTTTTGGAGTAGCTTGAAAAGTATTGGTATTAGCTCTTCTCTGAAGGTCTGGTATAATTCTGACTGAAACCATCTGGTCCTGGGATTTTTTTGGTTGGGATACTATCCATAATTGTTTCTATTTCCATAGGAGAAATAGGACTATTTAATTTGTTTATCTGATCTTGATTCAAGAAAATTGTGCATTTCACTTAGATTTTCAAATTTTGTGGCATATACACCTTTAAAATAGGATCTTATGATTCTTTGTATTTCTTCAGTGTCTGTTGTTATGTCTCACTTTTCATTTCTGGTTTTGTTGATTTTGATAGTGTCTCTCTCCCTTTTGGTTAGTTTGGCTAGCAGTTTGTCTATCTTGTTGATTTTCTCAAAGAACCAGCTCCTAGTTTTGTTGATTCTTTAAATTATTCTCTTTGTTTCTAATTTATTGATTTCGGCCTTGAGTTTGATTATTTCCAGACCTCTACTCCTCTTGGTTGCTTCTGCTTCTCTTTTTCCTAGGACTTCCAGCTCTGTCATTAATTTGCTCATGTGGGATGTTCCATTTTCTTTTTAAAAGCACTTAGTGCTCTGAATTTTCCTCTTAGCACTGCCTTCAATGTGTGCCACAAATTTGGGCTATGTTGCTCCTTCATTTTCATTGAATTGCAGGAAGTCTAGTTCTTTATTTCTTCCCTGGCCCAGGTGTCATTAGGTATAGAATTATTTAATTTCCATATGTGTGTAGCCTTTTTGTTATTTCTGTTGTTGTTGAAGTCCATCCTTAGACTATGATGATTTGATAGGATACAAGGTATTATTTCAATCTTCTTGAATCTGTTGAGGCTTGCTTTTTGACCTACTATGTGATCGATTTTGAAGGAGGTTCCATGGGGTACTGAGAAGGTCTAATCCTTTGTGTTGGATGAAAAGTTCTGTAGATATCTGTTAGATTGATTTGATTCATGATGTTGGTTAATGTCATTATTTCTTGGCTTAGTTTCTGTTTCAATGACCTATCCTTCCATGAAAGTGGGGTGTTGAAGTCTCCCACTAATAGTGTGTGTGGCTCAGTATGTGGGTTAAGCTTTGTTAATAGGTCTTTTACAAATATGAGTCTTTTACAAGTATGGGAGCATAAATGTTCAGAATTGTGATGTCATCTTCCTTGATTTTCTCTTTGATGAGTATAAAGTGTCCTTCCTCATCTGTTTTAGTAAGTTTTGGTGTAAAGTCTATTTATTAGATATTAAAATGGCTACACAAGCTTGCTTCCTGTTTCCATTTGCTGGAATACTTTTTCCCAGCCTTTTACTCTGATGTAATGTCTATCCTTGTGCCTGAGATGTGTTTCTTGGATGCAGAAGAATGTTGGGTCTTGTTTATGCATCCATTTGGTAAATCTGTATCTTTTTATTGGAGAATTGAGACTACTGATATTGAGAAATATTAGTGACCAGTGACTGTTAAGTCTATTGATTTTGATGTTGGTTGCAGTAGAGTGCTTGTGTAGTTGTGTTTTTGCAATGGTATAGTTATCTATTTCCCATGTAGTTTCGGTTGTAGTTTGTCACTTTGGATTGGAATTTTCTTCTATTAACTTCTGTAAGGCTGGATTAGTAGTTAGGTACTGTTTGAATTGTTTTTATCATGGAATATCTTCTTTTCTCCACCAATGGTTATTGGAAGTTTCGCTAGATAGAGTATTGTTGCCTGGCATCTATGGTCTCTTAGAGTTTGCAGGACCTCTGTCCAGGGCCTTCTGGCTTTTATGGTCTCTGCTGACAGGTTGGGTGTAACTCTGATAGGTTTGCCATTAAATGTTAATAAGCTCTTTTCCCTTGCCATTTTTAATATTTTTTCTTTATTCTGTATATTTTGTGTTTTGATTAATATGTGGCAGGTAGATTTTCTTTCCTGGTCAATTCTATTTGGTGTTCTATAGGCCTCTTGAACATTTATATGCACCTCATTCCTTAAGTTGGGGAAATTTTCTTCTATGATATTTTTGAAGATATTTTCTGGTCCGTGGAGCTGGGTATCTTTTCTTTCCTCAATTCCTATTATCCTCAGATTTCATCTTTTCATAGTGTCCTTTATTTATTGGATGTTTGTGTCAGGAATTTTTCAGATTTAGCATTTTCTTTAATAGTTCTACCATTTAGGAATGATAATGGTTCCTTAAAAGTTTCACCATAGTATCTTCTACTGCCAAGATTCATTCCTCCATCTCTTGAATTCTGTTACAGAATCTTAGGTCTGCATTACTTGCATGCTTCTCTGAGTTCTTTTTCCTGTATTTCTTCTGTCTGTGTTTTTGTCATTGTTTCCATTTTCATCTTCAGATCTTGAACCGTTTTATTGATTTCCTTCATCTGGTTATTTGTAGTTTCTTGAGTTTCTTCCAGTGACTTTCTATGGGTCTTCAGATCTTGGACTCTTTTATTGATTTCCTTCATCTGGTTGTCATTTCCTGTATTTTTTCCTCTCTATAGGCATCTTTAATGTTGTCAATCTATTTGGCTGTGTCTTTCTGCATTTGTTTTCGGATCTTATTTGTTTCCTCCATTATCATATTCATTACTATGTATTGGAGGTCATTTTCTTGTCTTTCAATTGTGTTTTAGTTCTCAGGGTTAATTTCATTGAAATAATTGAGATCTGGAGAAGCAATATTTTTTGGTTGTTGTTGTTTATGGTTTTGCACTGACCTCTAGTCATCTTCCCGTCTCTAACATTGGGACCCTGATCCATGCTCTTCATTCTGCCTTGGCCAATGGGCCCACAGAGTGGCTGGAGAGGGTGGACAGGTGTGGCACGCTCAGCTGCCACTCAGCTGCGGCTGGTGGTGTGTCTGCAGCTGACTGGACCCTTGTGTGGGCCCTGGGTCTCTCTGAGGTCTGGCAGGCCTGATGTAGGCTCTTTGTTCCCCCTGCACGAGTGGGCCTGCAGGTGGTCAGAGAGGAAGACATGGGGCAAAGTTGATGCAAACATGGTTGGCTCAGGGTTTTGGTTTTGTGCTCAAGCTCCTGTTCCCGTGGCCTCTGACTACTGAGGCTTTCTCAGAACTTGTGGGTCATTCCAAGGTCAGAAGCACTCATTTTCCTGTGTTTTTCCTGGGCTAGCAGGTCCAGCCTGGAGTTACACTACCCACAGTTCAGTCTCAGATATCAAGCTCCATTATCACTGGTGGCAACCCGTCTAGCTGTTTGGAAGTATGCACCTTTACTCCACATTTTTATATTAGACCACCTGGGTGTGTCACTTTAGCGCTGTGTCTGGGGTTGTGTCTTCAGCTGCCTGATCTTCTGTGAGGGCCATGGGTTTCTCTGTGGACTGGTGGGTCCAGATCCATGCTCTCTGTTCCCCCTGGGTCAATGGGCCCACAAAAGGTCTTAGACAAAGATAGGGAGCACAGGTGAGGCCAACTCCCTTGGCTCTGGGTTTTGGTTCTGCACTCATGCTCACCTGGACTGAGAAACCCCTGGGGCTTTTTCAGGACTAATGAGTTGGTCTGGGGTCAGAGCCACATGTTGTCCTGTGTTTTTCCAGGGCCAGTAGCTCCACTCTGGAGATACGCCACCCAGAGTTCAGTCTCAGATACACTGTTCCCTGTAAACAATAGTGGACACCTGCCCCACTGCTAGGAATAGTACTCCCTTCCTCTAAGTTCTTAGCACAGAACAGACAAGGAGCGCAGCTTTAGTGTTGCATCTGGAGGGTGTATCCCAAGCTGCCTGGTCCCCTGCGTGGGGTCTGGGTCTCTCTGTAGACCAATTGGCCCAGAAACACGCTTTCTGTTCCCCCTGGACCTAGTATTGTCCAGATCTTTCAGATACCATGTTAATCACCTCTGCAGGCAGGACCATGCCTGCATTCTCAGCTACCTGCTTCCATAGCTACTTCCCCTGAAGCTGCTCTCCAGGGGATCCATGCTCTCTGCATGGGCTCTGGGTATTTCTGGACCAGTGATCCCAATCCCATAAACATGGTCTCTGTTCTCCCTGGACCTAGTATTGTCCAGATCTTCTGGACACCATGCCAATCATCTCTGCAGGCGGGACTCTGCCTGTACTCCCAGCTTCCTGCTTCAACAGTTGCTGCTGTGGTGGCTGTTCTTCAGGGGGTCCATGCTCTCCATAAGTTCAGGAATGTGCAGGTTATCTGTACTTTATTTCTGTTGAACAGTGGAGTTCTTCTGCTGTGGTGGAGCGTAAGCTTGGTTTTCCTGGATAGGAAAATAGTCCAAATCCCTGATTTGATTACTCTAGCATCTAAACAAGGTCCTCTTCACTTGCCGCCATCTTCGACTCCCCCCAGTGTGTATTCTATTTGCCTTTCTGAGTGAGATTTACACATCCTCTTTACCAACCCTACACACACCAGAAGGATAATATCCAAAAATATAATAAAGAACTCAAGAAAGTAAACACAAACAAACCAAATAGTCCAATATAAAAAGTGAGGCACAGAGCTAAATAGAGAATTTTCAACAGAAGAATATTGAATGGCTAAGAAATTCTTAAGAAAATACTCAATGTCCTTAGTCATTAGGAAAATGCAAACCAAAACAATCCCAAGATACCATCTTATACCCACTAGAATGACTAAGATAAAAAATTCAAATGCTAGGTGTAAGATGGAATCTCAGAGTCATTTTGAGTTGCATTTCCCTGATAAATAGGGATGTTGAGCATTTTTAAATGTTTCTTAGCCATTTGATATTCCTGTCTTGAGATTCTCTGTTTAGTTCTATACCCCATTTTTAATTGAAATATTTGGTTTGGTGTGGTGTTTAGTTTCTTGAGTTCTTTATATATTTTAGATATTAGCCTTTTGTCAGATGTAGAGTTGGTGAAGATCATTTCTCTGTTTGTAGGCTGTTTGTTGTTGTTGTTGTTGTTGTTCTTTTGACAGTGTCCTTCATCTTATAGAAGATTTTCAGCTTCATAAGGTCCCATTTATTAATGGTTAATCTTGGGGCCTGAGCTGTTGGTGAACAGAAGTTCAAGAAGTTGTCTCCTGTGCCAATGATCTGCAGCCCACTGCAGCCCCTGTCAGTTGCTGCTGACAGCCACAGTTCCCACCAGTAGCCATGCCTACCACCTCTGCCAGCAGCTACCCAGCCATTTCCCCACAGCCACCACCACTGCCACAGCCACTAATGATCTGTTCCCCAGAGAGTCCTTGCTCTTTCCCTTGTTCGGGAGAGGTTTTCTGAAGTTTATTCTTTTTGAACTGTGGAGTTGTCCCACTAAGTGTTCCTGGATAAGAAATCAGTCCAATTACCTGACTCAATTACTCTGCCTTCTAGACAAGGTCTTCACTGCTTGCCACCATCTTGCAATCCCTCTGAATATAACATTTGTATAATTCCTGATTGTTTCATGGTTCTTCTTGCTGTAGATAGTTTATGTATTTATGTGTGATAATATAAATATATAAGTAAAATATGAAAATATTTAATAAAAATTCAACTACACAGTTTTAAAAAAAGACTGTTTTAACTGGGCTATGTAGCATTATTTTCTATGAATTATGGGACCTAAAATAATCACATTGTAAAAGTGAAAGAAAAAAACAAAAACCTTAGGGGATGATAAAAAATCTAGACACTAGAGATGACATCTCTGTGTTGTCCCCTGGAATCTTCATTGTAGCAAGGCATATGTATACCAGAGTTTGCTCTGGGAATGTTCAATATATTTGGGGAATAAGGCTTGGCTTAGAATTTAGTTGATAGTGTTAATAGATACTATTAGGTAATGGCAACATTTCCAATAGTGCTAATTACAAGTTATTGAAAGAAGTCTCAATGTAATGAAAAGAAATGTCATTCAGCAAAGCATTTTTACCATGCACTGCTCAACTAAGGTTCTTATTCAAATGAAGATCTCAATTTGCAATTTTGAGTGTGGATTGAGAGTGGGCTTCTTTCCTTAGTCTTATTTTTTGAAATGATTTTTCATTGACATGCAATATTTGTAATATGTATGAGTGTACAGTGTGTTAGATTAGACTGTATTTGATTCAGATGTCGAGTAATGATCAACTCTAGGTAATTTGTATATCCATCACTTTTGACTTTTAACATTTCTTTATGAGGACTACATTCAAATTCTTCTAGCTATCTTGAGATATTTAATGTATTGTTTTTAATTTTTTTCACCTGGACATGCAAATCCCAACTATAATTCACACATAAACAATCACATGATACCTCTACCTCTGGCTTGATCTCTCTTCTTTTTCTTTCTTTCCCACTTTTACTTGCGTTTGTCTCTGGTAACAACCACCCGGATCTTGCCTGTAAATTCAAGTTTCTAAGATTTCATATAAAACTATATGGTACTTATCCTTTGGAATAATCACCATACATGTTGGCACAAATGACAGAGTTTATTCTTCTTATATCTAAATAGAAGTTCAAGGTGTAGATTAACCACATCTTCATCCATTCATATGCTGATGAGCATATGGGTGTATTCCACATTTCAGTAGTTGTAAATAGTGCCACAATAAACAAGATATTGCTTGAGAAAGAATAAGCAGGCTAACCAGATGAGACTTGATAGCCTATGACCATATAGTGGGGGAGGGGGTCCCCCACAGTCTTAGACCTAGGGGAGGGCAAAAGGGTAAAAGTGGGAGGGCAGGAGGGAGTCATATAAAGACACAAGTGATGGGACAACAATTGAGTTGTAATATGAATAAATTAATTGAATAATAATAAAAAAGAAAACTAAAAAATAAGTGTTATATTAATGATGTTGTATACTTCTAAAAAAGCTTCGACAGGTTTCTTAAGTCTGGTCTATAAATAAATCAAAGTTTGAACTGTAGAGTTTAAGAAGCTCTAAAAAAACACTCCTAAGAAATGCTCTAGTGAAGATTTTCTTCACAAGTGTCTTGCTGATCAGAATAAAGAATTAACTAAAAAGTTATGTATTAAACTAGTGACTCAGGAAATATAAAAACCCTTGAACTGTTGTCTGAACCCCCAGAAGTTCCATTTAGCATCAGACAAAGACTGGTACACCATCAATGATTATAAATATCATGTTTTCCCATCAAGAAAAACAAATGAACCAAATGGGTAAATGTCTAGCGCCTTGAGAAATGGTTCAGCATTTAAGGGTGCTTATTCTTGTCAATGATTTGGTTCAGCTTGCAACACATGCAATGTGACTTACAACCATTATTAACTCTAGTTCTCCCTAGGAGTTGATTCTCCCTTCTGAACCATTTAAGCACCGGTTCTACACATGATGCACAGATATACCAGTAGGCAAAATTACCATATATCTACATACTTCTTATAAATATCCATATTGTAACAATCTGTGGAAATGAAAATATGAGATAATTTGTGAAATAATCCAGGAATAACACAATTTTAGTTAGATAGGGGGTCACTGACATCACAAAATGGCCATTATGAAGAAAATAAGTGACAAAAAGCACTGGTGCAAATTTAGAGAAAGTGAATATTCCTCTTTGCCAGAGGAATATTCAATTGTACATGTACTATGGAAATCACTACAGAGGTTTTTCAAAAGCCTAAAATTAAAACTACCACATAGCCCAGTTATATACTCTTGGGCATGTAAACAAGAGACTATAAGTCAACACAAAACATAGAAAACTGCCCATCTGTGTTTACTGCTGTACTATTCACAATAGTCCAGAAATGGAGCCAGTAGGGAAATTCATCAGCAAATGAAAGGATAATGAAAACATGGTATATATACACAATAGAATATTCTTCAGTCATTAAAAAAAATAAAATCATGACATTAGCTGGAAAGTGGATGGATTTTATCTCAAAGAAGGGGTCAAAATTTATATGTTTGTATATAAAAATATGTGTTCTTATCTATATATCTATAGGTACCTGATGAAACTATAAGAGAAACATGGTGGAAGGTGAAAAGATATTTAGAGTAAGTAAACGAAGGTGGCTATCTATATGACAGAAAGCGACTAAACAGAGCAAGTCAAAATACAGAGGAATGTTGAGATATATGGAAATTAATAGAAAAAACACTGGTATGCATAAAAACACCACAATAAAACCCATCACTTTATGTATTAACCATAATTTTTAATTAAAAAACTTATCAAAGAAAAAAGTTGAGCCAAGAATTTCATGCATGATATCTAATCCAATGATGACTTTATGCCCTTTTTTTGACAATGGAAACACTTGAATTGAGGTATCCTGTATGTGGATGTTTCTGATTGTTTTCTGTTATAAAGAGAATACTGTCAATGAGATAATATAATCCATAGAAATTAAAATTTTTATGAAGATCATTGTACACACGACTTTAATCCTATTACCCAATATGAAAAGACAGGGGAAATTGGTACTCTAGACCACATATGGCTGCATAGTAAGTTCAATGTCAACATAAATGTGTCAAAACCATGTGTAAAAAGTATACACAATAAATAACTATCAAAACAAATAATATAAATTGATGACTTAATATAACCAGAGACAACTGGTGGGAACTCAACTTACATGAAAGCCACTCTGTTAAGGGTTGTTCATAGTAATTAATAGTCAAAATTTTATCCTTAAAGAGCTTACTGAAAAAAAAAATGGTTTCCCTCATTTATCACTCATGAAATAAGAGTCAGAGATGTTTTTCCAAAATCACACCACATTCCATGATAAACTATAATTGAGTTATATTTCATTCTTGTTTCTCTTATCTTTCTATCTGATAGTTCCTTTAAAAAAAGAGAGAGAGAAGTGAAACAAAGCTTTATTTGCATGAGGCAAATATTCCCTATAAAGATGGACAACTGCCTCCAAAGGTAAAAAAATAGCTCTCTAGAGAAGGAGGGATATGAAACAAATCTTATTAATTACAATGGCCAGTGAAGCATGGTGAAAAAAATGGATCTCTATATGTCTGTGCTAGTAAAATTTCACAACACAAGAGTGAAATGACTAAAACAAAATATTATGTTCCCTGGAGGAGGGGAATGGCCAGTAAACACAGCCAATAAAGAAGGTGAGACAGAGAAAGATCCAATAGATGAGGTTCCATCTCAAAAACACTGACTACTCTCACCATCTTTCAAACAATGTTGGTGCCTGAAGATTCCAGGATATGGGACTAGGCTACCACCAATTGGAAGGGCAACCTTGCTGGTGGTAGGCAACCCCATATAGAGGCAAATGTGTTGACTATTCCTTCAGCTAATAAAGGCAATGTCATCTCTGGCAAAGTACTTAGAAAAAAAGGACAGGGAAGGAAGGAAAAGATGAAGAGAAGGAGGAGAGAGTAAGAAAGGGCCAATAGCATCAATCAGTGCTTCATAGATAATTTTCCCAGTATAAGAATAATATTACCTGAATTTCTCAGCATCCATCTGAGCCAACTATCTACCTAAAACAATGTCACAAATTGCCTTTTGACTTGTCTTTACAAGAAACAGAGGGGATTACCTAATTGTTAGTAATGGATCCCACAGGGCAGAGTGAAAGTTTTGCTTAGCTTCACACAATTTATTATACTGTGAACTCAACAACAAACAGATAAGCATTGGGCACCTCTGGGAGTGAGATGCTTTTCTACAAAGAGATGATTCACATGCCAATGAACCATGTCCAGGGCTAGGTTCTGAAAGAGAAAAATCAAATATAGTATGCCATTTTTTACTCATCTTGCTTTATTGACCAAGGCCCTTTACAATTTGTTAATGAACTGCAGAGCTTAATACATTTGTCTTAGCTAAGTGAGAAGACTGATAAGTCAGACTGAAAGAACCTTTCTTAAGAAACAGATAGAGCTAAGAATGATGAAACCAGCAGTCAACAATTTAAGACAGGAAGATTGTGTGTGTTTGAAGTTAATTAGGCTTTCATAGAAAATTCTGTATCAAAAAAGAGAAAAAAAGAGGAAAAAGGAAAGGAAAGAGATGGGCAAGAGAGGAGAGACAAGGAAGAGGGAGAGAAGAAGCAGCAATGGTACAGGGAAGGATCATTTTAAGACCTTTCAGGTTGAGATGTGCAACAGGAAATAGGGCTAATCTCATCACTTTAGAATAACTGATGCAGGATACACACCAGTATGTTTTTGGCAGTACAAAGAATCATCAGAGCTTCATGGTATTTACCCAGTGTCCTTGTGAACTATGGTCAAGAATGTGTGACCTATCATGGCAGACAGTAGCAATGGCCTGTAGTTTGGAATTATAATGGTTTAAAAGCAGAATTATTTGGTTAAAGCAAGAGCAATGGATCAGAGGAGGAAGTAATGCATTAGGACTGTGAACTAAATAAAAGAAATAGTTCCTGAACTTCCTATAAGTCAACAGGGGAGACTCAGATTAGCTGAAGCTACTGTCAGAAAACAAGGATGAGTGTGGATATTCATTTTACTACTGTGATGTCACTGTAACTACTACAGTTTTCATTAGTATAACAAATATGGGAGAGAATCAATTTGGATGGATAACAGTTGCTTGGATTAATGGTTTCCAGGTTCTGGCCCTTACTTCTTTGACTCTGTCATGGTTGGGCCATAGGAAGGGAGAGAGTGATGTGAAGAAAGGGAAGGATAGAGAGAACTAATGTCTCCCTCCCCAGGCCAACTTCTGGTACAGTAGCAGCAGCTGAGAATAGACTTCTGCACCTTGGTCCTGGGGGGGTAATTCATATTCAAACCATGGGAGTTGTTATTTTAGTGGCTTATTATATTGGTCTTCTCTGGCCACCAGAAAATGTGATAAGATTCCGGTAGAATAAAGGAAAATTTTGCATTCCACTAGGAACCAAGTGTGAGAAGTTGGGGGAAGCATCTCCAGTTTCCTAGAAGTTTGCAATTTCTGTTCTCTAGTAACAGTACTGGTTTTGAAAAAGATCTGTGCTCTTTCATATAATAGGAGTCAAAGAACAAAGCAAAAGAGGCTCATGTTGTCCTTTTTCCTCCCAATTCATTCCCCATCATCCCAAAAGAGATGCATCTTATATCCTTTTATGGTTTTATCATGATACACATTTTTCTTTTCTCAGGGGCATCACAGAAGAGAAATGAGGAAACCCAAGGATGGGCAAACCAATTCATGTTTCCTCTAGCATATTAGATGGAATGAAAACAAAGAGAAAAGTATGATCTTGGGGAGTACAGGACTAAGAAAGACATGAAAGACAAAAACTATCTGCTGTTAGGTGCTGGTCCTTGGGCACCAGGTCCTTGCAACAGAAACTGGAGGAGATCTTCCAGTATGAGATAAAATATTTTCTCTTCTTGCATTTTATGAAAGCTTATTTTGTTTCAATGATATTCTGGGGGAGTCTTTTGATTTCCTTGGTATCCATCAACACACACACAGCTTGTTTTCATGGAATTTTTTAAAATGTGGAAACAAAAATGATGAACAAAGCAGTTGTATCTCAACCCTCCTATAATTGGAATTTAAGAGGAGAGTGGCAACACCTAAGTAAAAATACATAAGCCAACAATAATACACAGCTCTGACCTGAAGACAGACCTCAACATCATAAAGCAGAACACAGTGTGTGGAAATTGCATTGAAAGCAGAGCAGGATGAAGCTCAGCAAAGGTGCCAATGAACTCAATGGGAAAAAAATAATCTTTTAATCAATAGTGTGGGAGGAATTTTAAGATCTTTAAGGATTTTTAAGAAGACTAGGGTGATGAAGATGTTTGATAGTCCCAAAATACTTGCTAAAGTTGTTCATCTGGCCTATTTCTTCATGTGGTACTGCATAGTTCATCTTCTAGACCTTCATGGCTGGTTCCTATGCCATGGAAATCTTGCTTTTTTGGTACCTGACTGATTCTTCTTCCCAAGCTCCTACCTGCCCCATAAGCCAGTGAACTTTCCCTATTCACATTCCTTCTGCCCTGCTCAGGTCTTGTTTTTTATTTATTTACTTATTTTTTAATCAGCCAATTAGGAATAATTTCTAGGTAAAGTTAAACAGCAGTATTTGAGGTACATGACAATTTGCTTGTAAACAGTACAGAACTCGAGGGGGCAAACAATAAACAAATACAAAGAACCAGGTGACACTTCAAAAGATGCTTTTCTTCTAGGTCTTGAAGAAAAGAGCTTGATCCTCATGATTTTTTAATTTTCAGGAAAAGCACTTTTATTTTCAAAACTTGTATAAAGTTGCACTTTCAAACAGGAAGAGAATGCACCACAGAACTTTTCATAGTGATATACAAGTTTGACATTATCACACCAGGCCAGGTTGTCTAGTACCAGAATCAAGTTGGTGATGTCATTGGTAGTGGCCAAAAAGAGTGAAGATGACAGGTTATTTAGGTTCTGTATTAAGAAGGAACAAAGTCCTGATAAGTTAAATGAATTTTTGGTGGAAGAGCAAAGAAGAGGAATAGAGTAAAGCTAAGCAATGAGGAGAGGTGTGTGCGATAGGAGGGACATCATGGGCAGGGAGATTTGCAGCCCTGCTGGCCAGACTTATGGCCTATGTTGCCACAGTTTCATTTATAACCAGTAGTGTGATTGAAGAGAATGTGACTCTGATAATGATAAAACTAAATTCTAATGTGATCCAGAGAAAGAAGCAAAATGTTATATATATAACTATATATGTGACATATATAACTATATATATGTGTTATATATGACTATATGTGCTATATATAACTATACATGTGATATATATATACACACACACAAGTGTATATATACATGTGTATATATACATGTGTGTATGTGTGTATATATAAACATACATATGTGTGTGTGTGTGTGTGTGTGTACACACATACATACACACACAGAGCTATATTGATAAAAAAACACCCCACAAATTTCACTACACACAGGTCAAAGGGTATTTATATTCTGGAGCTAACTATCAGTGGTCATGTCCCAGAAACACCTATTAGGTTACTTTAATTCTGTGTTCTAATGAACCATTTTATGGAGTTTCAAATAGAAATAGAACAAAGAAGGCCACAATTCAAGTCACTTTTAAAATACATTGGTAGAATCATCAAGCAGATAGGTTATAGTCAAGTGAGGAAGCCTCTGTTACAGACTTTGTGCTCCCCAGTGGTACTCTTAACTTCAGTGTGCCAAAAGCTAATGTTCTGCTCAATTAGTATTTTTCAAAAGTCTGTATTAGATCAGGCACAGATGAGGGTAAAGAATAATCAGTAAGGGGAAAGAAAAGTCAGGATACATGTTAATTAGATTCCTTTTTTTTTTTGACATGAACTATTCTTACCTATCACAATAACTTAAGTTGTTTTCAACAGTTGTGTATAGGAGTTCTGCATGTATTCATGACTGTGTGCCATGTGTGTGTCTGGTACCAGGAGAAACCAGAAGAAGGTGTTGGATCCCCAGGTATTAGAGTTCCATATGATATTGAAGCACCATGTGAGTTCTAGGAATCAAATCTGAGTCCTCTGGAAGAGTATTTTTTCCACTGAGCCATCTTTCCTGATTGAAATATTAATCAGTTGAGCAGTCAGTCTTGTATTGTAGCAGCTTCACTGCCAGGTATAGCTTCTTCCCAGCAACTTTCATTCACAGATTCACACACACATATATATATCAGTTATATACCTATACTATAATCATCAGTAGATCCTCATGCATGTGCTTATTCATGTTCACTATGCTTCAAAAACACATAAAAGTGTACAGTGTATGAATGCTTTATATAGATTGGGGCAGGAAGATGTTGTATGACTTAAAACTATGAAATGTGTGTATATTTGTGAGTGTGTGTGAGTGTGTGTGTGTGTGTATGTCAGAAGAAAACCATGGGTGTCAGTGCTCACCTTCCACTTTATATGAGGCAGCATCTCCTTGTTCACAGCTGCATATACCATGCTCTGTGACACACAAACTTCCTGTTTCCACTATCTATGAGTAATCTGAGATTCTCAAGAACTGTCATTGTGTCCAGATTTGCCTAGATTCTTGGGATTTAGACTCATGTCCTTATATTTGTCTAGAAGTGTTTTACCCACTAAGCCATCTTTCAAGCCCTAGCATGTGTTCTTTAAAGAGGTTGAACTTAAATTTTCAATACTCAGAGAGTATAGATCAGAAAAAATATTGCTGATAGGTATAAAATAAAGTATAAAACTTGGAGGTGTCAGACTGACTTCTACATTAAAATTTGTTCTTTGTTATTTATACAAATAGTTGAACTGAATAGAAATTTAGTAGCTATTTACTGTTACAATAAATTTATCAGTTCAGCGTACGAAGCCAATAACTAACACAGAGTCTGAAATACACTTTAAAGCTGCAAGCACTATGCTGGGCAGAATCTTAACTGATTCTAATCTACTCATAAATTAAAATAAACTACTCTAAACCCCATAGCCTAAGTATATTCCAAGTACTTGGCAATCATACCCTTGGATCCTTCTCTCCTCTTTCTCCTGTCAACTGTCAACCATCCTCTCTCACCATCCACTGCCAATTCCTGGCTTGCCCTCCCTCTCCAGGAAGTACTGCCTTATACTTCCTGTCTTCCTTCCCAGCTGATTGGCTAAAAAGTGCTTTATTGACAGTATTTACATACACTCAAGACATTCCTCCACAATTTACATGAAAACTATGTGGTGTCCTCTCTCTTTTTTTCCCTTCTTTCTCACTTTACTACCCTCCCACCCATTATTCATTCCTTCCCTTCTTAATTCACAATCATTTAAATACTTGTACATACATGTATAGTTCCTTGTGTTTTGGTACCTTCTTGTTAAAACAGATAATTTCCCTATAATGAAGAGTCAGTCTTGCCTGACAATAAACTGTATGTATGTGATCCTGTCAAACTGTGCTCTGAGATCTCCATTTTGTCAACTTTTCCAGGTGAGACATGGAAGGTTTGTAATACTTTGAACCATTGACCAATCCCAGAGTTTGGAAAAGAAACACAGGAAAAAATGTCCAATAAGAAAATAGAGAGTAAATCAGCTGGGAGTAATGCCTACATGTCTATCCCAAAGACTAAGTGATGCTAAATGGACACACCTGGATAAAGGGCCATGGATACAGATACAAAACCCATGGGGTTTGGTTAGATAGGACACCTTAACAGACTCTAAAAGAATTAAACAAACAAACAAACAAACAAACAAACAAGATCTGAATATTGACTTAAGAAGACACATTTGCATTTGGATATTTTAGGAAAAGAACAAGTGCTTATGTGCTGTTTTTCATCTTGTCATAACATGATGCCATCTTGGATTTGCCTCAGTAGTTATGGCAACTAAAGAGAACAATGAGAGGCATGCAAATCTATGACAATGATATTGCAGCTTTTTACACTTATGAGGGGAAGGAGATATCCCAGCTCCTAGTGATCCTTAGAGATGTTAAGATATTCAAGAAAGGAAAGGTTGATTAAAAGCAGACTTCATTATAAAGCTTCCATGATGTCTCCAAGCATGGTGCCAAGGGACTTTGACCCCATTGTTTTGGGGTCACCTATGCCTCTCTAAGTGGCTCCTTACATATGCCATGTAAAAATGTCAATAAAATCACTCATCTCACCAGGTTGGACTTTTGTGAAATTGTGCTTTGGTGTGTCATGGCTACATATCTGGGGTGATTGTGTGTTCATTTGTGTCAACACAAGGAAACTTTGCCTAGTGATATTCAAATGTAAGTTCTTTCTGAAGATAAAATGTTGGGATTTTTGTTTTGTTTGGATTGAAAGACAAGAGATAAAGAAACAGATGGGATAAGCTAATACATGATGAAAAGCAAACAAAACCAATCAGCTCCCAGTGAGTATTCCTGTCTTCCTCAAGCAAGACAATGATCTCCAAAGTGCCAGAAAGAGCAATCATGGTCACAAGGAAATTAAAAACCAAGACTCCTAAAGGAACAGTGTGAAAACATAAAGCCCTTCAAATTTTTCAGTCTCAGAAAAATTACATCTCAGGGATGTTAGACAGAGATTTGAACATGAAGCCACTACTGTCTTTAGAGCTAAAGAATTTTTTTAATGTAATGAAGAGGAATAAAATATTTCTTTGGAGAATTACTTGGAAAATAGTTGCTTTCTAAGGAACTTAAGGGTTCAACATAAAGAGATACTGAAACAAATTTTTTACTTTATTGAGGCAATCCCTCAAGCAGTCTAAATCTGAAACATTTAGAAAAAACAAAAATGTAACAAAATGTGAAATCTGGTCTTTTGAGTTTTAAATTGTCAGAAAACTGTATGTTGCTCCATAGGGGTACATAATACCTTGTATATTTTCCAGGTTTCTGATAGACACATGTTATTTTCAAAGTACACAAATTGTTTTTAAATATCCATGAACATTTAAAGCTCAGAAACTGAACAATCAATTTTTTGTAACTTTGCTTTAAGAATCCATTACTTACATTTTGATTTTATGAAAAACTGAGTTAGGTATCATTTTAATTCATAATTATACTTTAAAAATTAATTCAACTTGGAAATTTAAGGAAGCCACATATACTTTGAATTCTCAGAGTCAATAATGAGCACTCCTTTCATATATGTTCCCAAAAAATCTCATATGCATGTTGACACTGTTGTAATATCTAGACCATCAAATTATCTATCAGTCTCTGCTGACTTTAGTCTTAAATAATCAGAGTTTTTAGTATATCAGTCTTCTTAAAATGAGCTTTAATAAATATGTGGGCTCACATCCATACGTGAAATGTGATTTTTTTTCAACCATTTCTTCCTTAGTAAAACAAAGACAAAGGTTGGAGATCATCAGTGCAAATAAAACTGTGGTACTTTATAGAATTTTCTGTTGGAATTTATTTCTTTATTATAACTTCTGGCACAATAACTTTACACATGTTATTTAATACTTCATATAGTATATGAGCTTTCTTCTACTGGAACCCTTAGATCCTTAGGCCCTATTTATTTTACAGCAATATATGTCTTCCTTTGTGCACTAATGCTTTTGTTCATTTTATGGGCATCTATGTTGTATCCATATTTTAGGCTTTAGTTTTTCAAGCTGCATAGAATATAAGGGAATTTCTGATGCACATCTTTTGTGGCAGGCTGGATTACACTGTGGTTTTATATTTTCTCCTTTTGGGCTTTTCTAGTTTTCTCCCCACCATAGCTGCACTAACTTTCATTCTACCTATACCACACAAAAAGTTTTTTTTTCCTCATCCTCAACAATACTTATTTTCCCTTGTCTTTAATTACAGCATCCACGCCGGTGAGAGGTGAAAACCCACTTGGATTTGATTGATACTTCTCTGAGCTTAGAGACACTGAACATCCTTTCATAATTTTGCTGGCCATATGTCTGACTCATCTAGGAGAACATCTGTTTACCTTTTTTTTTCTTCTAACTGTACTTTTTTTTCCCTTTGCTATTGAATATTTTCTTCCATTAAATAGATTACTTTTTCATCTCTGGTTGATTGATTTCTCCATATGATGTTTTGGGGTTTATATAGCCTTTTGTTTCATTTTACTTTTATAGTCTGTGCATTTTGCTGTGACACTGGAAAACACCTGTTGCTACACAAAATATTGAGGAAATAGTCTTCCTCAAAATGTTGGTCAGATTCATGTCCAGTGTTTTCACTTACTTTATTGTACTTAGCACACATTGAGTCTTTGTTGTCTGTGTAACTTTATTTTTTACTCTTTTACAAACTCTTTATCTTTGTATTGTAAATAATCTAAGAGCTTCAGAGGTATAAATTTTTTTCCTTTGTTTTTATTGTAAGAATGTTTTGTCTAAAAGTATATTTGTTTAGCATGTGTGTGCTTAGTCCCTGGGGAGGTCAGAAGAGGCCATCTGACTGCCTGGGACAGGAATTACTGGCATCTGTGAGCCAGTGTATGGGTCCTGTGAACCAAGTCATCTGTAAGATAAGCCAGTGCTGCCTCTCTAGCCTCACGAAAACTTCTTAAATTTAATAAAGTCAGTTCAAATTTCTCAAACTCATTCCTATTTGCTGTTTTCAATGTGGAGTCTTTTCCTTTTTAGAGCATTCCTTTTTGTAATCTTAATTTATTCCTCCATTTCTTGTGGGCATGTAGTGGTTACCATGATATTTACAAAATCATATGTCTAAGTTGTTCAAAATTGTTTTATTTCCCATTACAAAGATTGCATAGGAAAAATATAATTCAATACATGTCCATTTAAGAAAATGTCCAATGGAGGATTCTGTGCAATACTTTACTATCCTAATGAGGAGCTTAGAAGTAGCGATTCCTTGTAAGCATGTTTGCATAAATATGTAAGAGAAGAATATGTGCATTTACTGCAGTCATAAACACACACACACACACACACACACACACACACACACACCAAGCTTGAAATAGCATAGAGAGGGAGCCTGCATATAAACCTGTATTTCTTTTTATGAGAAACAATGTAGTTTTTTGGACAAACCCACATAACAATTTTTGTTTATAACAAGACTTGCTAATCAAAATGGGTCCCTGCTTTGTTTTTACACTGAAACTATCATTAGACATTTTGAGATATTGAAACATTGATTTCTCAATAATTTTAATGTTTGTATCATAAAAATTGTTTCAGAATGATTTAGAAACCTTATCCAGGCTGGTTAATGTTGTTCTTTTCCTATATGTTGAATTACCTTTTAATATCCTTATGTCGGGCTTCCAAGTAAAGCCTGAATGCCTCATGCTATAGGTTCTACACTAATGTTTGATTTTCCAAATAATTTGTATGACTCTCACCCAGGTATGAAACCTTTTATGACCAGGTAAATTATTGTTTTTTGTACCTAAAGTAGCCTGAAGAAAGAGGTTCAATATGTACTAAAATATTCTGCCCACTATAGAGAAAGACAAAGATATATGATAACAATACATGATATAGGGATTTATAGAGTTGATATATTATATAATATTTTTGGTGTATGGTATAGATCATGGGTAGCAATGGTGGTGATGGTGGTGGTGGTGGTGGTGGTGGTGGTGGTGGTGGTGTGTGTGTGTGTGTGTGTGTGTGTGTGTGTATGTGTAAGATAGAGAACAAGAGAAAGAATATATAGTTAAAAGATAGAAATACAATGGGTACAGATGATAGATAGATAGATAGATAGATAGATAGATAGATAGATAGATAGATTATAAATAAGAAGTTAAAAGATAATAACCAAGTAACATTTTCAGTCCATGGTGTAATGTCGTAGGGGTGTGTTTGTGTGTAAGAGAGAGATAGAGACAGAGAGAGAGAGGCAAACAGACAGACAGACAGACAGACAGAGACAGAGATAGACACAAACAAAGACAGAGGCAGAGAAACAGAAAGATACATATTTTTAATGTTCTTTTACATAATTGTGTTTGTTTCTCTGTTAACACCACTATCACAAAAATAATTGAGAAATTTTAAGTTTGTTAATAGTAACCTTCACAGCAAAAAGCTAAGCAGATATTATTCTATTTTTCCCATTTTTTAAATTTAATTTATTTATTCAGATTACATCTCAATTGTTATCACCTCACTTGTATCCTCCCATTCCTTCTTCCCTCTGCCTTTCACCCTATTCACCTCCTTTAGGTCTGTGATAGACTGGGACATCTATCACACTATATGTTCACAGCCTATCAAGTCTCATCCAGGTAACCTGCTTATCCTTTCTCTGAATGCCACTAGATCTCCCCACCAAGGAGAAGTGGTCAAATATGGAGCACCAGAGTTCATGTCAGAGTCAGTCCCTGCTCTCCACAAAACTGTGGAGAACGTCCTGTCCAAAGGCTAAATCAGAATAGGGATTCAATACTGCATGTGTTGTCCTTGGTTGGTGCAGTAGTTTGAGCAGACTCCCCTGGCTCCAGATCTGCCCGTCATGATGTACTTCTTGTAGGTTTCTAGGACCCTCTGGATCCTTCAATTTCCCCATTTTTCAGTACTTCTCTCACCTAGAGTTCCAATAGAAAGTCTCTCATCTATTCCAATCTCCTGGTAAGTGAAGACTTTCATGAGACATCCCTTTTTGTCTAATGTCCAATTATAAGTGAGTATATACCATGTGAATGTTTCTGGGTCTGGGTTAACTCACTCAGAATAAACATATCTAGTTCCATCCATTTGAACACAAATTTCAGGATTTCCTTGTACTTTTTAAAGCTGAGTAGTATTACACAGTGTAAATGCACCATAGTTTCTTTATCCATTCTTTGACTGAGGGACATTTAGATTATTTCCAGATTCTAGCTACTACAAATAAGGCTGCAATGAACATGGTTGAGCATATGTCCTTGTTGTGTGGTGGAACACCTTTTGGGTATATTCTAAGGAGCAGACTAGCTGGGTCTTGAGCTAGCACTATTCCCAGTTTTCGGAGAAAGTGCCACGTTGATTTCCAAAGTGGTTATACAAATTTGCACTCCCAACAGCAATGAAGGCGTGTTCTGTTTTCTCCTCATCCTCGCCAGCATGTGCTGTCACTTGAGTTTTTGATCTTAGCCATTCTTATTGTTATAAGATGGAATCTCAGAGTCATTTTGATTTGAATTTCTCTGATGACTAAGGACATAGAGCATTTCTTAAGTGTTTCTCAGACATTTGATATTCCTCTGCTGAGAATTCTCTGTTTAGTTCTGAGCCCCATTTCTCAATTGGGTTATTTGGTTTGATGGTGTTTCATTTATTGAGCTCTTTATATACTTTGGATATTAGACCTTTGTCAGATGTAGGATTGGTGAAGATTTTTTCCCAGGCTATAGCCTATCACTTTGTTCTGTTGGCAGTGTATGTCTTCTGCCTTAGAGAAGTTTCTCAGTCTTATGAGGTCCCATTTTTAATTGTTGACCTTAGGCCTTGGCTATTGGAGTTATGTTCAGGAAGTTGTCTCCTGTGCCAATGAGTTCTAGGATATTTCCCACTTTTTCTTCTAACAGATTTAGTGTCCCTGGTTTTATGTTGAGGTCTTTAAATTACTTGGACTTGAGTTTTGTGCATGGTGATAAGTATGGCTCTACTTGATTTTTCTATATATAGACACCCAGTTAGACCAGCACCATTTGTTGAAGATGCTTTCCTTTTCCATTGAATAGATTTGGCTGCCTTGTCAAAAATCAAGTGTCCATATGTGTGTGGATTTATTTCTGGGTCTTGAATTAGATTTCATTGAACATCCAGCCTACGGCTATGCCATTACCATGCTGTTATTATTACTGTTGCTCTATAGTATAGCTTGAGATAAGGTATGGAGATTCCTCCAGATGATCTTTCATTGTACAGGATTCTTTTAGCTATCTGGGTTTTTTGTTTTTCATATGAATTTGGAAATTCATCTTTCAATGTCTTTAAAGATTGTGTAGGTATTTTGATAGGGATTGCATTGAATCTGTAAATTGCTCTTGGTAAGATGGCCACCCTTACTAGGTTAATTCTCCGAATACATGAACAAGGGAGATTTTGCCATATTCTGATGTCATCATCAATCTTCTTCTTCAGAGATTTGAATTTCTTTTCAAAACAATTTTCACTTGGTTGGTTAGAGTTTCTCCTAGATATTTTATATTTCTTGTGGCTATCATGAAGGGTATAGTTCCTCTAATTTCTTCCACTGAAAGATTGCCATTTGTATATAGGAAGGTTACTGACACTTTTGTGTTAATTTTGTATCCAGCCATTTTGGTGAAGGTGTTTATCAGCTGTAGGAGTTCTCTGGTGGAATTTAGAAGGTCAATTATATACACTATCATATCTTCTGTGAATAGGGATAATTTTACTTCCTTCTTTCCCATTTGGATCCCCTTGATCTCCTTTTGTTTTCTTATTTCTGTAGCTAGAATTTCAAGAACTATATTGAAGCAATATGGAGAAAGTAGGTCCCCGATTGTAAAGAAATCCTTGAGTATCTCACCATTTAATTTGATTTTGACTTGCTGTATATTGCCTTTATTTTGTTTAGGTATGTGCCTTGTATCTCTGATCTCTCCAAAACTTTATACATGAATTGCTGTTGGATTTTGTCAAATATTTTTTCTCATCTAAGGAGATAAGCATGAGGTTTTTTTCTCTCAGTTTGATTATATGGTGGATTACATTGATGGATTTACATATATTGAACCATCCCTCATGCCTGGAATGCAGCCTACCTGGTCATGGTGATATCTTTGATGTGTTCTTGGATTCATTTTACAAGTATTTTATTGAGTATCTTGCATCAATATTCATAAGAGAAATTTCTCTGAAATTCTCCTTCTTTGTTGGGTATTTGTGAAGTTTAGTATCAAAGTGACTGTGGTCTCATTGAATGAGTTTGGTAATCTTACATCCATTTCTGTCTTTTGGAGTAGCTTGAAGAGAATCTGTATTAGATCTTCTTTGAAGGTCTGGTAAAATTCTGTGCTGAAAACATCTGGCCCTGAACATTTTTGTTGTTGTTGGGAGACTTTTAATAACTTCTTCTGTTTCTGTAGGAGAAATATGACTACTGAATTCATTTATCTGATCTTGATTGAATTTTGGCAAGTTGAATCAATGAAGAAAATGGTCCATTTCCCTTAGATTTTCAAATTTTGTGGCATACATGCCTTTGAAGTAGGGTCTCATGATTCTCTGTATTTCTTCAGTGCCTGTTGTTATGTCTCCCTTTTCATTTCTGATTTTGTTAATTTGGAAAGGGTGTCTATGCCTTTTAGTTAGTTTTGCTAGTGGTTTCTCTATCTTTTTTATTTTCTCAAACAACCAACTCCTTGTTTTGTTGATTCTTTGTTTCTTATTTATTAATTTCAGCCCTGAGTTTGATTATTTCCAGACATCTACTCCTTTTGCGTGTTTCTGCATCTTTTTTTCTAGGGTTTCCAAATGTGTATTAAGTTGCTTATGTGGGATGTTTCCACTTTCTTTATAAAGGCACTTACTGCTATGAATTTTCATCTTAGTACTGCTTTCAATGTATCCCACAAATTTGTGTAAGTTGTTCCTTCATTTTAATTGAATTTCATGAAGTCCTTAATTTCTTTCTTTATTTCTTCCCTGACCCAGTTGTCATTAAGCAGAGAGTTGTTTAGTTTTCACATATGTGTAGGCTTTTCATTATTTCTGTTGTTGTTGAAATCCAGCCTAAGCCCATGGTGATCTGATAGGATACAAGGTATTATTTCAATCTTCTTTTATCTGTTGAGGCTTGCTTTGTGACCTACTATGTGATAAATTTTGGAGAAGGTTCCATGGGGTGCTGAAAAGAAGGTATAATCATTTGTGTTTGGGTTAAAAGTTTTGTAGATATGTTAGACAGATTTTATTCATGACGTTGGTTAATGATATTATTTCTCAGCTTAGTTTGTTTCAATGACCTATTCTTCAGTGGAAGTCACTATTAATGTGTGGGTATTGATATGTGGTTTAAGCTTTGTTAATAGTTCTTTTACAAATGTGAGTGCCCATGTATTGGGAGTGTACATGTTCAGAATTGTGATGCCATCTTGGTTGACTTTACCTTTGATGAGTATAAAGTGTCCTTCCTCACCTCTTTTGCTTAATTTTTGTTTGAAGTCTATTTTACTAGATATTAAAATGGGGATACCAGCTTGTTTCTTGTGTCCATTTGCTTGGAATATCTTTTTCCAGCCTTTAACCTGAAGTAATGTATATCTTTGTGTCTGACATGTGTTTTTTTGAATGCAGAAGAATGTTGGAACTTGTTTACACATCCAATCAGTTGGTCTGTGTCTTTTTATTGCAGAATTGAGGCAATTGATGTTTAGATATAATAATAACCAGTTATTGTTAAGTCACTTGATTTTGATGTTAGTTGGAGCAGAGTGTTTGTGTGGTTATGTCTTTGAGATAGTGTATTTATCTATTTCCTGTGTAATTTTGGTTGTAGCTTGTATTTTGGGTTGGAGTTTCCCTCCTATTAACTTCTGTAAGACCAGATTTGTGGATAGGTACTGTTTGAATTTGTTTTTGCCGTGGACTATTTTGTTTTCTCCATCAATGCTTATTGATAGTTCCAGTGGGTATTTTAGTCTGGTCTGGCTTCTGTGGTCTCTTAGGATTTGAAGGACCTCTGTTCACACTGTTATGGCTTTTATGGTCTCTCCTGAGAAGTCAGGTGTAGTTCTGTTAAGTTTGCTGTGTTATTTTACTTGATCTTTTTCCCTTGCTGCTTTTAATATTTTTTCTTTGTTCTGTATATTTTGTGTTTTGATTATAATATGGCAGGAAGATTTTAGTTTTTGGTTTATTCTATTTGGTGATCTGTAGGCTTCTTGTATGTTTATATGCATATCCTTCTTTAAATTGGAGAAATTTTCTACTATTATTTTGTTGAAGATATTTTCTGGGCCTTGGAGTCAGGTGTCTTCTCTTTCCTCAATGCCTATTATCCATAGGTTTCATCTTTTCATGGTGTTCTTTATTTCTTGGATGTTTTGTGTCAGGCATTTTTAACATTTTTTATGGTTGCTTTAAGTTCTACAATTGTTTCTTCTAGTCCCAAGATTCCTTCCTCCATTTTTTGAATTCTATTAGAGAATTTTGCCTCTGTATTCTTTGCTCTTTTCTCTAAGTTCTCTGGTTCCCATTTTTCTTCTGTCTGTTCCTTTATCATTTTTTCCATTTTCATCTTCAGATCTTGAATTGTTTTATTTATTTCCTTCATCTGATTGTATTTTCCTGACTTTCTTCCAGTGTCTCTCTGTAGGCCTCTTTTATGTCTTCAACCTGTTTGGCTGCATGTGTACTTTCCTGCATTTGTTTATGGTTTTTATTCATTTCCTCCATTATCATCTTCAGTACAAAGGATTTGAGGTCATTTTCTTTTATTTCAATTGTGTTTGAGTTCTCAGGGTTGCTTTCTTTGGGATAGCTGTGATCTGGAGATACCATATTGTTTTGGTTTTTATTGTTTCTGTTTTTATGCTTGTCTTTAGTCATCTTACTGTCTCTGATGTTGCGAGGTAGTTTCTGGTGTCCTTCATTGGTCATTGAGAGCAGATTGTTGGTGACTTGTTATAAATAGAGGGCTGCTGCCTGTGGGCATCAGGGAACTTTTCCCTGGAACAGGCAGGTGACCTGGTTTCAGGTCCAAGAGACTTTTCTCCACACTCTGGACTCCTTACTGGGTCACCAGAGCTAGGAGGTGGTGCTGTGCAGCCTCAGGATCACTTCAAGGTAGTGTATGTAGAGCCAGTTATTCTGTCTTTGGCTGGGCTTTGAAAACCCTTCCCTTAGGTCTTGGAGCTTCGTGTCCTATGCTCAAATTACTCTAGAATGCCTGAACCAATGCTGGCTTCTAGCAGTAGTTTACATTTCTGCCAGATTCCTCCAGGTAGTGGGGCAAAGTTTCTGCCTGGTAGAGAGAGAGCAGCTACTGACTTTTGGTTGTTTTTGGTTGGCTAGATTTCTGGTGTATTCCCTCAGTCCTGCCCAGGCTCTCCTGAGAGCATGAGAAGCCCTGTTGGGCTCTGGAGTCTGGCTAGGTCAGGTCATTTCTGCCCAATTGTGCAGGGACAGTTCACTGGGACTGGTAGCTGGGTTCCTTCCTTGTCCTGTTCAGACCAAACAGCTGTAGCAGTTCAGTCCTGTCTGATTGTGTGGGAACTTCCACTGGGTTGGGGTGGCTGGTTAGTTTTCTGCCCTATCCCCTCAGGTCTGCCCAGATTCTTCCAAGAGCATGGGAGGCACTGCTGGGCTGTGGAACTGTTGTGTAGTTGTGCAGCAGGTCCACTAGTGCAGGTCTCTAGGCTTCTGCCTGGTCCCGTTCAGACGTGCAACTATGGCAGCTCAGTCCTGTTGGGTTGGGAAGGCTATTTGGTTTTTCTGCCCTATCCCTTCAGGCCTACCCAACCACTTCTGGGAGTGTGGGAGGCCGTGCTGGGATATGGAGTCTGGCTAGGCCAGGTCAATTCTGCCCAATTGTGCAGGACCTGTCTCCTGCGACAGATCACTAGGTTTTTGCCTGGTCCAGTTTAGACTGCACAGCTGTGGCTCTATAATGTGTCTATAGTCACCTGGGCCCCTGTGTGACACCTGGGGTTTTCTGTGCACTGGCATGTGGTTGAGGGTTGGTCTGAGGACAGATCTACCCATTTTCCTGAGATTTCCCCAGGCCAGAAGCTCTGGTGCTTCACTGCCTAGAGTTAAGTCCCATAAACCGAATTCATGCTCTAGAGCAGGGCAGCAGTTCTCAGGTAGGTTCTGGTCCAGACACTGGTGACTGGGCCCCCATCCTTCACAGACCATTGTGACCTGAGGCCAGACCCACCTCTGGTCTGCACTGTACAGGCCTCTCTTACTTAGTGTTTTCCAGATCTTCCAGTCTGTGACTTCCAGTCCAGTCTCTAGTCACCTACCTGTAGATCTGATACAGTGCATGTTTGGTGCCACCATCTTGGAATACCTATTACTCTATTCTTAGCCCTTGAATCTTGGCTGGTTTCTGCCCAGAGTACATCTCACTGATTGATGCAATTTGTAACTTCCCTGCTCCAGCTTCTTTCTCTGATGTCTCTTGTACCTCTCCTGTCCTTGAATCCCTTATTTCCTCTTCTAATGCTTGTTTCCCTATGTGGCAGGAAGTCCAGGCCTATTTTCTCCCCAACTCAACAGTTGACTCTAACTTGCTTTACTGGCATATCCCAAGACAATTAGAGAGCAGAATTTATGCAAAATTATGGCAGGACATTCTCACAACAAGGCTTGCAAACAGATCTGGAGGATATGGAAATCAGTATTTTAATTACATGATAAACTTATGCCTACAGTCATTCTTCTTTGCAAGGCAGATAACAAACATAACTATGTGTTTCAATGTATAAAAGCTCAGTGACCCATCTTATAGTTCTCTGGCTCCTACTGGTAAGATTTTTTTTCCTGAGGTAATCATGGAATACAGGACATGAAGATATTCTCTCAAATTTGTTACAAGTTTGGAACTCTACCTTTGAAAAATATCAGAAGAGAATTGCTAGTAAAGTGGTGACAGCTACCTCTAACTCTCACACTGATGGAAAGCTATCTACTTTTTTATCCAAATATATGATATTTGCAGTTTGAAGTTAACACCAAAGGAAGAAAGTCATGAAAAATAGGTTTAGTATATAAGCAAAGGAAACACAGTCTAAAGTTTCATCAAGAATAGTTAAAATTTAATAGAAAGTATCTTTAAAATATTTTCTCAATAAAAAAATGCATTGTTTGTGCCCAACTGCAGGCCATGCCTGCCAGAAGACCAGGTAGGCCACCCATCTGCAGATCTTCTCCTCTCTGTTGATTTCTACATACTTCACTTGCCCCACTCAACCTTGTCAGTGTTTCATAGCTGGCAAACACACCCTGACCAATCACAAGACATGCTTATTGAAATTCTAGATATTCTGTCCATCTGTAGACCTCCTCCACCATTTCAGTGCCCCCTCTACATTATCCCTCCTCCTCCTGGTCCTCCTTGTTAACTTGCCATAGCCCTACAAACATTGGAAGAGATCCCTTGTCTAACTATAAGACACACAGGTCAGATGACCAGAGAAGAAATAGAAAACAAGAAGCAAAATACCCATATAACAATGGTAAACCCAGAACTCAGCACCTATAATCCCTCCAAGTCAGATACCAGGACACCATTGGAAAAACATAATAAAAAGACAACTAGGGCCATGTATCACCTCCAAAGTACAGATATTCTACTACCGCAAGCCCTGAATAATTCAACATACCTGAATAACAAGAAAAATACATCAAAACCAACTTTGTAAAGATGAGAGAGGTCCTTAAAGAAGAAATGAACAAATTGCTTAAAGTAATAGAGGGGAAAATATCAGAAAATTGAGGCAGTGAATAAATCCCTTAAAGAAACTCAAGTTAAACAAGCAAATTATTGAAGAAAATGAATAATATTATTCAAGACATGAAAAAAAATGGAAGCAAGAAAAAATGAGTGAAATTAACAATGTAAGTTAGTGAGCAAGAACTGCAGAGGAAAGCTTCAATAACAGAATGTAAATGATGGAGAGAACCTCAGCCATTGATGATATAATAGAGAAAATGTATACATCAGCCAAAACAAATGTTAAATCTAAAATATTCCTAATAAAAACCATCCAGGAAATGTGGGTCACTGTGAAAAGACAAAATCTAAGAATAATAGGAATTAAAAAAGAAGAAGACACCCAGATCAGAGGCCTGGAAAACATTTTCAATAAACTCATATAAGGAATATTTCCTAACTTAAAAATAAAGATTCATTTAAGAGCACAAGAAGCTTATGGAACACCAAGTAAGTTGCACAATAAAAGAAAGTCCTTTCACTACATAACAGTTAAAACACTGAACATACTGAATAAAGAAACAGTATTAAAATCTGCAAGGGGAAAGAAGCAAGTAACATGTACAACACAACATTTTTTGTTGTTGTTGTTTTTTGAGACAGGGTTTCTCTGTGTAGCCTTGGCTGTCCTAGATTTGATTTGTAGACCAGGTTGTCCTTGAACTGACAGCAATCTGCCTGCCTCTGCCTCCCAAGTGCAGGGATTAAGGGTGTGTGCCACCATGCCCAGATCCACAAAACATACTTAACAAATTGAATTATACCAGAATTCTCAATGGAGACTCTAAAAGCAAGAAGGCCAGAATAAATGTCCTTCACATTACCACAGACACTAATCCAGACTACTATACCCAGCATAACTTTCAGTCATCATAGGTGGAGAAAACAAGATATTCAATGATACAGTCAAATTTAAACAATATCTCTCTCAAATTCTAACCTATAGACAATGCTAGAAATAAAACTCCAATTGAAGGAAGATAACTACAACCATGGAAACACAGAAAATCAATAATCTCACACCAGCCAAACAAAAAGAAAAATAGAAACACACATACACAATCATACACCACCACCACCACCACAAACAAGAATTACAACAGGAATTATAAATCACTAATGTCTCCCAATATCAGTGGAGTTAATCTCTCATTAAAAAGACATAGAATAACAGAGTGGATTTGAAAACAGGATCCATCTTCCTATTGCATACAAAAATAAGTAAGTAAGTAAGTAAATAAATAAATAAATAAAAGAAAACAGCTAAACAGCAAAGATAGACATTGCCTCACTGTTTATACTGAGTTTGGAAAAAGATTTTCCAAGCAAACGGACCTAAGAAGCAAGCTGGTGTGCCCATTCTAATATCAAACAAGATAGACTTCAACTCAAAAGTAACCAAAATATATGGGGGCATTGATCATAGTCATCAAAGGGAATAAATCTATCAAGAAGATTTTTCAATTATTAACATATATGCTAAGAACACAAGGCTTTCCCCATTTGTAAAAGAGCATTAATTATTAAAGTTGAAGCCACACATTGACCTTTACACATTGTTAGTAGGAGACTTAAATATCCCACTCTCAACAATGGATAAGTCATCCAGACAAAAACTACACAAACACTGTCTAATAGACTTTATAATCCAAGAGTACCTAACATATATTTACAAAACATTTCCTGAAAACACAAAAGAATATTTTTCTCTCCATGAACAACACAGAACTTTCTCCAAAACTCACCCCATATTCATTTACAAAGCAAGTCTCAAAATATACAAGAAATTTTGAAATAATTCCCTGCATTTCATACACGACCATGAATTAAAACTTCATATCAACAAAAAAATGAAAGAACAGAAGGCTTAAACATTCATGGAAGTGCAACTCTCTACTGAATTATAAATATATCAAGACAGAAATAAAAAAAGAAATTAAATATGTTCTGATATTCAATAAAATTAGTACATACCATAACCAAACTTATGGAACACAATGAAGGCAGGCCTAAGAGGGAAGGTGATAGCACTAAGTGGCATGGGACATAAAGAAATTTGACAGATCTCACACTAGCAACTTAACAGCACATCTGAAAGTTCTAGAACAAGACAAAGCAAACAAACTCAAAATTAGTAGATGCCAAGAAATATTTAAACTGAGGGATGAAACCAATAAAATAAAACCAAAGAGATCAATATAAATAATCTATGAAACAAAGAGTTGGTTCTTTGAGAAAATAAACAGGATTGACAAACTTTTATCCAAATTAACTAAAAGATTGAGAGAGAATATCCAAATTCACAAAAACACACACAGAAATGGCGATATAACAACAGACACCAAGGAAAACCAAAGAATCATTAGTTATTTAAAAAATGGTACTCTACCAAATTGGAAAATCTTAAAAATGATAATTTTCTTTATACAAAGCAAAGTTAAACCAAGATCAGACAGTCTCTCAACCAAAATTGCCCAGAGCCAGATGGTTTTAGGTCAGAATTCTACCAGACTGTCAAAGAAGGGCTGAAACCAACAGTCCTCCAACTATTTTATGATATATAACCATAAGGAATCTTGCACAATTTATTTTATGAGGCCACAGTTACTCTGATATGTAAACCATACAAAGATTCAGCAGAGGAAGAGAATTACAAATCAATTTCTCTCATGAACATGGATACAAAAATACTGAGTAAAATACTTGCTAACCAAATTCGCAAACACATCAAAATCATCATCCACTATGATCAGGTTTGCTTCATCACAGAGAAATATGGATGGTTTAACTTACAAGAATCTGCCAATGTAATCTACCGTATAAACAAATTAAAAGAAAAAAGCACATGATCATCTCATTAGATGCTGAAAAGGCCTTTGACAAAATCTTACGCCCCTTTATGATAAAAGTCTTGCACATATTAGGGATACAAGTAACATACCATAGCAAAAGTAATTTACAGCAAGTGGATAGACAACATCAAATTAAATGGAGAGAAGTTCAAAGCAATTACACTAAAAGATGAAACCATTCAAGGCCATCTATCTTCTCCATATCTATTCAATACTGGAAATTCTAATTAGAGCAATAAGACAACTGGAGGAGATCAAGGGGATAAAAAATTGGAAAGAGATAAAAATAATTCTACTCTCAGATGATATAATATACATAAGCAACCCCAAAAATTCTACCAGAAAACTCCTAAAGCTTTCATCTTTAGTGAAATGGCTAGATACAACATAAACTCAAATAAATTAGTAGCCTCCTGTATATAAATAACAAATGGATCAAGAAATTCATTAGGGAAACAACGCCCTTCAAGTACCCTTAAATAATAAGAAATATCTTGGTACAAGCTAAACAAGCAACTAAAATTCTTGTATGACAAAATCTTCAAGTATTTCAACAAATTAAATTGAAAGAAGGTATCAGAAGATGAAAAGATCTCCCATGCTCATGAATCCACAGAATTTAACATAGTAAAAATGGTCATCCTCCCAAAATCAACCTACAAATTCAATACACTCCACATCATAATTCCAACAGAAGTCTTTACAGACCTTGAAAGGATAGTACTCAACTTCATATGGATAAACAAAAAAACCTTATGATAATTAAAACAATCCTCAATAATAAAAATCTTCCAGATGTATCACCATTCCTAATTTCAAGCTCTGTTACAAAGGTATAGTAGTAAAAGCCACGTGGTGTAGGCATAAAGCCAGACATGTTGATTATCGCATTGAATTGAGGACCCACACATAAATTCACACATCTGTGGACACTTGGAATACACAATGGAAGAAACATCTTTAGTAAATGCTTCTGGTATAACTGGATGTCTGCATGTAGAAGAATGCAAATAGATCCAACATTACTACACTGTACAAAACTCATGTCCAAGAGTATCAAAACCCTGAACATAAAACCAGACACACTGACCCTGGGAAAAAAAAGAAGTACCTAATAACCCTTAATGCATTGATATAGGAAGCAACTGCCAAAACAGAATACGGATAGTGCAGGCAGTATGATCAATAATAAATTGGGCCTCATGAAACTGAAAGGCTTCTGTAAGGCAAAGGACATCATTCATAGAAAAAAACCCAGAATGGAAAAGGATATTCATCAAATCCACATCCAATCAAAGGCTAATATCATATATTGAACTCATGAAACTAGAAACTAACAAAAAACTCAAATAATCCAATTTGTAAAAACTGAGTACAGATTTAAACAAAATTCTTAAGAGAAGAAATTCAAATGTTTAAAAGACACTGGAGAAATGATAAACATCCTTAGCAATCAAGATAGTACAAATCAAAACTACGTTGAGATTCCATTTTGCTCTTGTCAGAATGAAAACTTCAATAATACATGTGATGTGAAGCAGGGAGAATTGTCCTCCATTGTTGGTGGGAGTGTGAATGTGTATTGCCACTATCAGTGTCAATATGGCACTTCCTCAAAAAAGTGGGAATTGCTTTACCTTAAGACCCATCTAAACTAATGTATGAGCATAAACATATACTCAAAAGACATTCCATGCCACCACAAGGGCACTTGGTCAGCTATGTTCACGGTGGATTTATTCATAATAGGCAGAAACTGGAAACAACTTAGATGTTCCCCACCTGGAGAATGTATAAAGAAAATGAAACATTCACAGAATGGTATATTACTCTGTAGTTTAGAAATGGGATCAAATAGTTTGCAGGCAAATGGGTGGGGCTAGAAAAAAATTATCCTGAATGAGATAATCAAGGACAAATATGGTATGTGCCAATGTGTAAATGTACATAAGCTGTTAAGTAAATGATAATCCACAGACTTGGAATCGCTAAGTAACAAAAAATGCTTTAGGGAAGGAGTCTTTGGAAGATGAAATAATATATACTTAGAGGGTAAACTGAGGGTGTGTGTGTGTGTGTGTGTGTGTGTGTGTGTAAACAGAAACGCTAAGGCATGGAAGGAAGGGATGGAAGAGAGACTATGGAGAGAAATGATTGGAATTGAAGGGCATTTGGGCTTGACATAGAACCTTAATGCAGTGAAAACTTTCCGGAATCTATGAGGGTAATCCCAGCAAGAACTCATAGTAATGGAGAACAATGAACTTGAAATGGCCATTTTGTGTAACCAGACAAGGCTTCCAATGGTGGGGATAAGTCACCAGCCCAGTCACAAAACCTTCAACCTACTATAGTTATAGATCAGTTCATAGCTCAATATTCTTCAGAGAGGCTTCCCCTGGCAGCCTATAGGAGCAGATGCATAGACCCATAGCCAAACATTATGCAGTGCTCAGCAAACCCTGCTGAAGAGGTTGGAAAACCCATAAGCTTCAAGAATAGCAGAGAATAAGGTTCATAAGATCAACTATTCAGGACTCGTAGAGACTCACGGAAGCTGAAGCAGAAGTCACAGAGACAGCAGAGGACTGTGCTAAGTTCTCTGCACATATGTTATGGTTATTTAGCTAGCAGTTTTGTCAAACTCCTAACAGTGAGAATTGAGGTGTGTCTGACTCTTTCCCCTGCTCTTGCGACCCTTTTCCTCCTATTGGGTTACCTCCTCCAGCCCTGATATAAGTATTTGTGCCTAATCTTATTTCATCTTGTTATGCCATGTTATCTAGTATTCCTGGGAAGCCATTCTTCTTGAAGAGCAAAAGGAAAAGAAGTGGGTCTGGAGGAAAGGAGAGGTGGCAGCAGGGACTGGAATGAATGGCAGGAGGAAAGAATGTATTTGGGATGTGTTGTTTGAGAGAAGAATAATTTTTTAATGAAGGGAAAAAAGGAGAAAAGAATGGATTCCCCAAATCAACCAAAATAAGATCGCAATATTGCTTTTCAGACTTTTCATAAAAATTAGAAAATAGAATCTATTTGCTATAAACAGAGTGATTAAGCATTATTCAAAATAGTTTATTTAAATGAAGGGAACATGTGTATATGAATAAGAATTAATATCTATGTCAAGGTCACCAATGCATCAGACCTATTGGAATGGCAGGAACTTCCCCAAATCAAGGAAAGGGGAGTACCACGACTTTCTCTTACTCTAAGTACAGATGTTGACAGTGTATGCAAGACTCACCAACCTCATGATGAATACAACATGATATTCTTCTCTATAGAGAGCTCCTACCAAGGATTAGCTAACTCTTCTCTTTTTTTCCTTATCTATATGCAATAAACAAGCTGAATTTACAAGATGCTGGTACTACTTCACTAGAGCACATGGTATATCCCATCCTTGCTTTTCTGTATTTATGTTTATCATTTTTTCATTCCCTATTAGAGTACACTTTAAGTTCAACCCCAGAGTCATACAAGTGATGGCATTGGGTATCTGTCCATTTTCTTCCAGGATACACAATTCCACCATTTTCTTCAATCATTACAATTGTATGATTTTTGCAAGTAGATGTGGAAAAAAATAAAAACAAAAACAAAAAAGAATGCATCAGCCAAAAGACTAAGCAGAGCAGAGTTGCCTGTTTCATGTTTTCTGGTGCTAGAGCTCTGGATAAACAAATTTCTGCCACAGGGTTAAGGTTGTTTTCAGAGTTTCTTCTCATCATAATGTTTTAACCATAAAGTTTGTACAAACACTAAGGATTCAGTAACTCATGCAGTTCTGACACAGTAGGTGGAGTATGTTTAAAACTAGAGCAAGTATGGAAGGTCACTGAGAATCCACAGCACCAGGATACCATCATAATTTTGGTTTTCCTGTGTCTTACACTTCTTGTTTCTTAATAAATCTAAGAATACAACAAGGTTGTAATAAGAGATACCAGAGAGCAGGAAATACTTTCCATATTAGTATTCCCTTATTATGAAAGCATGATGAAGCATATCATCAAGTGTGAAAGTATCTTTTAGATATTCTATTCTTTAGTCAAAATATTTAAGTATTTTAAGAGTTCTTCAAGTAGAACAATGGTCTCAGAGCAGAAGACTGTGTTCTCTGAGTTTGTCTGTCTGACAAGTCCAGCCTTTTTGTAGTGTAATTGACTACTGATGATTCTTTTCAGACAAGGCAAATTAGATTCAGAGATTCAGGGAAAATACATCATAGTATTGGTGATTGTTTGAAAGAAAATTGTTATTTTTTAAATCAAAATCTCAGTCGTTTGATTTTACTAATAACACCCAGGAGCTCATTGATGGAGTGAAACCTTGCTGGCTCAGGGAGGCAGAAAAAACACCTAGCTGACCTTCCTCCTCAGCCAAAATCACAAAAATAAAAGAGCATACTACTTCCCCACACCGGCAAAAACAAATAAAAAACAAAAACAAAACAAAAAACCTCAAACTCAATGTCCCTCCCTTCTACTCCTCCCTATACCTCTCTCAATCCATCCTTCTGACTTTCTCTTATTCTCTGTGGTTTTTTTCTATGCTCATTCTCTGTCAACTGGTTGCTTGCTCCACCTCTTGACCATGGGCTCTTTTCAAAATCCTGCTATTATATTCAAGCAGACAGCTCTTGAATTAAATGTGTGGGCTAGGGCTGAGCCACACAACTAGAAACAAGGTTTTCCAGTAAACAATACAATCTTGGGGTTCACAGTGTGATTAAATATATTGCAACAGAAAATGGCCTTCACAGGCCCATAACGATTGGCACAAATAGTAGGTGTGGCCTTGGAGTAAGTGTGGCTTTGTTAAGGTGGTATGTGACTTGGAGGTATGCTTTGAGGTCTCAGAAGCTCAAACAAGTTCTTTTCCTGCTGCCTGCTGCTCAGCTCCTTCTGCAGCACCATGTCTGTCTGTGTGCCACCATGTTTCCAGCCATGATAATGATGGACTAAACTTCTGAACTGTAAGATAGCTCCAGTTAATTTTTTTAATGAGCTGCAGAAGCCATGGTGCCTCTTCACAGCAACAAAACAGTAACTAAGACATAAGTGGGTACCAAGGACTAGAGTTTGCTCTGATAGGCCTGACCATACTTTTGTTTGGAGGAATGTAGACATTGGAATTCGGGAATAAGAAAGTTCCAATGGAATGCTTTAACCATTGATGGGGCATACTAGTAGGAGCATGGAAAACAGTATTGCTGAGCGTTATCTGATGTCAGAACACTCTTCAGATCTCCAACTCCTTTCAGCTTTGTTGAGTGCACTCTTTGGTGCTAGTTTCACAAGCAGTTAACAGCTCTATCCAGTGGTTCTTGCAACTCTGACATGTTGGATCTCCACAGCAATCCAAGCTTCACCATTACAGCTTCAAAAAAATGGCCCCTCTAGGCCTCTACGTAGGGACAGCCTTGACACATACCGAGCCTCAGATGCTTTTTTTAGTTGCACAGGATGATTTTACAACTATTTCTTCTGTCCTTGAATTTAAAGCGAGAAACATGTGGCAGAAGTTGCCAAGTTATGCTCTCATTGATTAAGAGGTTTCAGAGGATAGAAATTTTAGGATGTGGATATTCTCCTGATATTTTAGGGGGGAAAGAGGTGGCTGTTTTTTGTCCTTTTCTAAAAATTCTGCCTGGGGCTAAATTGAAGAGTTTAGGACAAATTTCAACAGCAGAAAAGATCTCAAAACAGCCTAGTGCTGACTCTGTCATATTCTTATTAGTGTTCTTTCTTATGAATATCTATAATGAGAAGGCTCAAGCTGAGCATGGAAAATGTACAGTTCAAGGAGAAAGGAGGCAAGAAGTAGAATGCAGCTAAATCCTGTGCTCAAGGAGAAACAGATTAAAGAAAAGCTGGATGTTAAATCAAATAAAGGGTATGGTGACCTCAGGACAAGACCCTACCCAGGTAAACTTCCAAGGTATAGGAAGGAATTAAAGAACAGCTTAGGTACAGACATGTTTGTATATGATTGAATCCAAATACTCAGTAAACAGACACAAGCAGATCTATGATGCTGTGCTAGATAGATCACCAGGCTGGATCACAGTGTGAGATCCTATATGAATTAATAACAAAACAAAGCAAGAAAACAAGCAATATCAAAAATATTTCTTATCAGTTGCAGTTTTCTAGTCTTATTTCAAGGAACAATGGCCTCAAACATTTTCCTAGTTGATCCTTTAAAAGTTATTCATAAAAATTTCTAAATATTATGACCATAGTTTCTCATGGTCATGCCTCACCACAGCTCCTGTTTCTGTCGGATTATTTAAAGAACATTTGGCTGTCCATTGCATACATGACCTTTTCTTCAGTATATAAACAACACAAGTCATACATTGCCATCATTAATAAAAATTATAAACAGAATTTATTCCAATAAAACTTTGTATGGACATATGTGATTATGAAAGGTCAGTATATATTGGTACATATAATAGGGTTTATATAAGATGATGCATAACTAGAAAACTGAAGGCTGAATTTCACTATTCCAGAAGTCCTCTCTCCTGGCTCTAACGGGAAGTTAACATGGAACACGTTACTGTGACCAAATAACCTGGCATGATTTTTCTCTCCTTGTTCAATTCCATACTCCAACAGCTCCTCCTAACTCTATTTTCTCTTCATGATGATATTCAGCTTTCCCTGACTTGCTTTGGAACTTTTTTCCAGGAACAGCCATATAAAATGCAACAACAATCTGAGAGCATAAGTGTTCTGTAGCTCTGAGAGTCACCAAGTATTTTTATATCTTATTCGAGGAGTCTATATTCCTTACAAAGAAGACAGTTTTAAATAAAGCTTTTATATTTTCATTAAATATAGAAAGGACTAGGCAGATAATTAAGATTTATTATAAAAGATTATAATAATTCACTTTGGACATAAGCTTCTAAAAATTAATTATTCACAAAGCAAAGATAATTGACAGTATTTCATAACATGAAATATGTGATCTAAATGGACTATGAAATACTAAAAGTAGTCATACATACAAAAGTAATGTATCCATAAGAAAAATAGTTATTAGAATATTCATGTTTAATCTATCAACAAGCTCATTCATATGGAAATGTTATGCATTTAAACAGTTATAGAAAGAAAGTTTTTGTACATTACTTTATTTTTAATGTGTATGTTTGAGTGTGTGGTGAGATTACCACACAGTGCATGTGTGGAGGTCAGAGGAGAACTGGCAGATATCACTGTTACCTTTCCACCATGTGGATTTCAGGAACTGAAGTCAGGTCAAGTTTGGCAGCAAGTACCTTTACCAGTTGAGCCACCTTGCAATAATTTCTCCCATATTATTTTTAAAAGAAGATATTGCTATGTCTTAGGTGACAGTTATAATAATAATTCCAAGGCAGTAATTAATAGAAAAGGAATCAGGGAAGTCATTTTGTGTATTTCACATATAGATTTAGTAGTAATAATGTAATAAAATATTGTACTTGTGATGGTTAATATTCACTGTTAGCTTGATGGGATTTGTAGAGAAGTGTGAGGCAGATTTAGATCAGCTTAATTAAGAAGAGAAGACCCATTTTAATTGTGGGTAAGACCATTTCACATACCGTGTTCCTGGACTGAATCAAGAGGATAAAGAGTGCCGAGCATGGGCATTCATATTTTCCTGACTGCAGTTAAAATGTAACCAGCTGTTCCAAGCTCCTGCAGCCATAATTTCTCTTCCATGAAGGACTGTATCCTGAGCTGTGAGTCAAAATAAATCATTCTTTCTTTTAGTTGCCTTTGCCAGATATACTGATACTGCAGTAAGAGAAGTGGCTAATGCAATACTTATGCTACTAATCACTATAAAACAGAGGAAATAAATCAGTTATGTTGAGCCTAACATTTGAGCAAGAAGTAAAATTTCTTTAAATTTGTTTCTAATTGTCATCTTCTTTATTATTTTATAAGGAAAAGCATTACCTGTATATGACTTGCAATAAATAAATAAAATATTTTCCAAATCTGCTTCTGGTAAACATGAGCATGTTTCCATTTGTACTTATTCTTATGTCCTTAAAACTTCATAATCCCTACTTGAACATTCTATGATCCCATGTAAGACTGATAATAAGGCTGTCACCACTATTGTTCCTTTATACTGTCCTTGATTTGGTGTGTTTTCTTTGCGTCTAACTAAAGCAGTTCCAACTGTTCTTTCTGAGAATTATGGATATACTTTCATCCATAATAACCAAGTGTCCTAGTGTTATTGTCTTACAGGTCATTGCCTTTGGATTTGAACAAAACTATTTCAATCACTAATTTTTACTTATTTTCAAGAAAATATTCCTTAGTCAATGGGCTTATATATAATTATTTGACTTATAATTTCTTATTTTAAATGTTTTATAAATACTCCTATACTTCCCCTGATAAATCCTATAATTAAACTTATTCCATACATTTTTCACTTAATTATTTCTTCTTCCAACTAATTCAATTCTATAGTGCAGGAAATAACAGAGTAGGATTTCTACTTAGGTATGATTAAAATTTCTATCAATTGAATAAGAAAGTAATTCAATTTATGCTGACTTTACAGCAACACAAGTTTGTACAAATTTTTTCTACAGACATCGGGGTGGGTAGTTAACAGGATATATGTGGAAAAAGAATTTACTTAGTCAATCAGATATTATGAGCAAGCAATTAAAATTCAGAACTTTGTTCTTCAATATCTGATATAAAATTCTTTTTATGAAAACAAACAACATTTTGTGTCACAAATATGTTCCAAATGGAAAAATAAAGATTGTCATAAGACTTCAAGAACATGATAACAGAATAATTTGATCTACCTTCTGTTTTTTCTTCTAATTTGTATTATATTTATATAATTTCCCCCTTTTCCCATCCTTCAATATGCTCTTATATATCTCTCAATGCTCTCTTTCAAATTCATGACCTTTTTTATTGTTGTTGCATGCATATATACATATATATCCACAAATACAACATTTTCAGTTATATAATGTTGATTATATGTATGTTTTCAGGGTTGACCATTTGATATTGGAAAATTGATGTAATTTTACCTGGGGAAGACCATGTCTCCAACTTTCAGCATTCTTTCATTGGCTGTGGTTTTTAATGTAGTGTTAAAGCTTCATGATGCCCCTGGGGTCCACTTTTGTATGTCTATTGCTCCTGTTCTTGTTCAGCTCATATTTAGGCAGTCATGTTGGTGAGAGTTTATGTATGTATCATCTGAGATTACTAGGAGACACAGCCTCACAGAACATTCCCTAATCCCCTGCTCTTACAATCTTTCTGCCCTCTCTTCTGCAATGATGCCTGGGTCTTATGTGTGGGGATTATGTTGTAACTTTATCAATTGGAATTGGTATCACAAATCTACATTTTAATTGGTTTTAGCTTTTATTAATGGCTTCCATCTGCTACAGAAACAAAAAAGAAGTTTCCTTGATTAGGAGTAAAGACTATGCTTATCTTTTTTTATAAAAACAAATATTTAGAATGTAGTTAGGGATATTTTAGTAAAGTGGTATATGTTGGTTTGCCTTTAGATTCCATGACTTCACTAGCTTTGGGTAGTTGCCTGGAGTTCCAGTACCAGGTATGTTTTCCTTCTTGTTGGATAGGTCTTAAGTCCAAATAGAGAACAATTAGTTACTACCAAGGTATTTGTGTCAATACCACACCTTTAGAGTTATCATGCTATGTTGGTTGATATGGTGTTTCATAAGTGTCATAGCTGAGTAGAAAAGTTGGTTGCTTTCTTCCTCTGGAGGACTGCATGGCTACTGAAATCATAAAAACTAATCCTTAGTGTGGAGGCATTTATGTCAGGCTAACATCTTAACATAGCCTTAAAATTCTATCATACAATCTGTTAGTTAGCCCCAGTGTTTGTGAAACTTTTTTTTCTGGATTAATTTGTTCATTTTTGAAAGTGAGATGTTTGATTTTCTAACTGTTATGGTATCAGTGTCTATCTCTCTCTTGTTTTTGATATCATTTGATTTACAAATTTACATTTGTTGGTGTTTGCTGCATATATTATACTAGATTGTGGAACAAATCCTTTTAGAATCATGCAATATCCATTTTCTTCTCAAACAGTGTATAGAAAAGTCTATTTTCATCTCCAGTTGAATTAATGCAAGCATGGTGTGTTATGTTTTCCAGTTTTAATAGTTCCATCATAAAATAAAAGTTATTCAATATTGCATTGTACAAAAAGTTTTAGCTTAAAGTCCCATGTTATTCTATAAAATGCTATTTTTTTTCAGCTGGCTCTGTGTAAAAAATAACATGCTTTTTTTGAAGCCGTTATGCATATGCAAAACACTTTATATTATGTGTGGAAACCTTTTAAGTCTTGGCACTAGCTCCTTTAATTGTCAGCTTGACACATCCTATAGGCATCTGAGAGGATGAGGGATTACCTGCCTTAGATTGGTCTATGGAAATTCCTTTGGGGAATTCTCTTGATTGGTAATTGATATAAAAAGGCCCAGCCCAATATGGATGACACTATTCTTCTGCAAGTGGTCCTGCCCATACAAGAAAGATAGCCAATCAAAACGCTGTGGTTGAGTAAACCAGCAAGCATTATCCACAATTTTTTCTTCAAATTCTTGGTTGAGTTCCTGCCCACACTTCCTGTCACTCTGTGAAGGACTATAACCTGGAAGTGTAATCTTTCCTTTCTCAAGTTGCTTTTGGCCAAAAAGTTTCACCAGCAATAGAGGTGAAATTAGAATAGTCCAAATGTGAGAAAACAACAGTGATGATAATATAATAATAAAAGGAGATTCTTTTCTTGCAATTACAATAAGCCTAGTTTTCTCCTCTTATTTTTTGTGTATTTGGGCAAACTGCTTCAAACAAGATAATCTTTACATTTTAAAATAGAAAAGTAAACAACATATGATAATGAATATTTCTGAAAGTCTTTGTAATAGCGATAGAGAATACCCATTGTAGCAACAGAGTTTTGTCTCATTAAATTAAATGTGACCATGTTACAAACTGTCACTGAAGTCTTTTATAGATCTGTACTGATATTTGATTGCACTCATGTTAAATTAAGAGAAAAATGGGGGTGCTTTCCAGAGAATATTATGTATCCAATAGAGGAAATATCTCTCACTTACATATCAGCAGATGTTCTTTTGCCAAATTATAAGTAAGTCATGCTTTAAACTTTTTTAAAAGAGCAGTGTTTGAGTGGACTTGTAACATATTACATTAACATTTTCCCAGAGGACCTCAATTTATTTTCACCGTTTGCTCCATCCCACGGGGTTTTCAAATGGAGACCCTAGGAGGGGCTGCAGGAGTGGAAAAGGACAGGAGACACGAGGCAAGACAAGATTCTGATCAGGCCTCATTTATTGAAAAATTTCACAGGGTTTTTATAGGCAATCTCAGGGCAAGGGTATTTGAGTAGACAGGGTTGCTATGGACACCTAATGGCAGATGCTCTGCTATCTACCTCATAGGTAAAAATTTCAAGATAAGGAAGTAAGTTCTGAGGGAATGCCACTGCAAAGTAAGATAAGCAAGGGGTTTCTCAGGACTGGGTAGAGTGGCCTCGGGCTGACCTCAGCCTGCTATGTGGCAGGCAGAGGTATAGAAAATGTAGTCTACAGACAAAATGGAATTGCCTGTGTTTTAAGCCAAGAGGCTCTAAAGCCAGCTCTCCACAGGTCCCACTTTTTAATATAGTTTTAAGCTGAAGGGGTGGTCCAGGCTTGTCTTAGGATGCATCAATCTTGTCAGAATGTCCCTTACCCATCATTGAGAGGCCAACAGTTTGATGTCTTTGAAAATTGGTTGACATCTCTTCTCTTCTCTTCTCTTCTCTTAGGTTGGATACAGTCCCGATTCTGCATAATTCCATCATAGGCTCTGGTGCCCTCTATAACCCACCACTGGGTCCAAGGATAACCTTTTGACCCCTGGCCCTGTATTAGGTGGGGTGACCTAAAGTATGGCCTGCTATTCACTTGAATAGCCTTGGTCTGCAAGCTTCTGTATGGGCTTGGCCTGGATGGCTGTTTTACAAAATTGGTCAGTTTTTTAAAAATTCCAGGGCTTGAAAGATATGAGAAGTAACAAGCATATCAGGGGTGCTAACAAAGAGGGTAAAAGAGTGGTTAGCCAAGGAGGGGTGAAGAATCAGCTTTGGAACCAGCTCTGATCTTGTTCCCTCTGTCTTCTTCTACACTTCAGGCCTTTTCTAACCATGGCCATGGAATCCTTAACCATACCACAGTGGTCCATGTAAAAGCAACTCTCTTCTTTAAGAGCTGCACAAAGGCCTCCTTTTTGGAGGAGAAGTAAGTCTAAATTTCTTGTTTTTTGAAGGCCAACCTCAGCAAGTGAAGTAAGGGGGTTTTCAAGGTGGGAAATGGCACATTCCAGTCATTCCAGGTCTTCATCTATTGGCAGGTAGAAATCTGAGTAATGCTTATTGGAAAGAATAAAAGAGGTTATGCTCTCCCTGATTCCCATGGCCCCAAGGCCCAGAAATATCTCAAGTGTGAGGGCTATTACAAATCCAAGCCACCGTTAGGTCTAGTTAAGAATGAATAAGGCATAGGTAAGAATATTTCTCAGTGAGCCCTTAATGTGGTATATCTCCTTTCTTTTTATTTTTTCAAAAGTATCTTTGAGTGTCAGATGAGCTCTTTTGACAATTCCTTGACCTTGGGGATTGTATGAAATACCAGTAATATGCTTAATCTGAAGCTGCAAACAGAAAGCTTGAAAATTCTTTCCAATATTGCCAGGTCCATTATCAGTTTTAATAATTTTGGGTTTACCCAAGACCAACAGGCAAGCGAGGATGTATGCAATGATATGTTTGCCAGCTTCTCCTGTTTAAGGGTGCCGTAAGTGAACCCACTAAAAGTGTCAATGGATACATGAAGATATTTAAGATTACCAAATTCTGGAATATGTTTCACATCCATCTGACAGATGTCATTTGGAACAAGACCTCTAGGGTTCACCCCCAAATGTGGGGTAGGTAAGAAGGTTATACAAGAAGAACATTGTTTGAAAATCTGTATAGCCTGTTCTCTAGTTATTTTAAAAAGAAGTCTAAGGGTATGAGCATTTAAGTGGTGTAAGGAATGCACCTGTTGGGCCTCTTGTAAGGCCAAGCCAACAACAGAACAGACGGTACAAGTTGCAAGGTCTGCAAGTGCGTTTCTTCTGAAAGAGGGCATGGAGATGGCCTATAAAAAAAAGGGAAGAGATCTAGACCTAATGGTGGCTTGGATTTGTAGGAAAAGTGATACAGCCTCAGTAGAGGGTTTAATAAAAGCCACAGTCTCCAATAAGGGAACAGAATAAGCAATATAAGCACTTTCTGTACACAAATTAAAAGGGATGTCAGGGAAGGTCTTAAAGACAGCAACCACAACATACAATTCTACAAGCTGAGCTGACATAGAGGGAGCAGTCTCAACAGTGGTGTGACCTTTAGCCATAAAGGCAGCATTTCCAGTGAAGGAACCATCTGTAAAAATGGTCAAGGCCTTTGGTAGGGGTTCTAGGGAGGTATTCCTGGGGAAAACAAAGGTATTGGATTTAGTAAATTGAAGCAACTTATCAGCCAGGTAGTGGTTGTCTATCTGTCCGATAAATGAAAAGCAGGCAATTGGCCAGTCTTCTGTGGTTTGAAAAAGCCAGTTAATGTGAGCTTTAGAGTATGGCTGTATAATAACATCTGGTTCTTTGCCAAAATAACATCTCCCATGTTCTCTACCTTGAATAATTAACTCTGCTACTGGGATGTAATAAGGGGTGACAACCTTCCTTGGGAAGGAAGGGAAATGAACCCACAGGAGTGGGCCAGACTACCAAAACACCCCAGTGGGTATATGGGGTGTGGCAGAAATAACAAAAAGAAAGAATTTCTTATAATCTTTAAAAATTATAAATTGTTGACTTATGGCTGATTCTACTTTTGTTAATGCAGCTTGTGTCTCAGGAGTCAGAGATCTAGCAGATTTGGGATTAGAATCTCCTCTGAAAATGTCAAACAGGGGTTTGAGCTCTCCAGTAGTAAGCTTCAAATATGGTCCAGTTGATATCTCCTAATAATTTTTGAAAATAATTTAATGAGGTTAAAAGATCATTTCTTAACTGAACCTTCTGAGTATTGACTTGAGCACTTCTCATTTCAAAGCCTAAATAGGTATAAGGATTCTTTAACTATATTTTTCAGGAGCTATATGCAGTCCCTTCTTGGTAAGGCCTTGAGTAAGAGAATTACAACAAAGTAGGAGTTTTTCTCCATCTGCCCCAGCCAAGAAGATATCATCCATGTAGTGAATTATATAAATTGAAGGCCACAATTTTCTAAGAGGGTCAATTACTTGAGCAACGAACTTTTGGCAGAGAGTTAGCCATACCCTGTGGGAAGACCTTCCTTTGGAAGCATCTCATGGGGCCCTTTAAAGTTAATTACAGGCATGCCGAAGGCAAATCTCTTTTTATCTTCAGGGTGTAGAGGGATGGTGAAAAAGCAATCTTTATGGTCAATTACAATTTTTAAATAATCAAGAGGGATAGCCACTGGAATGGAGAGGCCTGATTGTAATGTTCCCATTACTGTCATGGTTTTATTGACGTCTCTAAGATCTTGGAGAATCCCCATTTCCCTAATTTTTTCTTAATAACAAAAATAGGAGTATTCCAAGGGGAATTTGTAGGTTCTGTATGTCCTGCATCAAGCAGTTCCTGCACTAACTGTTCTGCAGTAGTCAGCTTTTCAAGGCAGAGTGGCCACTGATTGACCCATACCGCCTAATCATTTTTCCATGAAATTTTATCTGCATGGGGTGGAGGCACGTCAGTGATCACTAGGGTAAATTTCTCAGTCCTGAATGGTCTATTCTTTGATGAACTTGTACAGGTTCTTTTATGCCCTGAGCTTGTTTCCTGAGACCCTGTCTAGGAAGAAAGCCTTGGTTTAACATCTGTGAAATGACCACATCATTAGGACTAAACATAATCAATTTTAGCTGCAAGAGTATGTCCTGTCCCCATAAGTTAACAGGTAGACCAGGAATAACAAAGGGTTGAACAGTCCCTGAGTTTCCTTCTTCATCTGACCATTTTAAAAGCTTAGCACTCTTCTCTGTATTTTTGGTTTGACCTATCCCTTTCAAATGGGTAAATGTGGCAGATAGGGGCAAGGATATAGGCCAGGCTTCTTTTTTGAGGACTGATACATCAGCCCCAGTATCTATAAGTCCCTCGAATTCTTTACAATCTAATTTTAATTTTAGCATAGGCTTGTTTTGAGTAATCTTTTGGACCCAATAAGTGTCTGATGTACCAAACCCTTTGTTATCCCTATGGCTCCCAGCAACAGGGTTTTGTTTTCAGAGGCAAGAGGAGAAGTTGAGCTACTCTTTGGCCTTTGGCTATTGTAAAGGAAGCCTTTGGTGAGGAAAGCATAATCTTAATTTCACCAGTAAAGTCATTATCTATTACCCCTGGGTAAATATGTAGGCCTTGAAGAGTGGAACTACATCTCCCCATAAGTAACCCAAAGGTGTCCTGAAGTAAAGGGCCAAACTTCCCTGTTAGGACAACTTGTACCCCCATTTCAGGTATTAATATTGATTGGGAGGAAGAACAGAGGCCCTGTCCTATACTGCCTGGGGTGGCTCTTAAGAGTTGTGAGAGGTATTGTCATTCTGAAAGACAAACCCGATTGCCTCAAAGGTTCCTCCTATCTGTGGTTCCTGAGGCTGGCCCCTTAAATAGTTTCCCTATTTTTGAGGCAAAGTATTCTTTTGGGCACCTTTTTTTTTTTTGCCTGACATTCAGAGGTCCAATGTTTTTTTCTTTTGGATCTGGAGCATAGACTAGGAGGAATAGAGCAACCTGGCTTAAGAGTGCTACAATCTTTGGCAAAATGACTTTCTTGTTTGCAGTTAAAGCACTCTTTAGGCCAAGAGTTCTGAGTAAAGTCTTTTAGCACTGCTCCGATAGCAAGACTAATACCATGGGCCGGACCAATTCCTGGACAGTAACAAATATAGTCCAAAATGCCTTTGCCCCTTCTGTGAGGGTGAAGAGCCGCTTGGCAGGCAGGATTAGCATTTCCAAAAGCCAAATGTGTTCTAAAGTCAGTTTCAGTTTTTGATGTACCAAAAAGCCTTTCTGCTATGCTGGTAAGGCAGCTAATAAAATCACTATAGGGTTCATTGGGGCCTTGTCTTATATTGGCCAGTGAAGTGTTTGCAGCCCCCTTTTGAGGTAGCTTTCTCCAGGCCTTAAGTCCGGCATTTTGTACTTATGCAAAGAGGCCAGGGGCATACTCAGCTGGAGCCTCATTGGTATCATAAGGCTTCTTCCCTTTTAACATGCTGAGAGTGAGCCAGAGATCACCTACAGTCTCTAATATTGAAAGCATAAAGGGTGTCACTGGCCCGTTTTCAATTCTTTTAAAGTTTTAAACCCAAGTCAGTAGTATTGATATTCGGGTTCAGTCTCATCATCATCTTCTAGTTTAATAAGAGTCTCAGTGACTGGGAACAAATCAAAACTTTGATGAGGGAAGGGCCTTTTTATCGGGTAGGGCTTTTGCCTATAGGGAGTGCCAGAGTCAAAGCTTCAGGAGAGGCTGGCGGACGAGAAAGGTGTGGATCTGGGACTGGCACCAGGCAGTGAGCACAGTGTGGGAGGGCCCAGTAAACCAGAAAGCTCAAGGTCTAACATTCTTAATTCTTTAACTAGTTCATTATGTTCCTTTTTAGTTGGATAACCTCCTGTAGCCTTTTGATTCTCAAGGTGAGGTCCTTTTTAGAAAGAACAGTATCACTCTGTACATCTTGGAAATCAGCATCCTGACTATGGGGTGTGACAGAGCATGCTAATGGAGTTGAAAGACTGTGCCAAATAAAGGTGGTGCTAAGTGGTAGGGAGGAGGCCAGTGAGTGAGCGGTGGCCAGTCTGAGTTACTATATCAGGCGCTTATTCTTCTAATTAAGCCTCCTCTTCAGGAGTTAAATCATCACCATTGTTTACCTCTGAGTGAAATGTTTTTAGAGAGGGAAAAAGTCTTTTGGGGAGATCAGATTTCTTGGTAGGTGGATCATTTTTTGTGTGTGCGTGTTAGGCTTTGGGGGGATTTTAGGGTCCTGGTTATTTTTTAAATCAATTAAGTCAGCCTTTTCTCATCACAAGAGATTACTATGGACACAGAGACCCTATGCTCAGACAAGGGTCTTTATTTTTTAGAGGTTGGGGGCTTACAGAATGGTAGTGGAGGGAACCCAGACTTTTTCTAAGATCTTCTTTAAGAAAAATTTCACCTCATCTAATACACTTTTAATATCCTCATAAAAGTTTCTAACACACAAGATATCAATAATCAGATTCCAATAAGAAAAGGCAGTGACAGGGACCTTTTCTGGGCCAAAGATCTGATAATAATCATTTAAAGCATCGCCCACCCACTCTCCTCACTCTTTTCTCATCTATGGTCCCTTCTTGTGGGAGCCAAGGACAAATGTCTTTAAGGAAGATGAAAAATGAGCTAAATATATTTTCTTATCCCTAGTTCTTCATGCCTTGAGATAATCGTTAAGTCTACCTATGAATTTTTCATGTATGCTAATTTTCTGTCCCATACTATTGCAGTCCACTTACATTTTGAATCTTCTCTCATGGAGTGGGCAACTTCCACAGTGATCTCTTTTTGGTTCTTCTCTCATGGAGTGATTGTTCTCCACGGCAACCTCTATGTAATGAAGTGACTTCAGTCTTAAAGGGACTATGCTCCTCACAGATTTCCCTGTGCCTCAAGCCCCATATCTGGGCACCAGTCTGCCCTATCCCACAGGGTTTTTAGATGGAGACCATAGGAGGGGGTGCAGGAGTGAAAAAGGGCAGGCAGAAAAGGAGGCAAGACAGGATTTTGATCAAGTCTCATTTATTGAAAAATTTTACAAGGTTTTTATAGGCAATCTTGGGACAAGAGTATTTGGGTAGACAGGGTTGCTATGGACACCTAATGGCAGATGCTCTGCTATCTCTCTCAGTTTTTAAAACTTCAAGATAAGGAAGTAAGTTCTAATATGGGGCACCAGAGTTCATGTGAAAGTCAGACCCCACCCTCCACTCAACTGTGAAGAATGTCCTATCCATTGAATAGATCTGGGTAGGGGTTCACAGTTTACTGCATGTATTGTCATTGGATGGTGCCATAGTGTGAGCAGGACCCCTGAGCCCAGATCCACCCATCATAATGTTCTTCTTGTAGGTTTCTAGGACCCTCTGGATCCTTCTATTTCCCCATTTTCCCATTCTTCTCTCACTGAGAGTCCCAATAGGATGTCCTACCCTCTGTCCCACTTTCCTGATGATTGAAGACATTCATGGGACATGCCCCTTGGGCTCATGTCCAGATATAAGTGAATATATAACATTTGACTCTTTCTGCTTCTGGGTTAACTCACTCATTATGATCATTTCTAGTTCAATCCATTTGTCTGCAAATTTCAGCATGGGGAGGCCTGGTGGCATTCAGAGGAAGGATAGCAGGCTACCAAGAAGAGACTTGATACCATATGAGCATATACAGGGGTTCCCTCCTCAATCCTCCTCAGTCACAGGTCCTCCTCAGTCACAGTCATAGGGGAAGGGAGTATGGGGAAAATGGGAGGGAGGTAGGAATAGCAGGATACAAGGGATGGGATAAGAATTGAGATGTAATATGAATAAATTGATAAAATATATTTTTAAAAAGGAAGTAAGTTCTGAGGGAATGCAGCCGCAAAGGTAAGATAAGCAAGTGGTTTCCCAGGACAAAATAATATGGCCTCGGGCTGATCTGAACCTGCTACACGCCAGGCAGCAGTTTCCCAGGAACGGGTGGAGTGGCCTCAGGCTGACTCCAGCCTGCTACGTGCCAGGCAGAAGTGTAGAAAATGAAGTCTACAGACAAAATGGAATTGCCTATGTTTTAAGCCAAGAGCCACTAAGGGTGGCTCCCCACAACCATTCATTCATACTTTAGTTCTAGGTTAATAGAATGTTAGAAATGTAGTGAACACTTCTTTAAGTTTTGTTTATTGTGTATGTAGGGGGTCAAATGATTGGGCATGTAGATGGTGGAGGAGGATATCATGTGTCTGCTCTAACACTTTCTAACTTATCCCCATGAAACAAGGCCTCTTTCTGAATGTGGAATGAAGTTTATGGCCAGTAAGACTCAGCAGTCCTCCTATGTCTATGCCCCCCTGTTCTGAGTACATGTAGTTTAGGTCCTCATGCTTGCACAGAAAGCACTGGCCATAACCTAGACTCTTTCTACTTAATTTTCCTTTGAAAACTTCATGTCATCTATTGATAAGGTAAGTGGCTCTTTCCAAATCTCCTTTTCTTCTTACCAATTCAGTTTGCTTTTAAGTGTCCTATGGAGCTTGTAGGATGACTCAAAAGGATTTACTTGATGAAATTTCATCTTCATTTTCATTTACTAGGTGCTGATATAACATTCAATTCAACTATTATGATTAGAGGGTGAGATGTGGTAAAGATATAATGCAGCTCTTATGGTTGCCTGTGATTGCTTCATCAGAAGAGAGGAGACCAGAAATTATACATATACCCATGTCTGTATGTGTTTATATGATTTCCTGGACTGCTATGGAATTCTTCTAGGAAAAAAAAGGCAATGATCACATCTAATTCCTACATCTTCACTCATAACTGACCCAAAACAACCCTTTTCTTCTTCATCAGTTACCCAGAAAATCCATCCTAATGTAACTGAGTTACCATAGTCATTTTCATTGTCTATAGTTAGAAAATGTCAAGAGAGTATCATTCATCAGAAGTCTGATTCATTTCCTAGATAAGTGGGAGAGGGTGATTATTTATAAATGTGTGAACAGTCAAATTAGTAGAAGTTACTGAAGAAGCAAAATAAGGAAAATTATATCCCAGGACATTGATATTCACATAGTCAGAGGCATTAGATTCAGATTTGAACCACCAAGACAGAAAGTAGAGATTAGAAGGAAATGCCAATATCAGCCATATGTCAACAGGGATTTTTACTTTTTGCAGCTAATACGCTTATGATACAATAATGATAAAATTGTACATATTCAATAGATTAAACAAGGTATTAGATATTACAAAACACCAGTAAATGCCCAATAAGTGTCATAAAAGGCCTAGGAAACATTGTAGGAGGAATTTGTTCTATGAGGAATGACACAAAGTGAGTGGATTTGATATGGATATAGATGGACTCAGTTTAGGGTATTAATGACTTCTTGCAGCATATACTGACTGTTATCATGTCAATAAGAAACTTGTTTGGGATCACACCAATCCAGAACTTTGGTTGAGGCCCTGTTGTATGGTGAAGAAATGTTGTTCCTAAAACCTAGAACATGTTCAGCAAGGCCAATAATACTGTGGAGCCATGACATTAAGGGTATTTTTCAGGAGAGCCTACTTTATGGAGAATAAATGTAGTTTCTTGTATAAAACCAGGAATTTATTTATCAAAACCAATTATTTTCCTGGGGCAAGGGCCTTGAGAAATCTGTAATTGCATCCTGAGAATTCAACTCTTTCTGCCTTAAGTGGCTGTAGTTATGAATCCCAAGGCCACTATGGGTTCGGCCTGTGATTCACTTGAGATGATCTCTTTGGTGCAACATTGCTTGAGTAGCTTCCTGCTGACTTTGTCATGTTGTATGATAGGTTTTGCTGACTATGTTTCATTTTTTCCTTTACAAACTATACAGATGTTGTGTTTCTCAATAAACTTGCCTTTGTGAGCCATCAGATTGTGCAAGACCTCTTGATTACAAACTTTTCTATCTTTTCTATCCTCTCACCTTCTGTGTCTTCTCCTTAGGATGCTATCAAAGAATAACAACCTTCTGATCCAGGTCAGGAAATGAATTGTACAGTTGTTTGTCTAATATTCATGATCTCTTTGATATTCTGTTATTAAATGACCAGGAATTCAGGACTGTAGTTAAATGACAATTCAGTTCCCCCTTTGTCCCACAACTATATTTTCTTGGCTTTAATAATGCCTTCAATTTATTTCAAAGGGCTTGGGCACACCTGTAAACTAAGCAAACATAATGAACAGAAAAGTGATCTTGAAATCTATTTTTTAAAGCAACTCAGCTTAAGTTGCAAATTTAACTTGGTTATTACAGAGATTCCACTGCAACAAACCTATAATCACAAAGCCTTGTATAGTATGTGGTAACTAAGAAAAATGCAAACAGTGCTTCCTAAGCTGGCACACTATATTCTCTGGAAACAGAAAGAGTCATGAAGCTGGCACAGCTTCTTGAAGCAGTTCTAGCAAATCTGAGTAGATTGCTACAATCACTGTCATTCTACCTCTAACTTTTGGGCTTTTGACTCAGCTTGTGGCATTCTTAGGAACTTTCTGCATTATGATTCATTTTATGTCCTTTCCTGAGAAAATTTATATCTGTCTTTTTTGGAAAATCCTAAACTTAACTTTATATTGCCACTACTTAGAAGTCTTTTTTATGCCCTGGTAATCATTAAGCACAGATAAGTGCAAAGATAGATAAAGTAATTACTCTAGGAATCTTCTGCCCCTGAGAAAATTTGAGCACTATAATTGGTTCAGGGTAAGCATAGATATTTGAAAACTATGACTGGCCAGAAGAATAAGTTACATATGTAATGTCTTTTTTTATTTCAGGCTTAGAGCTTTCTGAAAATGTACTTTATAGACAAGGGGTCAGAGTGTATACCTCTGGAGGAATAAAACTCAGTGCCTAAGATAGATGGATTAAAATAAACATTTTACTATTTTATGGCATAGATTTTTAACATATAGTAAAAGAAGTTAGATGTTAGTATTTGCTGTTCAGAAAAAGGCCAGTTCAGATATTTTCTGTTTTTCTGGAGTGCTGTCAAACTACAAACACTGCCAGTCTAAAGGCAGCATGTCATATAATAAACAGTTTACTTTGAAGAAGACATTCTTTAGATTCATTACCTTGGAGGTAAAGAGTTAATGTTAATAATAAAATATGTTCTGTTTGCAATTTCTAATTGTAACTGAACTTGTAATCCTGGACATGTAATGGAAAATCAAATACATAACCTATACCATTTTGATAATAATTCATCTGTCTTTGTTCTGTGAAACCTGCATAAATAAAATTTTAAGAAGCACCTGACTGTTAGTCAGAGCTTTGAGCTTCTCATGACCATTGCACATAATTACCTCCCTCCCTTCACCTACTCCTTATCTGCTCTATGAGGTAACCTTGTCAGCAATGACCCTTGGCCAGGGAAGGCATCCCAGAAAGGCCTCCCAGCACTAAACAAATGTCCCTATATTGTCCAGAAGATCTTTTATTCCTTATTGCTAACTAAATAAATTTCATGGTCTTGCTACAAAGGACTAAGATAAACAATACATTACCTTTCCAAAATGGTTTCTTCTCATTATCAAATGTGAAACTGATTCAAGGTAGAGAGCCATGTTGGCCATGTCATGAGTATGTCAATAAACAATTTTGTGGAGGTTCAAAAAAAGCCTACATTTAGGGACAACTCTTAACTCTCCTATTTCTTCAACTCCTTATTTAAAAAGCTGCCCAACTTTAGCATATAGTATTAGACAAATAACCCATAATAATGAAGACAACAATCCAATCTAATACTTTCAAAAGAAGAGAATGAGTACGTACACACACATACACACACAAATAAACAAACACACAAATAAACAAACAAACACACACACACACCACATCACTTTCTAAAGAGAGGGAGTTATCTACAGATCTTGAGTTGTTATAGTGTACTTGAGCTTGCCGTAGCAGTCCTCACCTCGCCAAGTAGAAAGCATAGATGGCAAGATGTCTCTTTAAAGCTTCTTTTTGCTACTTACCTGAACAATCAAGAAGCTTTCCATATTTACTAGTGAATCACAGTGATCATATGCTTACTCTGCATGGCTGGCTCTCTTCTTTTCTTCTTTCCCAAGCACCTGTCAGAAAGACACACAAAAATGAATAAACTTAACATTTTCAGAAGTGCCAAATCAAACTTTCTTAAGTTAACAGGCCATGTATATATGTATAAAGGGAGTTGCATAGTGAGTAAATCCACTCAAGTTAAAAAAAAAACTGCAGAATTTAATTGCAAGAGTCTAATTAGATTTAGACTAGTACTATAAAATTTAGAAAGGAGCAAAGATAAATATTTCAGCTAATTTCACTATGTAGTATGAATAAAAGTGTAGAGAGGATTCTCAGATTGAATGTTATGAAGTCACTTTCAAATTACATTAAGCCAGTTCTTCTATGTAATGAAGTGTCCTTTACAGGGAAGTGACTTCATGAAAGCTGACATTTCTCTCATGAAGAACACCACTCTTGTGGATTCATTAGGACTTCATGAAACAATTTAAACTTTAGACCTTTCTGTCTGCCAGCTGAGGACACAGTCACACATTAACTGATCCCTAATAGCACCTCTAAGTACCAAGGCACAGAGTTATTTCAATTGTCATGACCTTATCTCTGCCCAGACAACAGCATGTCATAAAACCTGCTTGATAACACTCAATTTCTTCTCTTCCCCAAACTCACCAAAGGAACTGTGCATTGCACTAAATTATTATTAAAAAAATAAATAAGTACCAATGTAGGAGGAAAGATCATGGAGAAATTACCAATGTCACTGTGGAACAATTCCATACATTGCTTGTTCTCTTTCGATGGGTCAGATTCTCCTTCCCCACAGCATGAGCATACCCTGGGAATCAATCTCTTGTATGTGGTTATCTCAAGATGTGGCATAGACAATGTTGAATTAAGAGCATGTGGAAGAGCAAGTGTCTAAACCCAAATACCATATAATACAAGCATTAATCTTTTCTTGCCATCCTAACCAAGAAGGAAAATAGACTTATTCCATTGAGAACTGGAGAGATCTTGATGTTCCTTCCACTCTTTTGCTGATTGGAAAATTTATCAACATAGGAGGCCTTATCTAGAATGTACTTTGTAGCATATATATATATATGAATGTGTATATATATATATGTGTGTGTGTGTGTGTGTGTGTATGTGTGTGTGTGTGTGTGAATATATATGTGTGTATGTATTATGTATGCATATATGTGTGTATATATGTGACTATTATTTGTCTCTGTCTACAAAGAAAAACAAAGAATGCTTACCCATTTATTTCAAAACATATTCCAGGGAAACATATCCTATGGTATGTTGATTTTATCATGAAAGCATTTCTCTTTATAAGTATTTACACATCTATAATTTGTTAATGCTATCTTTTACCCCCATTGTAAATAATTATTTTATACATGTGTGAATATGAATCAGAAGACAGAGACCAATGCTTAGAGTCTTTCAGTAGCTTTGCATCCTGTTTTTGTTTGTTTGTTTTTTATCTGTTTTGTTTTGTATTGTATTTTATGTTATTTGGTTTTTTGAGACAGGGTTTCTCTGTGTATCCCTGGCTGTCCTAGACTCACATTTTTATGTTATTTAAAAAAAAATTTACATACACATTTATATTATTACACATATATAAAATAGATTTCCTTTAGCAAGAAGAGCCATGACACAATCAGGAATTATATGAATGTTACATTCTTAGTGTTTTGACTCTTTGTTGCACCTTGGATTTTTGGCTCACATTCTCTCACTGAACTTAGGTCTTGGCAATTCCTCTCAGTAGGTTGGCCACTGAGTGATTTTTTTCATCTGCAGTCTTTTCTAATGGAATTATAGGCATACATCATCATGTCTAGCTTAAATGCGGACTCTAGGAAGCAACTTCAAGTTCTCATGCTGTTGTCAGTGGAGCCAACATTGTTATTTTTATCTGAAGAAGAAACTTTTACTCAGCTTAAGGAATCTTGAAGATTGGATGCCTTTCTTGCATGATGACTGGGGCTGTAAGTTCTAAGTGTGGTCTCTCTGAATAAAGCATCTATCCTCTAACATAGCAGTGTAGGTATGTCAGATATAAATGAATACACATGTTGTATAAAGTGGATTTATTATAATTTGAAACTATTTTCACAAATGGCTACTGACAGCAACTGATTCAAGAGTTGACTGCCATATATTTGTATGTATGAAATATAATTGAGTTTGAGAACCTATAGGTCACTCTGCTTAGGGAAACAGGTAGGCTTAACTGCAGACCTTCATCTTTCTTTCTCCATTCCTCCAAGTCTAGTCGTTCATTCTTATGCCCAGTTCTCTGAAAGAACATCTGCAGCACACACCCCTCCCCCACTCCATACCTCATATCCAGAACATCCCAGAGGTCTTCCTCTTCTAACCTCCTTTTTTTCCACTTGTTGCTTTGTTCTTCCCACCAACTCCTGTAAGCACTCTCCTGGAATCCACAGGTCACTCTGGCCAGGGAAACCAGTAGGCTAGTTGCAGATCTTGACCATTCTCAGTGTTTCTCCAAAATAATCCTTCATTCTCATCCTCACTTCTGCAATAGTACACCTGCTGCATCCTCCCTTCCCCTACTGCACACTGTATGCTGGACTATAGATCTATCAGGAATTCCATAGGAATCCAGAGGACACATTAAGGAAGCAGAGAAGCTAACTTCAGATAATCACTTCTTAATTCCTCCAAGTCCAATTCCACAGTCTCAGCAGCAGCAGGTTTATACTAGATCTTTTGCTATGTCCTCTCCTGGCTTTCTACTTACATACCTTCATGACTAAGGAAGCAGAGACTGGTGGAATATTCTGCTTTCTTCCCTCTTACAGAGGCCCTCCACCACCCCATGCCTATCTCTGTTCCCAAATCTCAGGTCCTAAAGAATGGCCCCCATAGGATCAAACATTTGAATGGTGGCACCACTTGACACAGATTAGAAGGCATGGCCTTGTTGAAGTAGGTCTGGCCTTAATGGAGGAAGTATGTCTTTAGAGATGGGGGCTTTGAGATTTTAAATGCACAGGCCATCTCGTTTTGCTTTATAGGAGTTGTATTATCCCGCTTTTTCATGGCACCTTGGTTATTGTAAAAGAAAAATTAAGAAGAGAATCATATTCTGAGACTGACAGATAATACTGTGCCTCATTGTCTAAGCACCTAAAAGAGCTCGTAGAACCTGAAAGCCCTTAAACAAAAAAGGCAAGAAACACAGAACCAAAGCACCCAAGATTGTCTTGTCACTCCACATGTCCTGTAACACAAACACAGACACATAGATCTGTGAAAACAACACAGTAAGAAAAATGAGGAGGGTTCAGAATAGACTAAACTTTTGGCCAAGAGAATGAAGGAAGCCAAATAAAAATGCCAGGAACACATTGCCAAAAGGCATATGCTGTCCTCGCTTAAAGCTTTTCCTTTTGAGTCTGAGTATAGTCAAAAATAAATCTTTAACAGTAACAAATAAATGATCATACCTTGAAAAACAAAAAACAACAAAACCCCAAACAAACAAACAAACATTAAAAGTGTTTTATGATCTCTTCACTGCAATAGGACAATGAGTAAGGTAGGTCCCAATACACTGAAATACATTTTACATGGAACCCTCAGTGACCATAGCTATCAAGAACCCAGATTTTGTATAGGCACCACAGAGCTACCATACTCACCTAAGAACCAAAGAGGAAACAGAAATCAAGGAACAAAAAACCCACCCAACAAACATAAGAGCAGATAATAGCACCTAGAATTACAATCTCCCCAAAACCAGATGCCTAGATGCCAGCATAAAAACACAATAAATAATAGCTAGGACAATATGTCTCCATTAGTGACCAATAACCCTACCACAGCAGACACTGAATATTACAATATACCTGAAGCACAAGCAAAAGACCTTTAAATACCCTTTATGTATATGTTAGAGGTCCTTAAAGAAAAAAATTAATAAATCCCTTAAAGAAATATATAAAAACACAGTGGAAATAAATTTTAAAAAGACCCAAAAACTAGAAATAGAATCAATAATGAAAACCCATATTGAAATAACCTAGAAATAAATATTTTAGGAATTTGAGTAGAAATAACAAAGGCAAGATTTTTCAACAGAATGCAAAAAAATAAGAGAGACAATCTAAAAGGTTGAAGACAGTATAGAAGAAACAAATACATAAGTCAAAAAAAAGTTAAATCTAAGAAACTCCTAGCACAGAATTTGATACACTATGAAAATACCACATCTAAGAATAATAGGAATAGAGGAAGAAGAAGAATCTCAGACCAAAGGCCCAGAAAATATTTTTTTCTTTTTTTTCATTTTATTTTATTAAATTATTCATATTACATCTCAATGGTTATCCCCTCGCTTGTATCTTCCCATTCCTCCCTCCCTCCCATTTTCCTCTTACTCCCCTCCCCTATGACTGTGACTGAGGGGGACTTCCTCCCCCCAGAAAATATATTCAACAAAATAGTAGAAGAAAAATTTCCTTACCTAAAGAAGAAGATGCCTAACAAAATACAAGAACCATACATAATAGAAAGTAGACTTGATCAGATATCAAATTTCTCTAAGCATACAATAATCAAAACACTAAATGTACAGAAGAAAGAAAAATATGAATAGGTGCAAAGAAAAAAATACCAAGTAACATATGAAGGTAGACCTAATAGAATTATACCTGACTTCTCAATGGAGACCTTACAAGCCAGAAAGGTATGCTTCAGACTGAAAAAAAGCACAAATGTCATTCTAGACTACTATCCACAGGAAAATTTTCAGTTACATATACGGAGAAAATAAGACATTCCACGATAAAACAAAATTATAATAATATATACAAATCTAGCCATATAGAAGGTGCTAGAAAGTATACTGAAACAAAAAGAGTTTAAATACATCCAGAAAATAGAAGGAATCTTTAATTCAAGCATGCAAAATCAAAAGACAATGACAAAGATAAAAACTAAGAAGAATCAATAATCACTGGATGTTGATATTTCTCAACAACAGTGGTCTCAATTTCCCAGTAAAAACACGCAGACTCACAGCATGAATGCAAAAGTAGTGTCTGTCCTTCTGTTGCTAAAAAGAAACATGGCTTAACATCAAGGTTACATATCACCTCAGGGTAAAATATTATAAACAAATATACAAAAGAAACAAGTTTATACTGCCATTTAATATCTGACAAAATACATTTCAACCAAAATCAATCAAAAAAGATAGTGAAGGGTACTACATATGCATCAAAGGAAAAATCTACACAAGGGCTTTTCAATTTTTAACATCTATGTGTCAAAGACAAAGGCACCCAAGTTTGTAAAAGAAATGATACTAAGATTAAGTTACATATTGAGCCTCATATACAGAAAAGGAGTCAACAATACCCTAGTCTCACCAAATAGGTCATCCAAGCAAAAACTAAACAAAGAAATTCTGGAGCTAACTGAAGTTATAAACTAAATGAACATAACAGGTTTTAACAGAAAATTTTACCTCAAAACAAAACAAACAAAATTATGTCATCTTCTCACACCTCATGGTACTTTCTACAAAGTTAACTACATACTCAGATACAAGGCAAGTCTCAAAAGATACAGGAAAATCAAAATAACCACCTGTATTTTATGTGGCCAATGAGGACTAAACCTCAATATTGCCAACAGAAACTAGAAAATGCTTACAAACTCATGGAAACTGAACTGCTCTCTACTAAATAAAAAGTAAGCCAAGAAAATAATTAAAGACTCTCTAGAATTGAATGACAATGAATATACAACGTACCCAAATGTATGACACATGATGAAGAGTGTTCTAAGAGACAAGTTTGTAGCACTAAGTGCCTAGCAACTTAACAGTACACATGAAATCTGTAGAACAAAAAGAAGAAAACACACACCAAAAGAGGATACAAGAAAAAATGATCCAACTTGGGGATGAATCAAAAGAATAGAAACAAACAAACAACAACAAAAATGCAAAATGAAAACAAAACTTCAATAAAACAAAGTGCTTTTTTTAAAGAAAATCACTGAACAACCCTTATGTAAATTAATTAAAAAGCAAAAAGATAATATGCAAATCAATAAAAATCAGAATTAAAATGGGTTTATAACAATAGGCACGAATCCAAGATGGCAGCGGGCAGTGTGGACCGTGTTTGGAGGATCCAGTGAACAATTCAGGGAATTGCATGGATTTCTGAGCCAGGAACACCGAGGTCCCCACACCACGGCAGCAGGAGTGTTCCGCAGTTCGGAGGGACGAGGGTGTGGAGGACCTGTGTGCCCCTGTACATGGGAGGAGCTCGGATTTTCTCAGATTGGAGTGGCAATGGCAGAAGCAGTGGCAGCGGCGGCGGCAGCGGCACCAGAGACACCAGCAGCAGCAGCGGCAGCAGCAGCTCAGGTTTGCAGCTCAGGGCCTTCCGGTGGAGGCAACTGGAGTGGTGGCCTGGTGGGAGTTGCTGCAGGAGAGGGGACTCTGCACAGGATTTGGGTCGAGTGGTGCCTTGTGACCCAAACTGGACTCAGAAGACAGTTCAGCCCTAGAGTCCTGGGTTCGCTTACTGCGCTGTGCTGTGGAGACGCTGGCTCAGCTCAGCAGGCAATTCTGCTGAGGAACTACCTCAGTGCAGCCACAGCACCCCTGATGTGATGCAAGCTGGGCCAAGTGCTCGGTTCCACCCTAGGCACCAGCTCAGCTCAGCAGCAGTTCTCTTGCTGTGACGCAGGCTGGGCAGAGCACTCAGTGACACCATAGGAGCTAACTCAGCGCAGCCTCAGTTCTCCTGCTGTGACGCAGGCTGAGCCGAGCACTCAGTTCCACTGGAGGCAGAAGCTTAGCACAGCCACAGTTCTCCTGCTGTGGCAGACGGTTCAGGCCCTGAGAATCTAGCTGAGCTCGACACGTGGTTCAGGCCCAGTGTCCCTGGCTGGACTTGGCAGGGGACCTGGAAGGCTGTGGATACCTTGGCCTGACACAACGCTCACTCAGAGACCCAGAACAATTGCAGGACACACAGCAAAGGGGAGCTGAGGATCACTGGCTATGAGAGGCCAAAACTACATGGCTAACCTCCTGCCATCCACACCAGTGAAGCATCAGAGCTTCCAGCCTACGGAAATCATGAGAAAACAAGTGAATCTATCATCAGACTCCCTCCATCCAACTCTGGAAGTTACCCAATAAAAACAGAGATGGCAAGATGTCTAAAGGGCAGCATAAAAGCATATGCAAAAAAACCCCCAAAACAACATGGCATCTCCAGTTTCCAGCTATCCCAAAGAAAACAACCCAGAGAACTCAAATACAATGGAAACACAAGAAAATGACCTCAAATCCTTGGTAATGAGGATGATAATGGAGGAAACAAAATTCATAATCAAATGCAGGAAGACATAGACAAACAGGTGAGAGACATAAAAGAAACACATAGAGTGGAACTGGAAAAAATTCAGTCAAAATGCAAACAACCAGATGAAAAAAATCAAAAAATCTGTTCAAGATCTGAAGATGAAAATGGATTCAATTATAAACACACAGATAGAAGAAAAACAAGAACATGAAACCCCAGAGAAGAAGGTGAGAGACACAGAGGTGAGCTTTTCTAACAGAATCCAAGAGAAGGAAGAACAAATCTCAGTTCTAGAAGATATAATCACAGATCTTGAAGCAACCATTAAAGAAAATGCCAAATCTGGTAAACTCCTGACACAAAACATCCAAGAAATTAAGAATACCATGAAAAGAAGAAATCTGAGGATAATAGGCATTGAAGAAAGAGAAGATATCAGACTCCAAGGCCCAGACACTGTTGTCAACAAAATCATAGAGGAAAATTTCCCCAATCTAAAGAAAGAGATGCCTATAAACATACAGGAGGCCTACAGAACACCAAATAGAATTGACCAGAAAAGAAAAACTGCCCATCACATAATAATCAAAACACAAAACATACAGAACAAAGAAAAATATTAAAAGCTGCAAGGGAAAAGGGCCAAATAACATTTAATGGCAAACCTCTCAGAATTACACCCGACATCTCAGCAGAGACCATCAAAGCCAGAAGGGCCTGGACCAAGATCCTGCAAACCCTAAGAGACCACAGATGCCAGGCCAGATTACTTTACCAAGGAAAACTATCAATAACCATTGATGGAGAAAAAAAAATTCCATGACAAAAACAAATTCAAACAGTGCCTATCCACAAATCCAGCTTTACAGAAGGTCCTAGAAGGAAAACTCCATCCCAAAGGGTTAAGCTATAACCAAAACTACTCAGGAAATAGATAACTATACCATGGGAAAAGCACAACTACACAAATGCTCGACTGGAACCAACAGCAAAATTAAGACTCTTAACAGTCACTGGTCATTAATATCTCTCAATATCAATGGCCTCAACTCTCCAATAAAAAGGCACAGACTAACTGAATGGGTGCATAAACAAGATCCAACATTCTTCTGCATTCAAGAAACACGTCACCCATAATGATAGGCATTACCTCAGGGTAAAATGTTGGAAAAAATATTCCAAGCAAATGGTCACAAGAAGCATGCAGGCGTAGCCATTTTAACATCGAACAAAATAGACTTTCAACCAAAATTAGTCAAAAGGCATGAGGATGGACACTTCATACTCATCAAAGTTAAAGTCAACCAAGATGACATCACAATTCTGAACATTTATGCTCCCAATACAAGGGCACCCACATTTGTAAAAGATCTGCTAAAAAGGCTTAAACCACACATCGATCCCCACACAATAATAGTGGGAGACTTCAACACTCCACTCTCACTGAATGATAAGTCATTGAAACACAAACTAAGCCGAGAAATAACATCATTAACCAATGCTATGAGGCAATGGATCGAATAGATATCTATAAAACCTTTCACCCAAACAAGAACCCCATGGAACCTTCTCTAAAATTGATCACATCATAGGTCACAAAGCTAGCCTCAACAGATACAAGAGGATTGAAATAATACCTTGTATCCTATCAGATCACCATGCTCTTAGGCTCCCAATTCAACAACAACAGAAATAACAAAAAGCCTACATGTACATGGAAACTAAACAACTCTCTGATAAATGACATCTGGGTCAGGGAAGATACAAAGAAAGAAATCAAGGAGTTTCTGAAATTCAATGAAAATGAAGGAACAACATACCCAAATTTGTGGGATATTTTGAAAGCAGTGCTAAGAGGAAAATTCATAGCATTAAGTGCCTTTAAAAAGAAATTGGAAACATCTCATATAAGCATCTTAAGGACACAACTGGAAGCCCTAGGGAAAAAAAAGAAGCAGAAACACCCAAAAGCAGTAGAAGTCTGGAAATAATCAAACTCAAAGATGAAATTAACAAAATAGAAACTAAGAAAACAATCCAAAGAATCAACAAAACCAAGAGCTGGTTCTTTGAGAAAATCAGCAAGATAGGCAGACTGTTAGCCAAACTAACTAAAAGGCAGAGAGACAGTATTGAAATCAACAAAATCAGAAATTAAAAGGGAGACATAACGACAGACACTGAAGAAATACAAAGCATCATAAGATCCTACTTAGAAGGCTTATATGCCACAAAATTTGAAAATCTAAGGGAAATGGGCAATTTTCTTGATCAATTTCACTTGCCAAAGTTGAGTGAAGAACAGATAAACAAGCTAAATAGTCCCATTTCCCCTACAGAAATTGAAGCAATCATTCATAGTCTCCCAACCAAAAAAAGCCCAGGACCAGATGGTCTCAGTGCAGAATTCTACCAGACCTTCAAGGGCGAGCTAATACCAATACTCTTCAAGCTACTCCAAAAGATCGAAAGGGATGGAACATTACCAAAGTCATTCTATGAGGCCATAGTCTCATTGATACCTAAACCTCAAAAAGACTCAACAAAGAAAGAGAATTTCAGACCAATTTCTCTTATGAACACCGATGCAAAAATACTAAATAAAATACGTGCAAAACAAATACAAGAATACATCAAAGATATCATTCATCATGACCAAGTAGGCTTCATTCCACGCATGCTGGGATGGTTTAATATACAGATATCCATCAAAGTAATCCACGATATAAACAAACTGAAAATAAAAAACCACATGATCATCTCTTTAGATGCAGAGAAAGCATTGGATAAAATCCAACACTCATTCATGTTTAAAGTTTTAGAGAGATCGGGGATACAGGGCACTTTCCTCAACATAATAAAGGCTGTATACAGCAAGCCAATAGCCAAAATCAAAGTAAATGGTGAGATACTCAAGGAAATTCCTCTAAAATCAGGAACAAGGCAAGGCTGCCCACTCTCTCCATATCTCTTCAATAGAGTACTCGAAGTTCTAGCCAGAGCAATAAGACAACAAAAGGAGATCAAGGGTATCCAAATGGGAAGAGAGGAAGTCAAATTATCCCTATTTGCAGATGATATGATAGTGTACATAAGTGACCCTCAAAATTCCACCAGAGAACTCCTACAGCTGATAAACACCTTCAGCAATTTGGCTGGATACAAAATTAACTCAAAAAAGTCTGTAGCCTTCCTATACACAAATGAAAAGCTTGCAGAGGAAGAAATCAGGAAAGCCATATCCTTCATATTAGCCACAAGCAATATAAAATATTTAGGAGTTACTCTAACTAAGCAAGTGAATGACTTGTTTGAAAAAAATTACAAAACTCTGAAGAAAGAGATTGAAGATGACATGAGAACCTGGAATGATCTTCCTTGCTCATGGATTGGGAGAATTAACATAGTAAAAATGGCCACCCTACCAATGAATCTACAGATTCAATGTAATCCCTATCAAAATACCTACACAATTTTTTAAAGACATTGAAAGTTAAATTCTGAACTTCATATGGAAAAACCGAAAACCCAGAATAATTAAAACAATCTTGTACAATAAAAGGTGCTCCGGAGGAATCTCCATACCTGATCTCAAACTGTACTATGAAGCAATAGTAATTAACACAGCATGGTACTGGCACAGCTACAGGATGGTTGATCAGTGGAATCGATTCAAAGGCCCAGATATGAGTCCACGCACATATGGTCACTTGATTTTCGACATGGATTTGGATTTTGAAAGTTAAATGAACAATTATATAATCTAATCAAGAATCAAAAATTGGAAAACATAATACCAAAGTTATTAATTATATTTTCATATATATGAAATATACATATATATTTGCTGTTGTGTTTTTTTTTCAAAACAGAGTATCTTTGTGTGGCTCTGGCTGTCCTGGAACTCATTTTGTAGACCCAGTTAGTTTCAAACTTAGAAATCTGGCAGCCTTGGCCTCCCAAGCGCTTGGATAGAAGGTGTGTGCCACCATGCCCAGCTCCTATGTCAGCTCTCATGAAGTCCATGTTTGCAGAAGCCTTAATGAAAATGAATCCACTGTCAAAGGTAATTCCCTCCCTCACAAAAATCAGGGGCATTTCCCTTGTATCAGGTCTGCCTATATAGTAGATTTCCCAGACTGGTGGTTCTTCATACCCTTTACCTACACTTAGGAACAAACCCATTTCTTGTTCCTCAATCCAAGACATGGGTGTGATATGGACCTCTGTCTTAATACTGCCATTTTTGAGGTCTTTTTCAATAATTTCTGCCAGCCTGGTTGGCATTATTGCATTGGCTGGAGACTCTATCAGCTGGCGGGCCAAGTTCTGCCCAGCAGCAAAGAGGACCCCTTTCTCCAAGGCTTCCTGAATACTGCTTCCCTGAAGCTTCACTGACACAGCCACTTTCTTTTTCTGGTTTAAGTAATCATATTCATAGAGGAAAAGCATGGCCCCTTCTGCAGCAACTTGAGCATCTTCATAGGAATCCACTTCCATAGAAGGCAACTCCAGGCCTTGAAACTGCCTGCAGCCAGCTGCAGCAGCACCTCTGGTGTTTTCTCTGCCTGCCTTCCAATTCTCCTGGTCATCAACTCCCACCAATCTCTTGCAAAGACCAGCACACCAGGAGAGTCTTGATGCAGAATCTAGAAGGTTCAGGTAGTATCTGCCTTCAGAGGAGGTCTAGATATGTTAAACATTTCCCTCAGCTTTCCATCCACCATCTTATTAAAATTCTCTCCTGCACTTGTAAATTGTGGCAAGTCATCATTTTTGTCTTGGGAATAAATTCCTAAAACAATACCCTTTGTAATGTCTAAGGTGGATAGACCCTGACGACAGAAGCTCCTCACTCCTAAGCAGTGTACTACGACTCCCAGTTTAAAAAGTGTTTTTTATGAGGTTTCTAAGTATGTGAAGGAGTTAGTCTCTGATTCTTGTACCTTTTTTTTTTTTAGCTCTTTTCTTTCTTTTGATTTGTCCTGTGCAACTTTGATGTGACAGTTTTTATTTTACCTTTTATGCTTTATTTTGTATATTTTGAGGGGAGACAGACAGCCAGAAAGAAAGAAGGAAGGAAGGAAAGAAAGAAAGAAAGAAAGAAAGAAAGAGAGAGAGAGAAACAAACAAACAAACAAACAAAGAAAAAGAAATAGAGCTTAGCCACTAGGGTAAACACCAATTGAACTTAAATTCATAGTACTGAAAGAAAGAAAATCAGTTTTCTTTAATAGAGTGACACTGGGTATGTCAACCACTCCAGAACAGGCTTCTTCATGTTCAGGATAAATTGACAAACATATAATGAACTCTGTGTGTGTGTGTGTGTGTGTGTGTGTGTGTGTGTGTGTTTGTGTGTGTGTGTGTGTGTGTGTGCTTTTATCTGATTACAGTTTGGTGGGGGATTGTTTTTTGTTTGATATTGTTTTCTTGGTTTGGGTGAAGTTTGTTGTTGTATTGGGGTTTTGTTTGTATATTGAGTAGGAACTTAAGCCAATGGAGAGAGAGATAAAGAGGATCTAGGAAGACTTGGGGGAGGGAAAATATGACAATATATATATATATATATATATATATATATATATATATATATATATTTTAAAATTCACTTTAAATAATGAAAATATGATAAAAATAAATATAACTTAGAGGTAACTATGCTTTTTCATGATTATTTCTAAGGAGACAGAGAAAAGGCTAAGAAAATGGAAAAGTGACATTTTTCCTATAATTGAAATTATAAAATCATGACATTTGCTGTCTAATATATTTTTAATTCCACTTTTGCAATTTCACATTTATGGATCTGGTAGACAAGTATAAAAGAGATCATTAATACTAAGATAATGTAATAAAAATGCATGTTAACATCCATTCCTGGCATGTTAGTTGTTTAAATTGTATTAAAATGACTAACCATATTGAAACAAATTATATTAAATAGCTCTTTCAGATTAAGTATGCAGGAGATACCTTCTATCTATATTTCTATGGGAGGAAGCAATAAAATGGGTATTAATTTCTGAGAATGAACATAGGTATGAGTCCTCTGCTGTAAGCCTATGATGGGAGGATTGTTTCCAGTTTTTAAGGAGAATGTGATGTACCATCAACTTATTAGGTTGTTTAGAGAGGATAAGGATGGGGGCCCCCCATGGAAACCATGCTTGGTAGCATAGTTTGTTGATCAACATTGGGTTCAGAATGAGAGCCAAGAAAACAGCAGATTTGGACACTGCCATTTTTCTTTATTCTAGTCTTACTTTCTTAAACCTCTCTTTCTATGAATGAAGAATGGCGAATTTAGCCAGACTTGTATCTGCTAAAATTTAAATTCAACAAATAAAATATTTCTTGGAATTTGCTTATAAACAAAGTAGAGAATGACCAGTGTTGTGGATGAAAGTTGTAGACCTTTTAAATTCGTATATCCTGCATTTTCCTGCCTCCTGGGAAGTAAGTGATCCAAGAAAAACTTGGTGGAGACACTGAAATACATACTGTGTCTAAATGCTAGACTTTAAGAACAGATTTTAATGTTAACATAAAATAAATCATCATGAAATATCATATAACAGAATACATCTGCTTATATTTCACAGGCAAAATTTACCAATAGACTCAAGTCTAAAAGCAAAGTGGGGAAATGTAACAACTTGCATGAATATTGTAAAGAGACACTCATTCCCCTTCATTTCGCTATCAGATAATAGCAACAATGAACCAAGCAATTGGAGTTTCTCAAGGAATCTTAAAGGAAAAGGAAAAGTCTTGGACCCTGATGTTAGCCAAAGACAGAGCTATCTGCACGAAAGAAATTTCACACTGTTTTAACAACTTGTCAGATCATCTTTCAGGAGAAGCTAGAGTAGAGCCAACCATGCTGAGTGGAGCCGTGTCTTGAGCAGCATTGCTTAGCTTTTCATATCTCTTGTCCTCTGTTTAAGCTAAACCTCATATCATACACTGAAGATGGGCATATGGGATAAATGGATTTCGGTATTCATTCTCCCAATGTGACCATGTTGAATAAATATTTCTCTGCTTTATCATCCGTACTATTGTTTTTCTGAACTATTTATTTTTATACATCCTGACTATTAATAATAAAGTGAAACCAGGAGATGAAGAATAAAAAGAGATAAAATTCTGATTTCTTTTCAAAATTTCACTGTAGGTTATAAGATCTGAGTTCTTCACTTTGTCTTCAGAAGCTTAGCTGAGACTTGTTGTGATTAAACATCCTACTGGGGTGTTCTGTGCTAGTACCAGATAATCTGGTTTCCTCATCAAGTAAATAGCACACAAACTCAAAGGAATGGACAGACAAACTGCAATGGTTTCAAAGTCCAAGACAAGGGAGAGGATCAGAATGATCATTTGACATTTAAATCATGAAGTAAAATTTGAAGCCAAAATTGATGGTGATGGAGATGAGAAGAAAAGAAAAAAACTGCAGGAAAAGACTCATTATTGCTAAATTAATTATAGCCTATTGTAAGACCACAAGCTAGTGTTGTGAATTATAAGCAGGCATGCAGTGAAGTCAGTGTGTCTTCCTCAAGGAACCAGTGACAAAGGAAACAGCTTAGATTGTCCATGTGGCAAAAATAATCCCTAAAGGAATCTGAGAGTCTTAATTCCCCCTTCCCAGTTATCACTGATCATTAATAAGTAGATTCATTGGATAGAGCAATAAGATATTCTGCAGCAAATCGAACTACTTAAACATGGTGATAATGTAGAGGAGAATGTGAAAGGTGACATCCTTCACAGAGGGGACCTTGAGTTTTCCCATACATAATGTCCAGGTTCTCTGTGTCTCAGACAAAGAAATAAACAATAAATGGAGGATTAACAAAAATATAGATTTATTAAAAGGGGGAAAAAGTAAAACATAAATTCCCTAGGATGGGAGTAGACCTGGCCAAACACCACAAGTTCCATTTGAGAATTTAGGCAGCAGGAAGAGCCTATCTGTAGAACAAGGAAATTGGCTGAATCCATATTTTGACTGATATATGGAGTGTTATTCAACTTAAGATCATATTCCCAAGAACATCCTGTAAATCACAAAATTAAGCATAGATATGCATACATCATATGTACACATGAGATGATAAATAGGTAAATTTCTCCAAGGAGCAAATCATTCTCAGTGTTCCTCTAGCCAGTACAGGATGACGCCTTATCTTTCTTTTATAAGCCAGCTCCAGACCCGAAATTATCCACAGGAATAGGTTCTACAGAGAAGGGTCATATTACTTTAGCAGGAGTTATCCTAGGTCACTGAAATTTGTAGCTCCATGATCTCATCAATATATTTCTTTAAAATATTAATTAATTTACTATATAAAGTATATGATAGAAAATAGTATAAACTTGATGTTTTGATATAAAAGAAAAAAGTAGAATTCTGTCAGAAGGATATGGTAAAATTGACTCAGTTCTTACATTTTCTGCCATAAAACCAATTTCTGTTAGGTATTGACTCAGCTCCGTTAAAAGAACTAGCACAAGCAGTTCCTATTTGTTGACATCACAGTACCTTGTGAACATTTTATTTGTCTTTTTTTTTTTAAAGATATAAGCTAATTTTTTAATTATTTGATTTTTGTACATATTATTACACACACACATATATAATAGATTACCTATGGCAAGAAGAACCATGACACAATCAGGAATTATATAAATGTTACATTCTTAGTGTTTTGGCATCTTTTCTAACTTGGTGCATCTAAATTTCTGAATGAAAATCAATCTCCATCACATATTGTCATTATCAACTTAGAACACCCATCTAGACCTAAAAACATCTTAACTCCTAAACAATTAAGCTTCACTGTAAAACTAAGCTACCTGGTGTTCAACTCCCTCAGAGACTTGAGAAGGAGTAAATTTGATTATCTGACTATGCTGGGAGTGCAGGTTAGTAGCTTTCCAAATGAAAAGATGACAGAGACAGTTTTCTACCTGAATAGTCACCCAAACTCTCAATAATGTTGGAGCACCTTCTGGCCAAAAACTAAAACCGCAATTTCTTATAACACAGCTTTTAAAATGTGCAGAATTAAAAGGTCTCAGTCCTGACTCTCAGTTATAAAATTCCAAATGTGTGTAGCCCAAATTTTGCACTGGATTCATATTTAAATGTTCCCTCTTTTATTACAAGCTTCTTTGAAAAATAACCAAAAAATTTCCACATTTTTGTGGCCCTGTGGCCACTCACCTATCCAGCCTTAAACAAGTTTGTCTGGATCTTTTAATTAGGCATATTTTATGATGAACATGTATTTCATACCTTAAGTTAAAAATTATACAGTCAGTCTCAAAAGAAATCAAAGTAGTTTGCACAAAATATGTTCCATTCTGCAGAAGGTTAGTGTGAAACTTTTTTTTCCGCAATAGGCCAGGTGACTGGCTTCATGATTGATGCACACACCTTGGCAAGACACATTAGTCCCTCTAGCCTTGATTCCCCTGTTAGAAAGATAGAAAATCAAAGTAGAAATAAGAAAATCTCAGTTTCACTGCAGAGTAGAGTTGTCTTTAACACAAAAATACCATGGAAACTGGATGGTCACTGAAGTTTCTTGGATCAGTGACTTTGGGGTTCTTGAATCATGATAAAGATTTAAATCAAGAGAGTACAGCAGATGAGTTTTAGAGAAAAATCTATTATCGTAGTTGGGTGTTTAGGAGAGAGAGAGGAGAGGTGCCATGCTATTGGAGTTAGACATGGAGGTCAGCCACAGAGCTAGAAAATATCCATGTGATGTGGTGAAAAGAATTAGACTTAAAGTAAAATTGCTCAAATTACCAGAGAAAGCATACTTAGACCCTGGCCAGTATCTGAAAGAAATAAAAGAGAAGAAAAATGTGAACTTCTGCCTCCTTTAGTCAGGGCTCAGAAATGTGAATAGACTCACCAGAACCAGAACATAGGGAGTACACTAGGAGATTAGAAATCTCTGATGGAAACGTTGATTGTCTTATTAAAATAGCAATCATATCTTCTTTCTCCTTAGTGTGGCTGAAAGTGAACCCACCTTCCTGTGGGGTGACTGACCTTCCCAACTGGATTAACTCTTAAGAGAGAAGACAATGCCACTCTGGACATAGGCTTGTAGTTCATTAATTTTCCTTGAAGATTTTCCTGTATTGACATTCAATGCTACTGTAACAACTTGGCACCAGGACAGCCTAGAAATGTCTCTGCCCAATTTTCTCTATGCACATAGTCATAGTCTGGGACAGTGTCCAGATATAAATACTTTGTACTTGGCTAAGAATAAGGAGACAGAGGGAAACAGAGACAGAGAGAGCACATGGAGGACAGGGGCTTAACTTTAAACATTGTGCTTCAGGTACTCTGCACTTTGGTTTCTTTTGCAACATTGTCATTCTGTCATCTTGTCCTCCTCCAAATCATAGGAATGCTCCTGTCTACTCCTCCACAGCACTGGAATTACAAGCTCACTCCAACACACCCAGCCTTTCACATGAGTTCCAAGGATCAAACATGGGTCTTCATGTTATTTCAAAAGCTGTGGGCAAATTAAAGACACATAAGAAATGCTACACTTAAAAGTAAAAGGACAATCGCTGCTACCATGAGAACACGTGCAAATGGAGGTAGATTACATTTGAAGAACAGACACAAAGATGGAGAAATCAATCCTAACAGTGCAGAAAACAACCACCCACAAATATAAACAAGAGAAAGAATGAAAGGAACAAAGACAATCTTTGGATCAAACAACCTCCAGAAAAAAACACTTTAAATGCCATGGCTCTGTGGCTCAGCAACCCAAGGAGCCTGCAGGGTTTGAGAATAAGGAAGGCAAGTGTCCCCAATATCTGATTCCCAGTTCAGCTCATTACATTCTCTATGTGGTTTGTAAATACCACCAAAAGTGGAAACTGTCTTTTGTGGCTGAAAGTTCTAAATGAAAGAGAAAGGCTTGGAAAAACAGGGCCAAGCAGATTTTTAAACCCAAATCAATGGTGACTCTATATAAAGCACCCAGGAGAATAAGTAATTGTCTTCAATCTTTCCTTCCAGGTTGTTGACATGAATGTGGAGAAATGGTTTCAATTCTTAGTGTTCTTTAAAATAATAGAGTGATTCAGCTTCTATTTAGAGCAATCAGAAGTCTTTTAAAGAGAGAAAATATCAACTTGTTCCCATTTCTACTCCACAGGAAAATTAATGGCCTAATTAATGGATATGTTAACCAGAGACCTAGGAGTAACTCAGGTCTCCTGAGTTGGTTGTCTAACAAGTGTTTGTTCCCAAGCTGCTGTGTTAATTATCTGAGAAGGTAAATACTGATTATTCAATAAGATTTTCCACCCATGTCTTTAAGGTAAATGTATACATATTTTCTGTAGAAATGTAGTCTAGATGACAGAGGAGTGGGGCCAGTTACAGGCTGCAAGGAAAATGTACACATTACAAATGAAGTTAAGGAGTCAAATTGTTTCCATTATTTTCCAAGATTCGGTGCACTCAAGGGCCACAGCTCTGATGGTGCTCCTCCTGAAGTCCTGCAATACACAATAGGAAGGGCCCCAACTGTGCTGAGTTAACAAAGGCCCATTCTACATCCAACTTTTCTCTGGCCCCTGGAGAAAGTTTCTAGGCTCATCTTGGCCTGAAGACAAAAAGTATCATTTCCCATATTGTAAACAGGGACTCACACTATTTTGGACAAAGGGAGTAGCTGAAGGTAGCAGGACAGATTATTCCTCATTCTTGAAGCATGCTGGGCACAGACTGTGGCATGAGGAACAAGTTCAAAGTCCAGCCTCGCTTCATGTTCCAAATCATTTTTCTGTAACTATAGACAAATAACTGCTTTCTTTAAAGCTTATGCACATGGTAGTAGGGAAATGTCTTACAATTTTAGGTAAGTGATTGTAAAGCATTTTGACATAAAATTCTACTATATATTAATAATACATTTAACGTTTTTTAAACTATTTCAAAAATATAAAAACCTTCAAATTATTCAGTAATATTTTAACACTTTGAAGTCTGTATACCCAGATTGTATAAATGACATTAAATTAGTATGTTTTATTTCTTTGGTAATGTAATCCTAGCTGAAACAGAAAACATCTTAGAGCTGAAAATGCATGAAAACTGCAGAGGAAATACTAAACCCAAAAGAAATAACCTGATTAACCTTTTCAAATCAAACAAAACAAAATAAAATTAAGAGATAGTATATAAACATAAATTACACAATATCATAAAACACAATATTACAAAATCTTCATTTTGAATTTTTACCTTATGGATAAACACACAAAGTGTGTATGAGTCAACTAATTTATTTACCAAATGAAAATTTTTGGAAAAGATTTATTTCTAAAAGTCATGTGTGTGTGTCTGTGTGTAATTGTAGAGTGAATACAAAAGAAAGTATAGGATCCTATGATGCTGGAGTTACAGGTGGTTATATCATCCCATTGTTTGAAATGAACTAGGCCAGAAAAAAAAAACAGTAAGAGCAGTAAGCACTCTTAACATCTGAGCCATTTATTCAATGAATCTTTTTTTTTCCCTCCCCTGAGACAGCCTCAATATGTATTCCTGGCTGGCCTGTAACTCAGAGATTCATCAGTCTCTGCTTCCTAAGTGCTGGGATTAAAGAGGTATGACATCATACCCTACCCAAAGGAAGATTTTACCTAGGCCTGCTAGGTAAAACAAATTTCAGCCGTAAAACTGACAAACTGTCTTAAATACATGAAAATTTGGAATCTTTCTACCTTTATTAGAGAAACACCCTAAAAGAGCAACAGCTCCTTCTAACAGTGTGATTTTTCTAGATGCAGTAGCTTCCACTGCAGTTGTGTTGGTTATTTCCATTCTTTTTAATGATTATTCTAGATGACCAACAATGACATACTTACCCACATGTCATTGTTCTTTTTACCAGGTTTAAATTTCTTATGATTTATTTTCTTTGCATGAGCACTAGAGAAAATTCTATTTGTATCCACAGTTCTCCATTAAAAAAAAAAAGTCAATACAAGCTGCCATTGGTACCCTGATATCAAAACGAATTATTTTCTTTTCTAGTATATGTCTCATAAACTTTTTCTTTTCTAGCCAATACAATATTAATAACTGAGGATACCTCAGTTATACACACAAACACACACACACACACACACACACACACACACACACACACACACACCACACAAAGCATAAACCATTGACACTCAACTATAAGCACAAGGTCTCGAAAGGAAATAGTGGAAGAATATGTTTAAAGTTATAATTTTAAATAAATGCAAATATCTACTGATGCAAAAAACACTCAACGATTGTTTGTGGTACATTTTTTGTGACTCTATCACTATAATATTAGATAAAATAGTGGAAAATTCTAGATTTTATAGAAAACCCACACACACTATGGAGCCAAACACATGAAAGCATTGAAGCAATTAGGTATAATATGAGGCTGAAGAGAAGGCTCAGTAGTTAGGACTACTTGGTTTTGGTGTTGTTTGTTTGCTTGCTTGCTTTCAGATAACTTGAGTTCAGTTCCAAGCACCCAAGTCTTGAGCCTCCAGGAACCCGATTCCTTCTTCTGGCCTCCATAGGTACTTGCATGCACTTGCATGGACATACACACTAGTACTCAGACTTATACACAAATACGTTTTACAGTATAAGATAATAGACTGGTTACCACCTAGGATTAAAATCTCAAGATATTCTTTATTAACAATTACTAATGCTTATTATGGCATTAACTCAGTTTTTTTTTCAGATAGAAAAGGGAATTACATGAGTATACATGGAGTGCATGTTAGCAGCTCCCAAAATGAGAAGACGACAGAGGCAGTTTGCTGCCTAAACAGTGACCCAAAACTCTCTATAACAGTGGACCCCCATCTTCAGCCTTCTGGCCCAATATATCTGACAGAAATATTTGTGAGGCAGGAACTATTGAGGACTTGCTTACCCTCTCCTAGCAGAGTACATTTATATAATTCCTGGTTGCTTCATGGTTCTTTTTGCTGTAGGTAGTTTATTGTATATATGTGTAATAATATAAATGTATACATAAAAAAGAAAAAAGGAAAAAGAATCCACTGCAAATAAACAGGAAAAAAGTTAATTATAGAAGTTAAAGTATATGCCTTTAAAATATGTCACTTGGAATGAAATGCCATTCCATAGCTTTTCCACATAATTATACCACTTTCATTAATTACAAATATAATTGTATATACAGAAATTGATATAGAGAAATTACAGTGTGTTTGATACAACTGATAAAAACTGTAATACTCCACTTTCATACTTTTTATAATTGTCAACTCACAAGAAAGATAAGAGAAAAACTTAAATATACACTTGGATATTACATCTTACCCAAAAACTCAAGAAATGAGAAATGCAAATCAAGGGGTTGTTGAGGTGTTTCAGCCAGTTAAGGAATTTGTCACCATGTCTGATGACCTCAGTTTGATACCCAGACTCACGTGATACAAGGTAAGAACTGATTCCCACAAATTGTTCTCTAACCTCCACATGTATGCTTTGTCATTTGCACACACACACACACACACACACACACACACACACACACACACACACACACAGGCACACATACACACATACACACGTACACACGTACCCCCACACAAATAAATGAATGTAAACAGGGAAATGCAAACCAAGACAATACCAAGAGCCTATCCCTCACTTAGCAGATGTAAAAATTAAACAAAAAGACTGGCAGGAGAGAGCACCTCCATATATCTATGCTTGGAAAGGAAATAGTCCCAACCCTTGGAAGATGAGAGTTGGAGAGATCTTTGGAAGATGAGATTCAGTGAGATCTAAAGGAAATAAATATGTGTTTACATTTTTAACTCTGTGACACAACTTCTAAGATGTTTTTGAGGATACAACCCTCAAAATATGATGATAAGAAGATCATTTGCTGTCACTGAAAAATTCAAAAATTTCCAAGTGTGGTGACACAGCCATTTAATCCTAGTACTTGGGAGACAGATGTCTGTGAGTTTGTGGCCAGGTTGGTAAAATGCTGTCTTAAAACAATCCATGCATTTACCTTCAAGAGAGTGTCTCAAAGGATTACAGAATATCTACATGAAAGAAACACCATTATTTAAAATGCACAGAAAATGGTCTGTTAGGGCATTGTTCAATACAGTGATGTCTGTGAAATTTTTGATGTTTTGGAAAGGTGTAAAAATATTTAACTGGAGATTATTTTCTCACAGTTAGAAAGCATTCTTTTCAGAACTATTTCTGCTTGTGTTTTCCCTTTTAGAAAAGTTTTCCTGTTCACATACATTCTTGACTATGCAAAATCTGCATTTTTCCCAGAACTATAGACTATGATGTGCAAATAAAGAGCAAACTGAGTTAATTTTTGAGAGTGTTCTCACCAAAATGAGTATCTTCCTTATAGGACCTCCCTGAGCGAACATATCCCAAATTCATGGAGCAGGAGAGTCAATAGTAGACCTTTCATAAATACAGATAGCAGTACAGTTCCAGAATCCCATATGGTGCTCACAAATCTGCATCTTCTGACAGCCTTGGCCTAATGCTGTTTCTAGCACCACAATCTCTGCCTGCAGAGTGTTTGCAAAACAGGGAAGGAATGAAATGCTTGTGCTTTTATGTTCCACTTAGAATTTTATTGCTATTAACAATAACTGCTGCAACTTGTAACACAGAGGTGTTGCAAAATTTGGGGGAGTGACTTTGAGGAACTGTGGAGGAGCAGGAGCAGGGATGGGGCTCTGCTTGTCTCACACAACAGTGCAGTGCGGAGGCACCTGGACTTAGATTCTCCTTAGAAGCTCTTGATTGCTGACTGCTGTCTACTCAGAGTCTGTGATTCAGGGAGACCCTTAATTTCAACATCTTTTTTCCCTTCTAAGAGCTATGCATACCTTTCCCTTTATAATATTATCAAGATAAAAATATATCATGTTTTTATAAACTGGCATTATGATTATGCATACAATTTATGTCCTTAATGCTGATTTCTCTTCATGTATTATAATTCAAGATCTGACTTGATATTCAAGCAGCACCACTTTAGCTCATTCACATCTACCTATTTAAACATCCATCTATGAAGTTACCTTTCCCAACACATTTCCCTGTTAATTAAAACAATATGTGAGTTCACTAATTTTGATGTCAATATCACTGTCAAGTAGCCAACAAGTGTGAACCAGAGTCACATGAAGACACTAAGGCACTTTAAAATAACTTGGCTAAGACAGAACAGAAGTTTTATACTTTCTTAAAACACAGATGAATAATTTTATTCCATATGATCTAATATAAACATTTACATCTGTTAAATGCATATTTTTCAAGAAGTCTGGCAGAATCAGATATAGTTCACAAATAATTTTATTATTATATCATCGCTTTATTTTTCTGGTACATATTATATGTTATTATTACAAAAAACATCAAGTGAGTTCATATTTTTTTAGAGAAATACATATTGCATATTTTCAATAACATGAGGAAATTTATCATAATAATTTAACAGCTACATATGGTTGAGGAAAACTGCCAAAGCAGAGAAACAGCTTTGATTTGGTGAAGAGTTTCCTGAGCTGCAACAGTAGCCTGTATTGCTGTGGGTATTCACACCTGTTCACAAAAGCCACTAGTAATTCTTGGTTTATCTCTATTATCTATAAAAGATGACAGAGTAAGAGTGGTCACAAATTCACTTCTAACTCCTGTCATACCTATACAAAAAGCAACTCAGTTCTAAGCAACCCACCAACCTCCAATGAAGGGTGCAGAGTCCATGCCAACTTATGGGAATCTTTTTGCCTATTTTATGTACTTCCAGAATAAAATAATATTTTATTTTCAAATCACACATTAAGCTTTCACATGATTTTAGTTTACCTCTCATCTACTGCATATACTTTATATTCTTGGTTTGATGGTCAGGTTTTTGATTGAGAATAATTGTGGTAAGTCTTAACTCCACATACACACAAACAGAGAAGGAGAGAGAAAACTATTTAATTAGTTAAATATTAAATTTCCCTATTTTATTTTAAACAACAAAACCCCAAACACCAATTACCTAATAAAAATTTTCTAATACCTTGCAAGTAAAGCTGAATATTTATAATAACAGTACTTTCAAAAGTCACTGTGTACTCTGACATCATGACTACTCAAATTGGAACTACAGAGGAAAAGATTAGTGTGAATTTTGTTCAAAGATGACACTCAAATTCATAGTGCTCCATACTGTCTTTAAAAACACCTGGGGAAGTACCCATCTTCAGAAGTATGGGTGAAAAGAAGTCAAGACAAAGGGTAGAGAAAGGGGCTGATGTCAATATCATGAATTTGTATAATACAACTGCTCTTAAAATGATTAAGATGATACATTTTATTGTGAATATTTTACCACAGCTTGAAAACAAATTTCCTTTAAAAATAATCACCTGCATGAATATAAATTCAAGTGATGGTCTTCCAATATGCTGACTCAAGGAGGGAGACAGGTACCTGGAATTTTAAATTCTTTGTGCTAACCTATTGCATAGTGGCTTGGAAACATCTGTTTCCTGCTGCAATGGTGATTTTCTCTATCACCAATCTTTTACCATTTCTCTGAGAGGAGCAAAATTATAATGAAAAAGGCCAAAAAATCTAATATTATCATTTACCAATATTTTTAAAAACAAAAATCAGAGGGACAGCTAGGGAAACAGCTTAGTTCATATGTGTTTGCTATGCAGTAATGGGGACCCAAGTTCAAGGCAAGCGCCATATAAAAACCTAATCTCAGTAGTAGGTGCCTGTGCCACCAGTGCTGGGGAAATGATGATAGAAAGACACAGAAGGCTCTCTGATCAGTCAGTCTAGCTAAGTCTGTTAATTTACGTTTTCCTTTTATTGACAGAGAAACAACTCAAAGAGACAATACCTTTCCTAGCTTGAACATGATGGAAACTGCATTATCCTGATGCCAAGTACTTTAGTCTTTCCAACAGCTCCCTGCTTCTATGCATGGATTCAATCCACGCTTGCACAGAACAGTGAGACAGACCTCATTATTGTCATTTTAAAAGTGAAAAAAGATCCTCAGAAAGATGATTTTATGAAGGTCACACAGCCAGCCTTTCATGTTTGGATTCACTTTTCATCTATAAAACAAAGTTATTTTACCTCTGAGAAATATATTGAAGAAACCAAATAAAATTGAATGTCATAAAAATAATGGAAGAAGGAGTAAAATCTTGATTAAGAGAGAGCTCTAGGCAGCTACAGCTAATTGAAGGTTAAATAGAGGCTTCTTTTTGCCTTAACCTTTAAATCTGTGATTCTTTTAAAATAGATTGAGACACATCCTGGTTTATGTAAGTTTAGTGTAATGAGCAAAATTAAATCTGTGAGTGCTTTAAAAAAACTTTTCCATGGAGTCTATCCATGTCAGCATAGATTATAATGGAACTTAACTTGAATTTTTAAAGAGGCCATGAAAAAAGCTTAACTGTGGCTGCTTTGACCAAGGCCCTATTAGAAGATTACATGGTTTCTTTCTTTAAAATAAACATTGAAACATAGGTGTGCTTTCCTGCGATTCAAGAAAGTTGGTTCTTAGAAGATAATTATATATCCATTCAAATTTTAAGTTAGACAAGTATCCTTTTTCTACTTGTAGGTGCATCCAACCTGTGCCCTCCCTACTGCATATACCCCAACAAAGATATGAAAACAACTAATTAAAAGCTATGAAATTGCTTCAGACATGATGAGATGCTGCTATTTTTCTAAAAATTATTTTGAAACAAGATTGGAGCTTCATGTTCTTGGCAGCTGTGACTTTTGTAGATGGCAGGGCTATGTGTTCATGATTAAGAGATTTTTTTCAGAAGAACTGATGTCCCTCTACTTCCTCAGCTACTTGAGGGACTATAAAAGTATGGGTTTCTCAATTATTAAGGGACTCTGGTCTTCTGTGACTCTAGTGAAACTCTACTTTGACCAGTTTCCCAAGTTTTCTGGCCTAAATTGAAACCACTCTGCCATTCCTCCACATTGATTCTCCTCACTGTTTTCTTTGACAGGCATTTTCCTAAACAAACAACTGAATAGCACAAAATAGAAAAGAATTTGGAAGGTTTAGAGAGACAAGGGTCACAGCTGTCCACTATAAGTGGTTCAGATGTCTCATTTTCAGTCACCACCAATGTTAGCAAAATAGAAACTGAAACAAAATTTCTTTGGGATGAAGTATAACTAGTGATTTTTTTTCAAATAGAGGCTAAAATATTTGAAAAGCATTTACCCATTTTCCAGAGTACAGCTTCCAAATCCAGTCTTCCTTTCACAGTTCCATGAAATAGAATGTCCCTCTGTGTTTCATTCCTACAAAATACTCTGTCTAGATAGTAGACTGGCAGAGAGTTGATTATCCTAGGCTGATTATAAAGATAGCTAAGATTTATTGTTATAATATTACCTTTGTTGTATTTGCCTTGCAGGTATAGTCTTCTTTAGTTTAAAAATATTTAAACCTGAAAATTAGTAGAATGAGTAACACTTTTCCATATGCTTTTTGATAAATTTCTAAATTGGAAGAGGAATTTTATTTTCAATGACTTAAAAAGTTTTCTTCTTTTACAAAGAGAGAAAGAGTAAGTGAGCTATGAAAGAACTGGCTGTTTATTGGTTTCCTCCATTATATACAACCACTTTTGATAGATCAATTTATGATAGTAGATACAAAAATATAATTTTATGTACAATCCTAAAATATTCATGCTTCAAATATGCTTGATTATAAAACCTCTTTCATTCTGTTGGCTCAGAATTCTTCCTAAAAGCTATATTTGAATGTTCCTAAAATGAATCACTTATCTGGAAGATTATAGTGGTTAAAAGAAACATGTCAAGAGAATGTGCTCACCCCTTCTTTTAGGCTGGTGACTCCTTTTTAGAAGCTGATTGCAATAATATAAGCAAGAATCACAAACAACTTGAAATCATGGTGACAACCAAAGTCCATCCTTTCCCATGGAGACAAGTGAGCTCAGCTGACATGCAGGGATTACTGGGACACTTGGCTGCCCAATTTGATCCAATGAACTGCCTCAGCCCATGTGCAAACTGACTTTCATTTCTAACAAATATTTTTAAAGCCAATGTTTTAGGGATTTCCCCTCTCCTCTGTCATAGCACTCAGATGTCCTGCTGTACTTTCAAACTGTCCTAACCTTTACTTTTGTCTCTCATTATAAATTTAAAGATTTGTGAATGAGGAAGTGTCAAGGAGATCCACAGGGAGGCATTAAATTCAGGAATCTGATGCAGACTGTGACCCTTTTGTTAACCATGCTCCTTGCTTCCTGACAGCATTGAGGTGAACAGTTTTCTTTAACACTTGCTCCTTCAGTAAGGACCTTCTCATCATTATATTGTTTCTTGTTTCAGGCACAAAATAATGAAACTAGGAAATCAAGAGATAAAACCACGAGGAAAAATGAATGTTTCTCCATTTAAGTTGTTTTTCTTGGGCATTTTATCATAGGCTAGGAAAACTGAATAACATTTTCTAGTTGGAAGAAGTTAAGTATATATGAAACATGAAACTTAAATTTTACAGAGAAAAGATATGGCTCCATGCTTGCATGATTTACATCACTTGGAGAGTGCAATGTCAGCTCTACTTATTGTTACATTTATAAACTGGAATCAGGTGTCCTGTGTGCCTATCTTCCCAATCCTACTGATACACTCACTTATTAAATATGTGCAGAAATAATAACTGGAAGTAACGTAGCCTAATGTAATTTAACTTGAACTTTGTCTAAGTGGGTCTGAAGCACCACTTTCCTTGCTTTTTTTTCTATCTTTTCTCTTTTATCACCCATCAAAGTTATCACTTTGTAGATTGTTTAACTATGAATTACATTGTTCTGCAGAAAATGAAACATGCTTGGCAGGAGATGTAGCTAAATTAGTAGAGTGTCTTCCTAGTACAAAGGAACTTTGGGTTTTATGCAGTCAGAAGGACTAGGAGGTCAATGTGATCCTCAACTACATAACGTGTTTGAAGACAGCCTGTGATACATGATATATGTGAAAGTAAAAGTAAGAAAGGAAGAAAAGTGTGTCAGAAATTTTCAAAAAGTTGTTTTGTTGTTGTTGTTTTAAAATTTTATTTATTATGTATACAGTGCCCTGCCTTGCATGTACCCTTTTGAAGGCCAGAAGAGGGCATCAGATCACATTATTGATGGTTGTGAGCCACCATATGGTTGCTGGGAATTGGACTCAGGAGGAGCAGTCAGTTCCCTTAACCTCCAAGCCACCTCACCAGGCCCCGTAAAGTTGTTTTAACAGACTATAAACTTAGTGTCTTTCCAAGTCCAGATCTTCAAATTGTGAAACAGGGGCTTCCTCTACCTTTATCATTTGTCACTGGAGCAGTCCAGATTCGGACCAGAACTTTAGAAAGAACATTAATGTTTTAGAAGTGGAGATGGAGCTTAAAAAAAAACAATAAAAGTTTTATGTCTGACGTTTAATGTCTGCCTCTCAGTAGACTTCCATTTGCTTCAAGGTTATTTACTAGTCGTGTTTAAAGATGGAAATATTTTCCTTCCTTCACCTTAGTTTTCAGAAATGATGAGTTGTATTGAGTCCATTAGATAGCTGAGGTGTCTTACGACCTTTGGCTACTCTAACTGAATACCAGAGGCTTGGTGGATTACACAGAAAATAAGCATTTCTTACAGATCTTGGATTTCAAGATAAAACAAATTAGTGTGTGGTAGGTATGGACCTTCATCTTCCTACTTCATCGATGGGCATCTTCTCACATCCTCACATGGTGGGAACAGGTGAAGGAAGACTACTTCTTCTCTTAAGGACTACAACACTGTCCTCACACTATGATATAACCTAACACTTCCTAAAGACTTTGCCTCCAAGTAATCATATTCAATTAAACATATAAAAATCAGGGAGAAACAAACACAATGCAAGCCAATCTGGAAAGCTGAATTTCAAAGGGTTTTCTTCATCAAAGGAAAAAATAGCCAACATACATACACATTCTCATAGCATAGTGCATATGACATACAAGCAAGTATTAAGATGTCACCTAGGGCTAGGCACAGTGGTGCACGCCTTTAATCCCAATACTCAGGAGACAGAGGCAAGTGGATTGCTGTGAGTTTGAGGCTACTCTGGTCTACAAAGCGAGTCTAGGACAGCCAAAGCAACACAGAGAATCCTATCTCAAAAAAAAAAAAACCAAAAACCAAATATAAATAAATAAATAAATAAATAAATAAATATGTCACCTAGGGGCTGAGTTACAGTGCAATGATGGAGTACATGATGTTCTTTCAGCTTCAGTTACCACTGCCTAAATCATGACCTACAACCATCTTCAGCTGCAGTTTCTGGGTCTCTAACAACTTTTCTGTCCTCTCTGTGTAGTGCGTGAACATGATGCACAGAAAAACATGCAGGAAAAACACTCACACACATGAATAAAAATTGAAATTTAAAAAGAAATACTACTAAAACTGAGTGAGTTCTTAAACTGTGGTCAGGCATGTCCATTAGACACACAAGAGGTCACATCACTCTTATTTTTCACTGCATAAGCCTCTATACAGTGCTGATTAGATTAATGTAGGTAGGTATCAAGATAGAACCTCACACTGCAGGATGCAACCATAAAGGAGGAGAATGGAAGATACTAGGAACCAGGCTAAAGTGATGCATACATTTCTGTAGTGTTCTCTTCAACAAAATTAAAGCCTTCTTCTTTTGGGTACAGATACTGAGCTTTCATCCATGGGTTATTAAAAATGTCTTGCCTCTGGTTCCGGCATTGAGAAAAGCCTCTCTCCTAGATACTTCATCATTACTGAGGTGGAAATAGAAAGGTAAAGGCTCTTCTTTGATGTATAGTATGCTGAATGGTTTTGTCCTTCATCCCAAGTTTATATATTGAAACTTAGTCACCAGCATAATGATATACAAAGAAGTGGTTTTGGCGAGGAGATCAGGTTCATGAGGATAAAACTTTCATAGAGGAATTAGTGTCCTTCTAAAAGAGACCCCTGAGAGATCTTGACTGCTGTGAGATCATAGAAAGCAAATGTTCAACTACAGTCCAGGAACAGTACTCCCATCAGACATCAAATCTACCGAGGCCTTGAGTTTGGACTTCCCAGATACTAAGTCTATGAAAAGTGCCACTTGGTTGTGGCATTAGGTCTCATAAGCTGATCTGAACTCATATCAATAGAAAACAAGGGATTATTTTGAATCTAAGATTCTATACTCACAGCAGAAAGAGACCTGTCAGTCCTGGAGGATGATCAAGAAGTCTCTGTCCAAGACCAACTAGAAAAGTAGAATGGTGCTTGTTTCAATGAGGAAAAAACAGCAAGGTACAGAAAACCCTACCCTAGAGGTCCAGGCAGACAAAACTGGATAAAACTGATGAGAAAAAGAAACCAAGGTATTTTCCAGAAGATGGAACATGCAGATTAGTGTCAAACATATGCTCATTACTTATGATGGACTTTTGATCTCCATAACTACAAAAGAAATAGAAAGTCATTTCCCAAGCTATTTTGCATCTCTAACAATGAGTGACAAGCAATAACTGAACAATATTCAACATTCATGCTGACAACCTGTAGGAGGGGAACTCCTCAGCCAGCTTGGGAAACTAAATATGGCTCTGGGTGGCAAGCAAAGTTCTCATGTTTCCCAGGTAGCACCCTGGGAAGGGAAAAGCAGGAACATCTCTGTAAATTAGAAATTATCCAAGGCTATGTAGTAAGATCCTGGTTCAAAAAGAAAAGAGACAGGTGGGGAGAAAAAGAAGAGAAGAGACGAGAAAAGAAGAGAAGAGAAGAGTGGAGAAGAAGAAAAGGCGGGGAGGGTGGGGAGGAGAGGAGAAAAGAAAGAAGTATTTAAAATTATTAGAAGCTTAAAAAATAAATATTACCAAAACCCAATATGATTCACATTTTTAAATGTCAAGCAAACTAAACAAAAAGCAAAACAACAAAATTGCACCTCTTTTCTCTGATCTTGTATTTAACAAGGTAAGCTAAGCAATTAAGCCCTTAGTCCTTAAAAGGCCATCTGGTATGCTAGAAAAATAATTAATTAGATGTTGTTTGCAAACAATGCTGAAAGAACAGTGATATTTAGGATATCCAGGGATCATTTTAGGGACAACTTTGTTGAGGAAATGAATTTAAGTAAAGATATCCAAGGAAATGAGACTAAGAATCTGAAGAAGAAGGAGTAAAATTATGAAATGGAAACATGAAACACAAAAGAAAAAGTCTGGAGAATTAGGCAAGAAAAAATAGATCTTGACTGACAATATTTCAAAATAAATAATAAGAAATTGTGTCCTCTGTAACTCTAGCATATATAGTATAAGCATACTACATTAAAACAAACAAACAGCAGGGCACATCTCCCCAGAATTGCAGGATGTGAAAAGAAATGATTTCATAACAGCACTGAAGGGAAGGCAACTACTTTGTCATGAAGGTTGACTGCAAAATGAAGGAAAGAATTAGATGAGCTAGAAGTTACAAAAAGAATCATTGTTTTCCTTTGTTTTGGTTGAGAAATATGAATATGCTGTAGGCAGCCAGAGAAATGAGTACAAATGTCAGAGGCAATGTGCTGAGGCCAGTTTATTGAGACCTCCAGTGGAGGGACCATCTGACACTGGTGTACTGGTGCCTTTCAGCATCATAAAAACAGACTAATGTGTGTGTGTACAGAAAGACTGAATGAATATGGCAGTTTTTATTACAGATTGAGACATATCCACTGGCTCTCAAAGCTTTGAATAAAAATCTTGGGGGGGGGGGTGGAGAACACAGCTGGAAAGTTGGATTGGCAGTTAAGAGCACTTGATTCTCTTTCAGAGGCCATGGTTCAGTTCTCAACACCTACAAGGTAGATCAAAACTAACTTTAGCTCCAGTTCCAAGGCATCTGATGCCGATTCCCAGTGTCTGTACATGCTATATGCATGTGATGCCTATACATACACTCTGATAAGCACACATATATGCATAAAATAAATACACATTTAACATATATGTAACTGTCTGTGTAAGTGAACCACATGTGTGTGGGTACTAACAAATGTCAGAAGACAATATCAGATTCCCTGGATCTGGACCTTTTGGCAGTTGTGAGTCAATGAGGATACCAGGAACTGAATTCCAGTCTTCTGCAAAAGTATCAAGTACAATTAAGTCCTAAGCAATCTCTCTAGAGCTTTGATTATAAATACCCCTTGAATTTTATAAAGTAAATTCTGGAGATCAGAAAACAACATGAGAAAGTTTATAAGTAACAATTGCATAATAATACAATAATAAAATAATGATGTGAAAGTTGCCAGGTAACAATTGTGTAAAAATACAATAGTAAAAATAATAGCAGGCACTGTATTCTCAAAAGGCAAAAAAAAAAAAAAAAAAAAAGAAGGCCCAAGTGTTACCCTTCATTTCATCTGACATGCATCAGAACTAGTAATGTGTTTCTTCCTTGTACTTGGCAAAACAATTTTTTTAAGTTAAACTTATGGGTTTATGATAAAAGCTAATATATTTTGTTGGTAACCATAATAATATCAAAATTATTTTTTCATCCTTAGGTCTTAAATCTGAACCATCTAAATAGATGAGACACTAGAACTAAGTAAGGTGCATTGTTAAGAATTTCCTAGGACTCAGATATATTTTTATTTTTATTTCCTTTCTAATGATAACCCAATTGCTTTCTCAGGTCTTTTTCAAATGAAGAGTGACACATTGATATGACACAATGAAGTAAGCCTTCAAAGTATAAGTGGTATGAGACATAAGAATTCTGCTATGATCACAAAAATATCATTCAGAGCTTCACATACCATTTTAAAAAACAGTCATGTCTGTTGCTCTCAATCACTTATTGCTAAAAATGAAATGTCCCAGGATTTGAAGTGTCAGGGAGGCAGTGAAGAGACTCTCTTCAGATTCTTCATTGCATAAAATTAATTGGTTCAGTTGAAGTTGGAGGATTGTCTAGGGACTTGTGATAAATGCTCTTTAAAAACCATGGAGCAATAGGTTTTGAAGTGAGAGGGAGATAATGTCTATTAGTACAAGCTATTCCATTGGAAGCTTTTATAATTTGGTCAAGCTCATTTTAGAAATAAATGTTCCCATCAAAAATTCCATGGAATTTCTAACAAAATTAATATGAAGAAGAACAAGTGTACAGTGGGGATTTGCCCTTGATAGAAATACACCTTTTAAGGTGAGAACATAAACTGTAGTAAATCTACTTTTCCTTACAAGGCACAGTATATGTCTGTCCCTCTAGTTACAGAGAGGTTTGTAAGAAAAAAATCCCCTTAAGGTCATCTGGCCTTCTGAGGAATATTTGACAAAGCAGGGTTTTTTCCCCAAACCAAATACCAATTGAGAGGCTGAAAATTCCACAAATCTGAGGGCAAAGGATAGTTGGAAGACTTGTAATCCTGAATTGTCACTAACAGTGAAGATGTGTGGCACCACATATCCAAAATATAAGCAGTCTTTTGGAATTTAACTGTCATTGCCTCAGCTGCTGCAGCTACATTTCAGTGTAGAGGTAGAGGAAAGTGCCTTAGATGTCACCTTAGCTGAGAACAAGAGATTTTGCCACAGTCGCCAAACTGCCTTAGTAAGATTATCACATGTTCTTTTATTAAGTAGAATGACAAAACTTTATCTATCCCAAAGCAATCGTATGAACCTTTTATGAACATATATGATAAGTAAATCTATACAAAAATCCATAGTACTTTATCTGGGGCCAAGAAAAAACAAATGTCAAAACTGCTGAAGAGAATAAAAACAAAACTGCCTGTGATACAATTCCTTTTGGTTCCACTGAGAAAGTCTTTCCATCAGTCAGAGAACTTTCAATCAATGACTTCTTCTTTGAGTTTTTAAGCAAATAATTTGGGTCTCTTTAAAGAATATATTTTCTGTTTTTATGACTTTCTGGAATTCAATCAACTGTGTTAATCAAATTTGACTGATCATTATCATGCATGTATGTGGAGGCTGAGTGTCTTCAAACAGCTTATTCACTGAGATGAAGAGAATTACCTGACCTGCTCATCAGAAGCTCATACCTTGTAAGAGTGAAGTAAGTAGGAACCAGCAGTCTTAGTAATAACACAGCTAACTAGGAAATAAAGCCTTTCTCAATTTTTTCCTAGTTAAAACATATTTATTTATTTTGCAAGTCTGTCATCAAATTTTAATGATGCCTGATACATTTTAGTTCCATCTTAAATTTATTTCCTTATTTTATTTCTTTTTCATGGATGTCTATTATTGAAAATATTAGTCAGTGATGGGGGTGAGGATGCCTCAGAAAAATAAAGCCTGTCATTATGTCCATATGAGAAACATAAACAAACAAACAAAAACCTGTTTTGTTTTCTCTTGTGGAGATAATGTATAGAAGCACTCTGATGAACACCTTCCAGTACCAAGCACTTGTCATAGTGAAATAGCTAAGGGACAGAAGAGAGTGTTCTCTAGTGTCTCATAGCAGAAAAATAGCATAAGAACATTAGACAAGCCAATAACAGAAGAGCATAGTCAATACATTGTATCAGGTAGTTTGAGCATCATTCGGATAATTAAAACAAAAATGAAACAAAGCAAATCCTTGAGCTCAATTTTTATTATTTGAGTTTTTTGTTTTGGTTTTGATTTTTTTGAGATACAGTTTCTCTGTGTAGCCTTTGCTGTTCTGAACTCACTTTGATTTGAGAGTGCCCACCACGTGCACTCCTGTACAGCCAAAAAGTAGAGAAGAGGCCAAGGAGAAGCTGAGTGGAATTTGCTGTAAACCTGGAAGAAGCTCTAAGGATCAGAGCCTGCTGCCTGCCCATGCCCTGCTCCCAGCATCACCTCCAAGAGCCCTGCAGCAACTCGGACACCAAGATTCATCCCTCTGACAAGGACCTGAGATTTCAAGATGGTGGCAATGATGATGTGCACTGTCTGATCTACAGGGAAGACACTGCAGAAGCTACAGGGAGCCACAGGGCACTGCGGGAGCTGGAGATCACTGGGTGAGAGAGATCTACACAGTGTGGACCATGGGCCCATGGCATGTCTGACCTCCTACCATCCAGCAACACATCAAGGAAGGCAGACAAGTCCCCACAGACTGGACCAGATCCTGCCCAAGAACTGAGAGCTAGAAGTTGTGCCCTCCCTCATCAGCACAAATTCAGTAAATGGGACTGAAATCATCCTGGCAGTGAAGCATTAGAGATACTGGCCTATGGAAATAGTTGGAAATGGGTGGAAGACTCCTCAGAACCCCTCCGCCCACCCCAAACCAGTCCACAGAAAGCCCTGGTGAGACACGGGGAACCAGAAGACTGTGGTCACTTTGACCAGACTCAGAGTGCTGTATGAGACCTGAGACACTACCAGGAGACACAGACCAGGGAAGCTGGGGATCACTGGCTAATAGAGACCCTCATGGGCAGGTCTGACCTTCTGCCAGTCAGAGGCACATGGAGGAAGGCAGACCAGTCCCAAGAGCCTAGTCTGGGGCCTGCCTGCAAGCTATGTGCTGTGGCCTTGTTTGGCACCACAAACTCCATAAATGGGACAGAAATCACCCCAGCAGTGAAGCATCAGAGTTCCTGGCCTAGGGAAATCTTGGGAAAATGGGTGGATCTGTCCTTAGACTCCCTCCACCTAACAGCAGAAGCTACCTTCCAACATCAGAGAGAGCAAACTAACTAAAAGCCAGTGTTAAAACATAAATAACAGAAACCAAAATAATATGGCATCTCGAGATTCCAGCTATCCCAAAGAAAGCAACCTGGAGAATGCAAACACAATTGAAATACAAAAAAAAAAAAAAAATACCTCAAATGCTTAGTAGTGAAGATTATAATGGAGGAAATAAATAAAATATGTAATAAAAGGCAAGAAGATGCAGCCAAACAGGTAGGAGACATAAAAGAGGCCGATAGAGGCAATGGTAAGTTTTCAGGAAAATACAAACAACCAGATGAAGGAAATCAATAAAACAGTTGAAGATCTTAAGGGTGATAAAGAGGCAATGGACAAAAGTCGGGAATATACAAACAATCAGATGAAAGAAATCAATAAAAACAGTTCAAGATCAAAAGATGAAAATGGATACAATGATAAAAACACACATAGAGGAAAAACAGGAATGAGAGAACTTAAAGAGGAAGGCAAGCAACACAGAGGTGAGCTTCTCTAACAGAATCCAAGAGACATAGAAACGAATCTTGGAGCTAGAAGATATAGATCTTGAAGCACCCATGAAAGAAAATGCTAAATCTGAAAATTTGCTGACACAAAACATCCAAGAAATCAAGGACGCCATGAGAACAAGAAACCTGAGAATAATAGGCATTGAGGAAAGAAAAGATGTCAAACTCCAAGACTCAGAAAATATTTTTAACAAATTCATAGAAGAAAACTTCCCCAATTTAAAGATGGAGATGCTTATAAAAATATGAGAGGCCTACAGAACATCAAATAGAATAGACCAGAAAAGAAATACTTCTTGCCACATAATAATCAAATACAAAATATACAGAACAAAGAAAAAATATTAAAAGTGGCACAGGAAAAGGGCCAAGTGACATATAATGGCAAACCTACTAGAATTACATCCGACATCTCAGCAGAGACTATAAAAGCCAGAAGGGCCTCGACAGAGGTCCTACAAAGAGACCACAGATGCCAGACCAGACTATTATACCCAGCAAAACTATCAATAACCATTAACATAGAAAAAATCTTCCATGACAAAAACAAATTCAAACAGTACCTATCAACAAATCTGGCTTTACAGAAGTTACTAGAAGGAAAACTTCACCTCAAAGGGACAAGATACAACCAAAAACTACACAGGAAATAGATAAATACACCATCACAAAAACACAAACACACCAACTCTCTACAGTAACCAACATCAAAATTAAGGGACTTCACATTCACTGGTCATTAATATCTCTCAACATCAATGGTCTCAATTCTCCAATAAAAAGACTCAACTAATTGAATGGATGCATAAGCAAGATCCAACATTCTTCTGCTTTCAAGAAACACATCTCAGACACAAGGATAGATATTACCTCAGGGTAAAAGGCTGGAAAAAATATTCCAAAAAAATATTTTTGTGACCACTTGGTCACAAGAAGCAAGCTGATGTAGCCATTTTAATATCTAATAAAGTAGACTTTCAACCAAAGTTAATCAAAATAGATGAGGAAAGACATTTCATACTCATCGAAGGTAAAGTCAACCAAGATGACATCACAGTTCTGAACATCTATGCTCCCAATACAAGGGCACCCATATTTATAAAAGAACTATGAACAAAACTTAAACCACACATTGATCCCCACACATTAATAGTGGGAGACTTCAGCACCCCACTTTCACTGATGGATACATCATTGAAACAAAAATTAAGCCAAAAAATAACAACATAAACCGACATCATAAATCAAATTTATCTAACAGTTATCTACAGAACTTTTGACCAAACACAAAGGATTATACCTTCTTCTCAACACCCTAGCAAACTATCTACAAAATTGATCCCATAGTAGGTCACAAAGCAAGCTGCAACAGATACAAGAAGATTTAAATAATACCTTGTATCTTATCAGATCACCATTGCCTAAGACTGGACTTCAACAATAACAGAAATAACAAAAAGCCTATGCACACATGAAAACTATACAACTCCCTACTTAATGACACCTGGGTTAGGGAATAAATAAATAAAGAAATGAAGGACTTCCTAAAATTCAATGAAAATGTAGGAACAACATACCCAAATTTGTGGGACAGACTGAAAGCTGTGCTAAAGAGGAAAATTAATAGCACTAATTGCCTTTATAAAGAAATTGTAAACATTCCACTTAATAAACTTACTGACACATCTGGAAGCCGTCTTTTATAAAAGAACCAGAAACACGCAAGAGGAGTAGACATTTGGAAATAATCAAATTCAAGGCTGAAATCAATAAATTAGAAACACAGAGAACAATATAAATATCAACAAAACCAGGAGCTGGTTCTTTGAGAAATTCAACAAGATAGACAAACCATTAGCCAAACTAACTAAAAGTCATAGAAACACGATCCAAATTAACAAAATCAGAAATGAAAAGGGAGACTTAACAACAGACACTGAAGAAATACAAAGAATCATAATATCTTACTTCAAAGGCATATATGCCACAAAATTTGAAAATCTAAGGGAAATGGGCAATTTTCTTGATCAATTCCACTTTCCAAAATTTAATCAAGAACAGATAAATACACAGTCCCATTTCTCCTATAGAAATAGAAGCAATCATTGATAGTCTCCCAACCAAAAAAAAAGCCCAGGGCCAGATGGTTTCAGCTCAGAATTCTACCAGGCCTTCTAAGAAGAGTTAATACTGATAATCCTAAAGTTACTCCAAGAGATAGAAATGTATAGAAAATTACAGAATTCATTCTATGAGGCCACAGTCACTTTGACACCTAAACCTCACAAAGGCCCAAAAAGGAATGAGAATTTCAGACCAATTTCTCTTATGAACAGTGATGCAAAAATATTCAATAAAACACTCACAAACAGAATAGAAGAGCACATCAAAGATATCATTCACCATGACCAGGTAGGCTTCATTTCAGGCATGCAGAAATGGTTTAATATATGAAAATCCATCAATGTGATCCACCATGTAAACAAACTGAAAGGAAAAAAATGCATGATTGTCTCCATAGATGCAGAAAATGCATTTGAAAAAATCCAATACCCATTCTTGTTTAAAGTTTTGGAGAGATCAGGGATACAAGACACATACCTCAACATAATAAAGGCTATATACAGAAAGCCAATAGCCAACATCACATTAAATGGAAGAATACTCAAGGAAATTCTTCTGAAATTGGGGACCAGGCAAGGTTGTCCACTCTCTCCATATCTCTTCAATATAGTATTTGAATTTTTAGCCATAGTAATATAACAACAAAAGAAGATCAAAGGGATCCAAATCAGAAAGAGGAAAGTCAAATTATGCCCATTTGCAGATGGTATGATAATGTATATAAGTGATCCCCAAAATTCCACCAGAGAACTCCTACAGCTGACAAACACCTTCAGCAAATTGGCTGGATAGAAAATTAACTGAAAAAAGTCAGTAACCTTCCTATATACAAACAACAAGCTTGCAGAGTAAGAAATTAGGGAAACCACACCCTTCACAATAGCCACAAGCAATATAAAATATCTAGGAGTAACTCAAACCAAGTAAATAAATGACTTGTTTAAAAAAAAACTTCAATTCTCTGAAGAAGAAAGTCGAAGATGACACCAGAAGATGGAAAAATCTCAGTTGTTCATGGATCAGGAGAATAAACATTGTAAAAATGGACATCTTACCAAAAGCAATTTACTGATTCAATGCAATCCCTATCAAAATACCTATACAATTTTTTAAAAGACATTGAAAGATCAATTCTGAACTTCATGTGAAAAAACAAACAAAAACCAGAATAGCTAAAAGAATCCTATACAATAAAAGATCCTCCAGAGGAATCTCCACACCTGATATCAAGTTGTACTATAGAGCAACAGTAATTAAAAAAGCATTGTACTGGCACAGCAATATGTTGGTTGATCAATGGAATCAAATCAAAACCCAGAAATGAATTCACACATATATGGACACTTGATTTTTGACAAATCCATTCAATGGAGAAAGGATAGCATCTTCAACAAATGGTGCTGGGCTTACTGGATGTGTCTACATGTAGAAAAATGTAACTAGATCCATATTTATCACGATGGAAAAATTCAAGTCTAGATGGATTAATGATCTCAACATAAATCCAGACACACTAAATCAGTCAGAAGAAAAATTGGGAAGAACCTGGAACACATTGGCACAGGAGACAACTTCCTGAACAGAACACCAACAGCCCAGGTCTTAAAGCCCACAATCAATAAACGGGACCTCATGAGGCTGAGAAGCTTCTATAAGGCAGAAGACACTGTCAACAGAACAAAGTGACAGCCTACAAACTGGGAAAAGATCTTCATCAACCCTACATTAAACCAAGGTCTAATATCCAAAATATATAAAGAACTCCAGAAATTAAACACCACCACACCAAATAACTCAATTGAGAAATGGGGCTCAGAACAAAACAGAGAATTCTCAACAGAGGAATATTGAATGGCTAAGAAACACTTAAAGAAATGCTCAATCTCCTTACTCATCAGGGAAATGCAAATCAAAACAACTCTGAGATTCCATCTTACACCCATCAAAATGGCTAAGATAAAAAAATTCAAGGGACACCACATGCTGGAGAGGATGTGGAGAGAGGAACAGTCCTTCATTGCTGGTGAAAATGCAAACTAGTACAGCCACTTTGGAAATCTATCTGGCGATATCTCAGAAAACTGGGAATAGAGCTTCTTCAAGATCCAGCTATTCCACTCCTTGGAATATACCCAGAAGGTGCTCCAGCACACTCCAAGAACATTTGCTCAACCATGTTCATGGCAGCCTTATTCATAATAGCCAGAGCTTGGAGCCAACCTAAGTGTCCATCAGTACAGGAATGGATAAAGAAACTGTGGTACATATGCACTATGGAATACTACTCAGCTATTAAAAACAAGGAATTCCTGAAATTTGTGGACAAATGGATTTAACTAGAAATGATCATAATGAGTGAGTTAACCCAGAAACAGAAGGACTCAAATGGTATATACTCACTTATACCTGGACACTAGCCCAAAGGATATGTCCCATGAAAGGCTTCACTTACCAGGAAAGTGGGACAGAGTGGAGGCCATCCTACTGGGACTCTATGTGAGAGAAGTATGGGAGAATGGGGAAATAGAAGGATCCAGAGGGTCCTAGAAACCTACAAGAAGAACATTATGACAGGCAGATTTGGGCCCAGGGGTTCTGCTCACAATATGGCACTAGCCAAGGACAATACGTGCAGTAAATTTCAACCCCAAACCAGATCAAACCAATGGACAGGACAGTCTCCACAGTTTAGTGGAAAGTGGAGAGTGTCAACTGACTTTCATAAGAACCTGGGTGTGCCATACTTGACCATGTCTCCTGGTGGCACTCAGAGGAAGGATAGCAGACTACCAAGAAGAGACTTGATACCCTATGAGCATATACAGGGGGAGGTGGTCTCCCTCATTCACAGTCATAGGGGAGGGGAGTAAGAGGAAAATAGGAAGGAGGGAGGAATGGGAGGATACAAGGGATGGGATAACAATTGAGATGTAATATGAATAAATTAATAAAATATATTTTTAAAAAGAAAAAAATAAGTTGTCATTGTGTAGTAGTTATGTGTTTACAGTATTCTAGGCACTGAGGTATTCACGGTTTAAAGGATGTAAGTTCTGTTCTCAAAGCTACTGTTGGGAGGTCTGAGTACTGCAATCCATGTGACAAAAAGACAGATGGCAGATTCATCCTCTGCCTGGGTAGTGACTTGATGGACATTCTGTTGGTGTGATAAAAATCTTGACAAAGAAAACTTTTAGGGACTAAAAGGTATTTGAGCTTATGGTTTCAGGAGGAGAGTATATAATGGTAGAGTAGACATGGCAACAGGATACCAGAGCAGAAACCTGAGAGATCACAGCTTCAAATGCAAGCACAAAGCAAAAGGTAACCTGGGAATGGAGCCAGGCTGTGGACTCTCATACCCAACCCACAATAATATGCTTCCATGAGCAAACTTGCACCATATCACCAAACAGTGCCACTGACTTGGGACCTTCTGTTCAAATACCTGAATCCAACAACCATCATAAGCAAAGTAAATTAAAAAGTATGGTGTTTAGATAGAGGGTACAATACAAACAGAGGCAGATCAGCATGTAGGACTGCAAAGCATAAGATGGACTGAAAAGAGCTGCAGCTTGCAGAGGCATCAATTTAGTTCAAGGACTCCTTGCAATGAACATTTGCAAGCAATGCTCTTTGGGCACTGAAGCTTCCAATGCAACATCAATGAACAAATATATGATAAAAAAAAAAAAGGCAGGAGCCAAGTGGTATGTGCAAGGCAGAACTGGAGACATGACAGCTGTGACAGGTATGAGAAATCTGTGGTTGACCAAGGAGGCAGCCACTGACAAGAAGGGTGGGAGATATTTTAGCAGATGGGGGTGTTGTTGCTAATTTTCTGTTTTATTTTATTTTGTGGGGATGTTACAAGGGTAGGTATGGACATCTAAGGACTGGGAAATTCGTGCAATGGGATTGGGGTCCATGATATGAAATTATCAAAGAAGCAATAAAAATATTATGTTAAAAAAAAGAGATGCAGCTTGAAAAAAATGTAGCCTTTATGTGAGGAACATTTTCCCTTTGAGAGAAAAAGACACTTGAAATTTATGCGTGGAGTTTCTATAACATGTTCATCTAGGGTAGATCTTTCTCTACTCCCATCCTTTGTCTACCCACCCCTCAATCCCCATGTGGTTAACTCGACAGGTCCACTTTCTATGATGCTTCAAAACTCTCATCTCCGCACCACTATTATTTAATTCCAAGACCTTTTCTTTTATCTCACAAATCTCTTTTTTTCAGTCTATTTTTGCTGCTTTATTGATCCACACACTCAATTTTCTCAAAAAGATTAATGAAAAGCGAAATGCATAAATATTTCTGTTCTAGAATTTATTTTATTTTTTAGTGATGACATGCATTGACTGATAAAAACAAGTTTATGGGATCAAGGGTTATAGGCTCACAATTAGGTTTAGTCTATCATTTCAGGGAGGTCAGGAGAGGAACTTGAAGCATGTAGGCATATCACATATACAGCCATAAGCAGAGAAATATAAATAAATGCATGCTAGTGCTCAGCTTAATTTCTCTATTCTTATGCTGTGCAGGGCCTAACACCAGACATTAATGTTTCCTACTTCCAGGCTAGATCTTCCACATCAATTAAGATAATCAAGATGATCCCTTACAGACATTCCCACATGCCCACAGACATGCCCCTTACAGATAATTCCTCATTGAGGACTCTTACCCCAGATGATTCTAGGTGGTGTCATTTTACTATTCAAGGATCACTCAAGTTTACAATTGGAATTTTTATCTCTGTTGGAGGTTGGTCTGATATATTTTGATGCTAATTACTGCTTGCTATCTTTGTGCCCCAAGATTGCTGTGACCTTGCCTAAAAATATATTTGTATTTAGCCTATAAAAAGCCAACTCACCTTGGCAGAGCAAATAGGACAGGCCTGGCTAAGGTTGGATGGCTTTTGGGAAAGAGACTAGAAGAGTTGAGGAAAGACCCAAGGAGGAAGGGCTGAAAGAAAGAACGCTGGTACCATGGGTTATGTGCAGAAAGAAACACATTGCTGGCATGGATAGAGATTTGACCCAGATGATGATAATCAGCAAATATTTGGGATTATGATTAGGAAGTAGATCCATAACAATTATTAGAAGCAGATGGCATGGGATTGGGGAACGGTATGGGATACCTACTCCAATATAGGATATAGTTTACTGGATGAATATCTGCCCTACCCCATGTTAACTATGCCTATTTTAAAATACAACAGGTGTCTGTATCATGATTGATTGCTAGTGGGTTAGAAAATATTGCCATAATAATATGTTAGGACCAACAATAAACTTCATTAGATCCTATTACTAAACTAACTACAACAGCTCTCACCTGAGGCCATTTTTTTTCAGTTTGATGTCAAAACTGAAGTTGAAAAAATGTTTTCAGAGTGGATGCAATTTTAAAATGATTGGTATATGATGCTGCTATCATGTTAGAGCAGTTAGTCTCTTTATTTATGTATGAAGTAGGTTGGGTGGAAGCACTGATTGGGACTTGGATAAGCTGCCAACAGACAATATTTTGTTAGGATTGATTGTGACTTTAAACTTCTAGTTTCTCTGACCTTTAATCTTTAGTCATTAGCGTTATTAATGGACTCTACCCTCACTAGAATATCAACTACTTTGTTATCCTTCATGTCAACATCCTTCCAACTATTTCTATCCTTCAGACATATGTTTATGTCTATCCTTTCTCTCACTGCAACATTACCTCATGGCGTACTTCATTATTTTGGGTTGACACTTAAAATACAACAACTTGTCTTTCTATGTTTTATCAGGAGAAATTAAATGTATCTACTCGATTCAGAACTTCAGGCAACTTTTTAAATGAATAAATGAGCAAAGAGACTTTGCATAAAGGTACTTACTTCCTCTCAACTCAGTTGGGAAGCTGTAAAATAGCTCCTGCCATCAAGCCTAACTGCCAGGTTTTGATCCCTGGGATCCACATGACAAAAGAAGAGAAACAACTCCCACATGATATTCTCTGAACTATACATGAGTTCTGTGGCACATGCACACATACAAAGACATACAGATATATATACACATGTGCATACACACATAAATGAAATAATGAAAACTTGACATAAAAGCATACATAAATTATACATTAGATTCCTTGCTGTATTAACACATTTTGTTAGGTCATTTTGGTTCTGATCAATATATAATTAAAGCATATTAAATAAGATGGTTTTGGCCTAATAACTATCTGTGCCTTATTTTTCATCATCTACACCAGGCGATTTAATTTTTTTAAAAAGGCTCAGATAAAAGCTATTGACCAGAAATTCACTAACATAATTCTGTGTTTTTGAACGTCAATTAATTTTCAATAGAAATGAATGCCTGATGCCTTTGATGATTGACACCACAAAATTGAAAGACTTCAAAATCCCACTCTCATCAATCATGCATGGCAGCATTTCATGAAAGCCATGCTGAAGAACTTAACAAGCCCTTACAATGTATGCACCTTGAAATTTCCAAGTGCTGTTTAAAAGAGCTCATGGGATGTGATTAAGTAGGAGCTCAGAGACTTGTGCATAATTTATAACCACTTAGACTTCAAGTAAATAATATAATAATGACTTTTGAAATTAAAAAAAGACACCCTGAAAAAACTACTAATCAATGGCAATTACTGAGTTAAAATACCTAGTTTCTGTTTGAAATTCTCTTATATAATCATGTACTCAATTCTAACTTAGTTCATGAATGTAGTCTAAATTAGGGATATGACATTAAAAATTAAAAATATAAAACACACAAAGTTTTTGGTACATTTTACTATGTAAACTTTCGACATCTAGAGTTTACACAGCAATGGCTTTGGTTGTGATTTAAAAATCTGCAATTTGTTAAATTTAAAATGATTCTTATACAACATATTATTTTATATAATTTTGAAATAAATTTGAAAATCTGAAGTATGAAATCTCTATATTCCCTTAAGTATTTTTTTCTCCTTTATTAATTTATTCTTGTTACATCTCAATGGTTTATCACATCCCTTGTATCCTCCCATTCTTCCCTCCCTCCCATTTCCCCCTTATTCCCCTCCCCTATGACTGTTCCTGAGGGGGATTACCAACCCTGTATATGTTCATAGGGTATCAAGTCTCTTCTTGGTAACCTGCTGTCCTTCCTCTGAGTGCCACCAGGTCTCCCCCTCCAGGGGACATGGTCAAAGGTGAGGCACCAGAGTATGAGAGAAAGTAATATCCCACTCTCCACTCTACTGTGGAGAGTGTTCTGTCCATTGTCTAGATCTGGGTAGAGGTTTAAGGTTTACCACCTGTATTGTCCTTGGCTGGTGCCTTAGTTTGAGCGGGACCCCTGAGCCCAAATCTGCCTGTCATAATGTTCTTCTTGTAGGATTCTAGGACCCTCTGGATCCTTCTACTTTGCCATTCCCCCATGCTTCTCTCATCTAGAGTCCCACTAGAATGTCCTCCTGTCTGTCTCAGTTTCCTGGTAAGTGAAGGCTTTGGTGGGACATGCCCCATGGGCTAATATGCAGATATAAGTGAGCATATACCATTTGAGTCTTTCTGCTTCTGGGTTAGCTCACTCATTATGATCATTTCTAGATCAATCCATTTATCCACAAATTTTGGGAATTCCTTGTTTTTAATAGCTGAATAGTATTTAAAATGGGCAAAAGACTCAGGGAGACATCTCTTTAAAGAACGGGGTATCATAAAAAGCATGAAATCCTATTGTTGTGAGAACATAGATAAGCCTGAAGGACACAGTATTAGATGAAACAAGGCAGGTGCATAAGAATGCATGTCATTCAATCTGGGGTCAATAGTAGTGGGACTCAGTGAATTTGAGAATATTGACTATATGCTGGAAATAGAAGGAAGAAGAAGAGCTAGGAGATGGGTCAGAGCTGTTACAAATAAGAGAAGGAACATGTTTTCTGATGGTTTTTTAACAGAGGGAAGCTTCATGACTGCATTGTGTATTTCAAATAAAAAAATGTCAAATGTTCTCATAACGAAGAGATGATAAATACTTATAATATGCTAAATATCCAGGTTTGAGTATTATATAATGATTATGTGTATTAAAGCAACATATTATTCCATAACTATATTCAGTTATTGTGTTATCAGTAATCTTTTATGAACTCAATGCAAGAAACGCATAGTAGAGAGTGTAGAACTGAAAGGAGCCTTTTGAGAGTCCTGGAACACAGCCAGAGAATTCTTAGAGGATTAAAGGAAAAAGAAGTATCAAAGGTAGTATCTAAGAATCTGATTTGCCGGTGAAATTCACAGTATCTAACTCTTTCCCCAAAGAGAGAAAGAAAATAATCTTATCTTCCCAACTATGTTTTAAATTTTAGCACTAAATTTGTCCAATGTACCAAATCTGGGTCAATTGCTTTTTCATTTCTGACACCAAATTGTGGATTTTCATTAAACTTCTCACTGTCAAATTATAGCTTGATGTTCTTAGAGGAAGAAGCAAATATGCAAATAACCACCCCTCAGGCAGAAACACTGATTTCCAACACTAATTCCTGGGACCTGAATTCTTTTTTCCTGTTTCTCTGGACTAGTATAACTTCATTCATCTATTTAATATTTCTTAAAGTCTTCATACTTCCCAAATGTTGGTACCTGAAATCTAAGTTACTGTCTGAGATACTAATTTTACTTCCTTCAGGAAATCTCATATTTGTTTATTTGTTTTGCTTAGACTTCCTTTGCAGTCCCACACAATTTACACTGAGCTCATCTTGTAATGACAGCTTTATTTGTTTTGAATTCCTACCGTTTGTTGGATTATTTGTTTCCTTCTCCCTAAAGAGTATTCAGGATTCATGTTGCTTTTTTCTATGACAAACAAGAGGCCGATTTTGCTGATAGATTTACATTGACTAGCTCCATAGTCAACACAGAAAAAAAAATCTGGGTAAATGTGAAGATCTCAAAGAGAAAAAAAAATATCAGTTGTCTCTGGGTTTGAATATAGTAGAGATCACTCCAAACAATATGATTGTAAACATTGCAAGTTTAGAAAGTAAAGATTTTTTACATTTCTAAGTGCTGATTCTTTCAGAATATGTTCATTTTACTGTTCCAAATATTCCCACTGTATTGGTTAAGTGGTTCCTTTTACAGTGACTCCGGGAAGTGCTTAAGCAATGTAAAATGCCATGTTTCATCTCCACTCTAGATCTAGAAAATGCCCTGTATTTTCTCCCAGTGACAATGACAGCTGCTTTCTATGCTTTTCTAGTAGCTTTTGAGTGGTACCCCTCTGTTAAACATAAAAGCTAAATGTATTTCCTGAGAAGTCAGAAAAAAAAGAGGGAGCAAAATGCTAGTAGAATTGAAACACTCATCTCTAAGAGCTACATCATCAGCCAGGCACTAGAATGACTGCTGATCTCTGAAATGAAGGCTCTATTATGTTCACATTATCATTAGCCTTAGATCAGCAGTGTTCACATGGCTGATTGAAGTGGAGTGGAGGCAAATCACTGTAAGTACTATGTGGAGGACAGAGTTTTCTGCAATTTTCTGCCATATTTGATGACAGATACATTCAGATTCCATTGCAGCTAAAACTGTGATACTTAAAACATCAGCCCAGTAAATCCAGGACTTGATCCTGAAACAGAAGCCAAAGCCTGGGAAGACACAGTGTACATTATAAATAAAAAGAGTATGGTCTATTAAAATTCCTTTCAAGCTGGGTGGTAGTTCACAGCTTTAATTCGAGCTCTTGGGAGGCAGAGCCAAGCGGGCCTCTGAGTGCTATCTAGATCAGCCTTGTCTACAGAACTAGTTTTAAGACAGCTAGTGTTATACAGAGAAACCCTGTCTTGAAACAAGAACAAACAACTATTTCAAATTTGGTGAACTTGGGCACTTTTAGTACTCACACTGTGCTTCTTTAAGTCCTTTGTAAAATGAGAATATTAAATAGTGGTTTTGATGAGCTGAAGAGTTGGCTCAGTCAATAAGATCTACATGCCTAATCATGAGGACCTGAATTTGAATTCCTAGCATAATGTATCATGGAATATTAGTTCACATGGGAAACAAAGGCAGATACATGTCTGTGAGCTCAAAGCCAATCTATTCTACATAGAGAGTTTAAGAACTAACAAGGATACATGGTAAAGCACTGCCCCCCCAAAAATACAACAATACTCCCAAAGTTATTCTATAAATATAAAATTAAGGATAATTTTCAAGTTATTTTTTTAAAAACTTGCATTATGCTGGTACCAAAACCAGACAAAGGCCCAACAATAACTATAAAATTATAGGCCAATATCCCTGATGAACAAGCCCATAAAAATTCTCAATAATTGCAAACCAAATTCAAGAATACATAAAAATATTATCCACCATCATCAAGTTATATTTATCTCAGAGATACAGGGATGGTTCAACAGAAGATACTCAAGAGGAGAAATTATATGATCAACCCATTAAATGCAGAAAAAAAGTATTTAACCCAATCTAATATCTCATCATTAAAAAGTCCTGGATAAAGCAGAGATTTAGGGAATGCCTAAGCAATACCTTGCTCAACCCGTGACCCACCCCATGGGAGACAGCCAACCTCAGACACTATTAATGATACTCTGCTATGCTTGCATATGGAGGCCTAGCATAACTGTGATCTGAGTGGTTTCACCCAGCAGCTGATGGAAACAAATGCAGAGACCCACAGAAAAGAATTGGAAAGAACACAAGGAGTCTTAGGGAAAAGAAGAGATAAAGGATGGAAAGACTCATGGGGGACAGGAGCTCCACAAGAAGACTGACAGAGCCAACTAATTAGGGCTCAGTGATGCCTGTGGAGACTGAAGCTCCAGCCAAGGACCATGCATGTATTGGACCTAGGCCCCCTACACAGATGTAACTGATGGGCTGATAAGTCCTCATGTGGGTCCCCCAGTAAGAGGAATGGGGGTGGGCTCTGATATGGACTCTGTTGGCTGCTTCTAAATCACTTTCTCCTGGTGGAGCTACCCCACCGGGTCACAGGGGAAGATGATGTGCTCAGTTCTGATGTAGTTTGATTAACATAGGGTGAGTGGGTAGATAGGGCTCCCCTTCTCTGAGGAGAAGGGAAGGAGGGATAGGGGAAACAGGGAGGGAGGGCTATGATGGAGATGTAAAGTGAATAATTAGTACAATTAAATTTAAAAAGAAAAAGAAAAAGTCCCGAAGACACTGAGTGTCTTAGAATTACTATTGCTGTAATGAAAGACCATGACTGAAAGTAACTTGGGGAGGGAAGAATTTATTTCATCCAAGTTTTATATTGCAGATCCCAGTTCATTATTGAAAGCAAGTAGGGTAGGAATTCTCCACAGGCTTCTCTTCAACCTCCAACTTGCTTCCAACCTATGGAGACATGGTCTCAGGTTAAGATTCCATGGTCTCAAATGACCCTAGCTTATATCAAATTGACATGACACTAGCCATCACACTAGGGATGAAGGAGATATATGTCAATAAAATAAAGCTAATATTATTCAACTGCTAAGAAAATGAAATTTACATGAAAATTGAATAAAAAACAATTATTTTAGTGTGATAATCCTGATCCCCCAAAAAATATTGAATGTTTTCTCTCACATGTATAAGCTAACCTTGACTCTTCAGATGTAGGCTCAATTTTCTTAACAATTATATTTTAATATGAACTCATCAAATGAGCATACCTCCCTTATATCCCGACTAGCATAAACCTAAGGAAAAGAAGATTAAAGAACACAAAAATGAAACCTTCTAGGTATTAGTTCCCAGGAATGACTTTCTGGCACCATCAGCAGGATTTCTTTGCCTGAAACCTGGAGCAACTGGAACCTGAACCTCAGCTAGAGCCCAGAGCAGCAGCCAAAGCCAGGAGCTCTGAGGCCTTCACTGGAGCAGTTTTCTTGAGGAGTGTCTCAAAAGCCAGTGATAAACAGCCACTCAATCTCAAGTCTCAAAAGACCATGCCTCCTGTTTGGGGATCACATTTATATCTCCTCTCAGAATTTCTTCAAGGATGTTTTTCAGCTGGTAACACTCAAGCTCCCAAACAAAGTGGTTGGACTTCTAAGGGGATAAACACCACCTTCTCTCTCACAAGTCTGTTCCTCCTCCCACACTGGGGATCTAAACAAAAGCATATTTATCTCTCCTTCATTCAGATATGTTTTTCATTTGGAATACTTATAGGAGCCAGAAAACTACTAAAGGGCCAAGTAGGGGTCATTTCAAAGGAGGGAGATAAAGTACTATGACAAAAAATTAATGGGAAATAATGAAATAGGAAGAGTTAAATTAGGATGGAGAAAGGAGGGAACAGTAGAGCACAAAATAAGGAAAGAAATAACTAACACTAAAGACCTTTTAAAATCATCATATAGAAAGGTACTACTGTAGAAGTCTCATGAAGGGAGGGGGTTTCAATGGAGTTACCCTACTCTACAACATGGGCTAATAAATAAAGACCCTGGTGCTAGATATGAGCTACTTCTTTTAGATCTGTTGAACAATGAGGTCCCTTAAATCCCGAGACATTGCCAGTGCTATTGGTTACCCTCCAGAATTTGATGTTAATGGTAAGTCTTAACTGCTAAAGACAACTACATACTTGATTAGTATTACATGAAAAAAAATCAAGCTAATCCTGACCTGGAAACTAGTGTTATATATGCAAGCAGAGGAGAAAAGTAAGCACTGGTCTGACTCTGCTGTGAAACATGTGAACTACAGTAATTACTAGCCTGGAAAGGCATGCCTACTAGTGTAATAGTGGCATGAAAAATGGTAGTAATCAACTACTTTCGAATTTAAGTCAATTTACACAAGATGGAACTCATACCTAGCACTATTATCTGTCAAAAAGCCTGTGACTAGGCAGGTCATAGGCCTGCCTATGGTCATAAGGGAGAACCTATACTATTATTCTGCAACATGGACATAGTATTAAACTGACTTCTAATGACTTATCATTATACCCATAGGAATACCTATCATCTACATCTCTCAAGCCTTATCAGAGAAGCTTCTATTTGAAGTAGATGTTAATTAACATGAAGCTCCAAACTGATTGAAGAGAGAATAAGATACTGCTTAGCCCTAACTGGGACAGCTGTAGCACACCCTCTACTCCAATGTCTCATAGATATTGCAGAAGAGGGACTGAAAATGTATTCCACTTTTAAGTCTTGTTTTTGTTGTCCTAACTGTAGAAGTACCAAAGACAAGAAAACAGCCAAAATAGATAATGCCAAGGAAGTACACCCTTCTTCCACAGTGTTTTGGATAATTTTATATCAACTAGATGGATACAAGCTAAAGTCATCTGAGAAGAGGGAGCATCAACTAAGGAAATGCCTCCATAAGATAAGGTCATAATCAAGTCTATAGGGAATTTTCATAATTAGTGATTTGGGGAAGAGGTCCCAGTCCATTGTGGTTGGGGTCATCTCTGAGCTGGTGGTTCTGGATTCTATAACAAAGCAGGCTGAACAAGTCATGAGGAGCAAGCCAACAAGTAGTATTCTTCCATGGCATCTGCATCAGCTCCTGCCTCCACATCGCTGCCTTGCTTGAATTCTGATCTCACTTCCTTTGAGGATAAACTATGGTGAGCAAGCTTAAGCCAAATAAACCCTTCCCCAACTTGCTTTTTTGCCATGGTATTTCATTGCAGCAGTAGAATCCATAACTAAGACACAGAGTGACTATTATTACCTTCAAAAACTTAAATTCTAGCACCTGCAATTTAAAGCCTACCCATTGCTTCTTGTGGTTTACTAGATAAAGTTCAAACAAGCAGCCCCCAGTGTACCAGTCTCCATCTACTGGTCTTTCCATGAGTCTGTGGGCATCGCCCATTGTTATGTCTTCCTCAGAATGCTGCTATCCTTTCCTTTGAATCTGAAAAATACATTTTCTTTACTTGAAACAATCTTACCTGGTCTATGGAAGAATAACTCTTACTCTCCATCAGATTACAACGTAATTGTCATTTACTTTGCAAGGACATTCCTCTCTTGACCACTTCATCAAAAAAAATTTAATGCATTTTCCTAACACCTTTATTTCCTTATTAGAGATCTAGTCATAACTTATAATGACATACTTTTGCATATGTGGTATTTTTATACCCCTCCATTGGGACCTTCATGAAGTGCTCACTACTTTACGCTGATAGATGCTGATGAGTCAATGTATTGAATACACGTTATTCACATATTCCCAGCAGTGTGGAATACACATAAGGCTTTAATTTTAAGATCACACATGTGTACTTAGACACATGCCAATATTCATTAATACATACACATATACCACATACACATACATGTACATGTACAAATTAAAAGAGCTTACCATATTCGATTATCTATGTGACACAAGGCTGTTGATTCCCTGAGCCTCATTTTGCTCACTGGTAAAATATGGCCATACTCCTCAGCATCATGATAGACTTTGTGGAAAGTCAATAGCAATAGTGGCACACATAAGTGTGTGACTCTATCTGATCAGGTAACTTTACTTCCCATGGTGTATTTGCACAGCACCAGTATAGAAAGTTGCACTTCATCTACTTATAACTTACTTGCTGTTCACTATGAATTTCTTGGATGCACATAGCCAGTGATCTCCTTTTTACCCACTTCTCACTCTTCCTTTTTCTTCCCAATCTCAAATCCTACAACTACTTCCTCCTCCTCTTCATTTCTTTTCCAGTCCTCCTTATTTCTGTCACCTTTATGCCACTTTGTCTTTTTCAGGAATATCTGCCTAAAGTCTTTTCCTTCTAAAAATACCTTTTAATATATTTAAATGATTTGATTAGGCTGGGCTGTATTTTATCACTTACCTGGTGTTCTGGCAGACCTGGGTCTTATATTAACATTACAGAAACTAGGTATAGTGGTGAACACTGTGATTACAGTTCTCAGGAAACAAGAGTAAAGAGAATAAAAAGTTCAAGGTCATCCTCCCCTTGGACTCCATGAGACTTTGTCTCAAAAATCAAAACAAAATAAACAAAAATGGCTGCCTGTCTGATCCTTTCCATAAACTTTTGTATCTAACCATAGTCTCTCCCTCACATTACTGTACCTCATCTCCTTCCCTTGCTTTGCTTTTGGCCACCTTACTTCCCAACTCTCTAAACAATCTGCAAGGAGTATATAAGGTTTGTTCTTTTCTACCCTACTCTAGTGTAGACATGCTGAAAGCAGACATCACCACATGTTGATTATTTCTTCTGACTGGACATCCAGCATAGAGCCTGGGAAAAGCAGATGCTTCTCGAGTTCCTTCGTATTAGTAAATTCCACTATCATGTCCATGCAATTACTACTATTATAAGGAGAGCTATGTTTTCCAAAGATCCCTCTTCTGGGCTGCCAATCCCTTTGTATAGAGGAAACCCAACTACACAGTATCATAACACTTTCAAAGTAATTTGTCCTTTAAGTAACCTGATGTTGTGGGGTTTTATTTTCTACCAACCCTAAGGTCCTGGAATAATAACTTATGAGACTTAAAATGTATTTACAGATAGCTAGGCCATATAGCTAGGTTCTTTTCTAACTAGCTCATAACTTAAAATAACCCACTTATTCTAATCTACATTCTTCTGCATGGTTGGTTACCTGTGCTCAGGTATCATGAGTCTGTCCTCATTACTTCTTCCAGGATGAATCCATCCCCAAATCATTCCTGCATACCAGATGCCCCACCTTCTACTCTACACTTTCCTATAAGCTATATGTTCTTATAGGCAGATGTTGCATCTTATAATACACCAAAAATTCATTCTACAAGATGATTAAAGATAAACACCTTAGGAAGCATTGACCCTCCCAATCTAGCTTTTGTCATCAGATAAACATAAAATATAATAATTATACAGCTTTAAAGAAGAAATATACGTTTTGACTATTACATATATAATGATCAAATCAATTTATACATATCTATCTCCTTAACAACGAAACATTTCTTGATGGTAAAACTTTCAATTCCTCTGGGGGTTTGAAGAAAAATATTCCCCAACACCCAAAACTCCTGTGTTTGTATGTGTAGCTTTGTTGGATAAGGTGTGACCTTACTGGAGGAAGTGTGTCACTGTGGGGGAAGGGTACTTTGAGGTTTCATATGCTCAAGTTTCACCCAGTGTGGCACACAGTCTTCTGCTGCCTGTGGATTCAGATGTACAACACTCTCTAGTTCTTCTCCAGCACCATGTCAGTCTGTACCTTGCACTGCTTTCTATTATGACAATAATGAATTAAATCTTGTAAGGACAAAACTAATGTCATGTTTTGTATGTTCTGTAACTAATTCTATGGCCTCTCTTTACTGTGAGAACTTGTCCTCTACATGAGCCTTACTTCTCCCTGCATTTTGGGAGTGATCAGGTACTGCTGTAAACTGCACCTGCCAGTAGTCTCCAGAAACTCTACTGGATACAATCAGCATCCAATGTTCCTCTAAGATAAAAATAAAACTTCCCCTTGAGATCTAGCCTCCACCCAACCTGCCTAAAGATCAACATTCCTGTGACCCACAACTTCCCTGGAGATTCAGCTTCACCCTGCCTAAAGTTTGACATTCCTGTAACCCAGAACTCCCACTTATGTTTTTTTTCCCTTTAGTAGTCCATTACTTTTGACTCTCTGATGCCACACTCCTATCCTGTTGCATCAAGAAGGAGTATGACCCAAGCTCAAGCCTGTAATACAGGACCCTGTGTAGGTTGCATCAGTATCAAGTCCTTGTGGTCCTTTTTGGCAGTCTTGGGATCTGGGTAATCTGGGTATTACAACCTCTGAAACTGTAGGCCAACCCTAGTTAAATGTTAATTTGAGTAAAGTGACCTCACTCTGAGTTATACTTTGACTACTGCTTCTCTTTCAATTTACTGTTGTCTTTCTATGATTCCTGTCTGGCTGTTGGAGGTTGGTCTGATGTGTTTTGATGTTTATTACTGCTTGCTGTCTCTGTAACCCACCTTGTCTAAGAGCCTAATCTTTTTGACCAATAAAATGCCATCATACCTGGGCAGGGCAAATGGTATAGGCATGACAAAATTTCAAGGGCTGGGGGAGACAGAGAAAATCTTGGGAGAAAGAGAGACCTGAGATGAAAAGAAGATGGAAGCTCACCATGGGCTAGGTGGAGGAGAAGCACATGGAAGGTATGGATTGGAGGTAGCTTGATATAAATTATTAGAACCAGATGGCATAGGATTGGGACAGGTATCCTATACATGCCCCACTGTGGGAAGTACTTTAGAGGATTAAAGTCTCCCATGCCCTAAGTTAACTAAGTCTATTCTAAAATAGAACAGGGGTTTGTGTCTGGATGGATTGCTAGCAGGTTAGAAAATACTGCTGTAATAATAATTGTAAGCCTAATAAACATTTGTAGGCCCTACTGGTAATTTAACAACAACAAATTTGCACCCAACTAAATTCAGGTATCCACACCCTTAAAAAATCGTATTTTGTCATAGTCTGGTGGGGGAAAATTGCTCCCAGACAGCATCCATCACCCAGAATATTTCAAAGACACTGCTCCTGCTTGCCTCTGGCACCTATTAAAAGGTTCTTCTCTCCCTGTGAATGTTCTTCTCTATCTAAGGTGCCCAACTCTGATTATTTTATTTATCAGCCTACCTTTACTTCCCCCACATTTTTCATTCTCCATCCTCTTATAAGTAGGAGAGTGGAGTGCTATAAACAGAAGAACAGAGATGATCTGTTTAATAAAAGATTGAAGTAACATATATACATAATATTAAAAGTGGCAGGGGAAGGGTGGCTCACCAGGTAAACTACTTGCAGAGTGCACACTGTGTGTGTGTGCATGTGTCTGTGTACGTGTGGGGGGGGGAGTGTGTGTGTGTGTGTGTGTGTGTGTGTGTATCATAAACTCTAATCACTGTAAAATAATCTGACCATTTATACTGTAAGTCAGGAGAAAAAAGACCTTTAAAAAAATACTCAGACATACTATAATGTCATGTTAGATGGTCCTCCTTTAGGTATGGGATCATCAGTAAGAACCTTTATAGACATGAATTTTGTTCATTTTTTCCTTTTTTTATTAATTTATTCTTGTTACGTCTCAATGGCTATCCCATCCCTTGTATCCTCCCATTCTTCCCTCCCTCCCATTTCCCCCTTATTCCCCTCCCCTATGACTGTTCCTGAGGGGGATTACCAACCCTGTATATGTTCATAGGGTATCAAGTCTCTTCTTGGTAACCTGCTGTCCTTCCTCTGAGTGCCACCAGGTCTCCCCCTCCAGGGGACATGGTCAAAGGTGAGGCACCAGAGTATGAGAGAAAGTAATATCCCACTCTCTACTCTACTGAGGAGAGTGTTCTGTCCATTGGCTAGATCTGGGTAGAGGTTTAAGGTTTACTGCCTGTATTGTCCTTGGCTGGTGCCTTAGTTTGAGCGGGACCCTTAAGCCCAAATCTGCCTGTCATAATGTTTTTGTAGGATTCTAGGACCCTCTGGATCCTTCTACTTTGCCATTCCCCCATGCTTCTCTCATCTAGAGTCCCACTAGAATGTCCTCCCATCTGTCTCAGTTTCCTAGTAAGTGAAGGCTTTCGTGGGACATGCCCCATGGGCTAATATGCAGATATAAGTGAGTATATACCATTTGAGTCTTTCTGCTTCTGGGTTAGCTCACTCATTATGATCATTTCTAGATCAATCCATTTGTCCACACATTTCGGGAATTCCTTGTTTTTAATAGTTGAATAGTATTCCATAGTGTATATGTACCACAGTTTCTTTATCCATTCTTCTACTGATGGACACTTAGGCTGTTTCCATGTTCTGGCTATTATGAATAAGGCTGCTATGAACAGAACACCAGCAGCCCAGGCATTAATGTCAACAATTAATAAATGGGACCTCATGAGGCTGAGAAGCTTCTGTAAGGCAGGAGACACTGTCAAGAGAACAAAGCGACAGCCTACAGACTGGGAAAAGATCTTCACCAACCCTACATCTGACAAAGGTCTAATATCCAAAATATATAAAGAACTCAAGAAATTAAACAGGACCAAACCAAATAAGCCAATTGAGAAATGGGGCTTGGAACTAAACAGAGAATTCTCAACAGAGGAATATCAAATGGCTGAGAAACACTTAAAGAAATGCTCAACCTCCTTAATCATCAGGCAAATGCAAATCAAAACAACTCTGAGATTCCATCTTACACCCATCAGAATGGCTAAGATAAAAAATTCAAGCGACACCACATACTGGCGAGAATGTGGTGAGAGAGGAAAATTTCATTGCTGGTGAGAATGCAAACTAGTACAACCACTTTGGAATCTATCTGGTGCTATCTCAGAAAAATGGGAATAGGGCTTCCTCAAGACCCAGCTATTCCACTCCTTGGAATATATCCAGAAGATGTTCCAGCACACAACAAGAAAATTTGCTCAATCATGTTCATAGCAGCCTTAGACATGAGTTTTGGATGATAGTAGCATGTCACTCTAACCATTAATGTTCTTTACACTTTTATGGCATAATGTTGCCATTTGGCATTCAGGACTCATTTTACTGTTTTACTAAGTCCATGTTCACACCAATTTATGATAATTATGAAAATAAAATTTTCATTTTGCAGAAGAGAAAACCAATTCAGCACACACCTGTTGTATTTTTTGTCTCTGTGGCATTGTAGAGATGGCTGTCTTTGGAAAAACCAGAGTAGGTGATAAACCGGATGATATCCTTGAGACTTAAAAGATGGTCCCACCCACCCAATATGCAGAGGCAAGATTTAGGCCAGTTCTGCTATGGATATTTTCTCCTTCAGCTATCATTCAAATAGAAGCCCTTTCTTTCCTCCCACTATCATTTTCTTCTTCATGCCTACCTTATACCTTCTTGCCTGCCAAGTTACCTTTCTATCACCTTTCTTTACTCTTTAAAAAAAAGTATAATATGTATGCACATCCACCAAAAGAATTTAAAATTATGTTAAAGGTTTTTTTAAAGCTTACTTTCTAAATTCCTGCCAAATTGATGGAAAAATATTACAAGGGTTTTTAAGGACTGGAATTTTGTATTTTTAATGGACAAGGATTCAGAAACAATTTGAAATGTGTTAGAATATCATCCCTCAGCTAACAGCAGCCTCAATTGCAAGCTTGGGTTTTCTTTTTTTTTTAATTTATTTATTTATTAATTCATTCCTATTACATCTCAATGGTTTCCCATCCCTTCTATCCTCCCATTCCTCCCTCCCTCCCTCCCACTTTCACCATATTCCCCTCCTCTATGACTGTGACTTAGGGGGACCTTCTTCTCCTGTATATGATCATAGGGTATAAAGTCTCTTCTTGGAAGCCTGTTATCCTTCCCCTGAGTGCCACCTGGCCTCCCAATCAAGGGGGCATGGTCAAATATGGGGCACCAGAGTTCATGTGAAAGTTAGTGCCCACTCTTCACTCATCTTTAGAGAATGAACTGTCCCTTGGCTAGATCTGGGTAGGGGTACAGTGCCCTCACTGCAATTACCCTGATGTATGAGCAAGGTACTGTGGGTTGAAGAATACTCCAGACAGTGTGTCATCCATTCTAAGAGAATGCTGATTAATGAGGAGGGGCCAAGGCCTTTTATACTGTACAGAGGCAGGTGGAAAAATACAAAACTATGTTTATGGAAAGTCACCAGGACAAGAGAAACCAAGTAACCAAGGTAACCAGGGTGCAAAACAGGAACTTGTGGTCAGCTCAGTGAGGCACAATGTTCACAACAGGAAGCTGCCAGGACACAGCATCAATTGGATACTGACCAGGGCATGGCCTCAGAGGGCCCAAACTTAACAGTTCCCAACATAGAGGTTCAATGTTTACTGCATGTATTGTCTTTGGTTGGTGCCATAGTTTATGCACAACCCCTGGGACCAGATCTGCCCATCATAATGTTCTTCTTGTAGTTTTCTAGGACCCTCTAGGTCCTTCTGTTTCCCCATTCTCCCATACTTCTCTCACATAGAGTCCCAAAAGGATGTACTCACATCTAATCCACTTTCCTGGTAGGCGAAAATTTTCATAGGACATGTCCCTTAGGCTAGTATGTAGTTATAAGTGAGTATATCCCATTTGAGTCTTTCTACTTTTGGGTTAACTCACTCATTATGATCATTTCTAGTTAAATCCATTTGTCCACAAATTTCAGGAATTCCTTGTTTTTAATAGCTGAGTAGTATGCCATAGTGCAAATGTACCACATTTTCTTTATCTATTCCTCTACTGATGGACACATAGGTTGGCTCCAAGCTCTGGCTATTATGAGTAAGGCTGCCATGAACATGGTTGAGCAAATGTTCTTGGAATGTGCTGGAGCATCTTCTGGATATATTCCAAGGAGTTGAATAGCTGGGTCTTGAGGAAGCCCTATTCACAGTTTTCTGAGATAGTGCTAGATAGATTTCCAAAATGGTTGTACTAATTTCCATTCTCACCAGCAATGAAGAAGTGCTCCTCTTTCTCCATATCCTCACCAGCATGTAGTGTCGCTTGAATTTTTTATCTTAGCCATTCTGATGGGTATAAGATGGAATCTCAGAGTTGTTTTGATTTGCATTTCTCTGATGACTAAAGACGTTCAGCATTTCTTTAAGTGTTTCTCAGCCATTCAATATTCCTCTTTTGAGAAGTCCCTCTTTAGTTCTGAGCCCCATTTCTCAATTGGGTTATTTGGTTTGGTGGTGTTTAATTTCTGGAGTTCTTTATATATTTTGGATATTAGACCTTTGTCAGATGTAGGGTTGGTGAAGATCTTTTCCCAGTCTATAGACGGTCACTTTGTTCTCTTGACAATGTCACCTGCTACACAGAAGCTTCTCAGCCTCATGAGGTCCCATTTATTAATTGTTGACCTTTATGCTTGAGCTGTTGGTGTTCTATTCAGGAAGTTGTCTCCTTTTCCAATGTGTTCCAGGCTCTTCTCCACTTTTTCCTCTAGCCGACTTAGTGTGTCTGGATTTATGTTGAGGCCTTTAATCCACTTGTATTTGAGTTTTGTGCATGGTTACAAATATGGGTCTAATTGCATTTTTCTACATGTAGACATCCAGTTAGACCAGCATCATTTGTTGAATGAGCAATACTTTTTCCATTGAAAAGATTTGGCTTCTTTGTAAAAATACAAGTGCCCATATGTGTGTGGTTTCATTGCTGGGTCTTTGATTAGATTCCATTAATCAACCATCCTATTGCTGTGGCAGTGCCATGCTGTTTTAATTACTGTTGCTCTATAGTATAGCTTGAGATCAGGTATGGAGATTCCACCAGAGGATTTTTTATTGTATAGGATGGTTTTTGCTATTCTGGGTTTTTTGTTTCTCCATATGAAGTTGAGAATTGATCTTTCAATGTCTTTTAACTATTTTGTAGGTATTTTGATAAGGATTGCATTGAATCTGTAAATCGCTTTTGGTAGTATGGCCATTTTTTACTATGTCAATTCCACTGATCCATGAACAAGGGAGATCACTCCATCTTCTGATGTCATCTTCAATCTCTTTCCTCAGCAATTTAACATTTTTTCCAACGAGTCCTTCACTTTCTTGGTTAGAGTTATTCCTAAGTATTTTATATTGCTTGTGGCTATTGTGAAGGTTATAGTTTTCATAATTTCTTCCTCTGTATGTTTGTCATTTGTATATAGGAAGGCTACTGACTTTTTTGAGTTACTTTTGTATCCAGCCAATATGCTGAAAGTGTTTATCAGCTATAATAGTTCTCTGGTGGAATTTTGGGGTTCACTTATATATACTATCATATCATCTGCAAATAGGGATAGTTTGACTTCCTCCTTTCCCATTTTGATCCCCTTGATCTCCTTGTGATGTCTTATTGCTCTGGCTGGAACTTCAAGAACTATATTGAAGAGATATGGAGAAAGTGGGCAGCCTTGTCTGGTCCCCGATTTCAGAGAGACTTCCTTGAGTATCTCTCCATTTAATTTGATGTTGGCTATTGGCTTGCTGTATGTAGCCTTTATTATGTTTAGGTATGTGCCTTGAATTTCCAATCTCTCCCGAACTTTAAACATGAATAGATGTTGAATTTTGTCAAATGCTTTTTCTTCCTCTAAGGAGAGGATCATGCGATTTTTTTCTTTCAGTTTGTTTATATGGTGCATTACATTGATGGATTTCTGTATGTTAAATCATCCCTGCATGACTGGAATGAAGCCTACCTGGTCATGGTGAAGGATATCTCTGATATGTTCTTGTTTTTTTTTTCAGAGTATTTTATTGAGTATTTTTGTGTCAATGTTCATAAGAGAAATGGTCTGAAGTTCTTCTCTTTTGTGTTGGGTTTTTGTGGGGTTTAGGTATCAATGTGACTGTGGCCTCATAGAATGAATTTGGTAAAGTTCCATCCATTTCTGTCTTTTAAGTAGCTTGAAGAGTATTGGTATTAGCTCTTCTTTGAAGGTCTGGTACAATTCTTTGCTGAAACCATCCTGCCCTGGGCTTCTATTTAAATAGGAGAAGTAGGACTATTTAATTTATTTATCTGCTCTTGATTCAATTTTGGCAAGTGGAATTGGTCGACAAAATTGTCCATTTCTCTTAGATTTTCATATTTTGTCCATATGCCTTTAAAGTAGGATCTTATGACTCTTTGTATTTCTTCAGTGTCTGTTGTTATGTCTCCCTTTTCTTTTCTGATTTTGTTGATTTGGATAGTGTCTCTCTGCCTTTTAGTTAGCTTGGCTAATGGTTTGTCTATCTTGTTGAATTTCTCAAAGAACCAGCTCCTGGTTTTGTTGATTCTTTCAATTGTTCTCTTTGTTTTTAATTTATTGATTTCAGCTCTGAGTTTGATTATTTCCAGATGTCTACTCCTCTTGGCTGTTTCTACTTCTTTTTTTTCCCCTAGGGTTTTCAGAAGTGTCGTTTCATTGCTTATGTGGAATTTTTCCATTTTCTTTATAAAGACACTTAGTGCTATGAATTTTCCTCTTAGCACTGCTTTCAATGTGTCCCACAAATTTGGGTAGGTTGTTTCTTCATTTTCATTGAATTTCTGGAAGACCTTAATTTCTTTCTTTATCTCCTCCCTGACCCATGTGTGATTAAGTAGAGAGTTATTTAGTTTTCATGTGTGTGTAGGCTTCTTGTTATTTCTGTTGTTGTTGAAGTCCAGCCTTAAGTCATGGTGATCTGATAATATACAAGGTATTATTTTTATCTTCTTGTACCTGTTGAGGCTTGCTTTGTGACCTACTATGTGATCAGTTTTGGAGAAGGTTCCATGGGTTGCTGTGAAGAAGATATAGTCTTTTTTGTTTGGGTGAAAGGTTCTATAGATATCTTTTGATCCATTCAATTCATGACATTTGTTAATGTCATTATTTCTTGGCATAATTTTTATTTCAATGACCTTTCTTTTAGTGAAAGTGGGGTGCTGAAGTCTCCCCCTATTAATGTGTGGGTATTGATGTGTGGTTTAAGCTTTTTAATAGTTATTTTACAAATCTGGCTGCCCTTGTTTTGGGAGCATAGATGTTCAGAATTGTGATATCATCTTGGTTGACTTTCCTTTTGATGAGTATAAAGTGCCCTTCCTCATCCCTTTTGATTAATTTAGGTTGAAAGTCTATTTTATTGGATTTTAGAATGGCTATACCAGCTTGCTTCTTGTGACCATTTGCTTGGAATATTTTTGCAGCCTTTTACCCTGAGGCAATGTCTATCCTTGTGGCTGAAATGTGTTTCTTGTATGCAGAAGAATGTTGGATCTTGTTTATACATCCATTCAATTAGTCTGTGTCTTTTTATTAGAAATTTAGTCCACTGACATTGGTAGATATTAATGAGCAGTGATTGTTAAGATCCTTAACTTAGATGTTGGTTACCATAGGGCGTTTGTATGGTTGTGTTTTGCGATTGTGTAGTTATCTATTTCCTGTGTAGTTTTGGTTGTAGCTTGTCCCTTTTGGGTGAAGTTTCCTTCTATTAATGTCTATAAATCTGGATTTGTGAAGAGGTCTTGTTTGAAATTGCTTTTGTCATGGAATCTTTTGTTTTCTCCTTCAATGGTTATTGAAAGTTTTGCTGGGTATATTATCCTGGCCTGGCATCTCTAGTCTCTTAGGGTTTGCCAGATCTCTGTCCAGGCCCTTCTGGCTTTTATGGTCTCTGCTGAGAAGTTGAGTGTAATTCTGATAGGTTTACCATTAAATGTCACTTGGCCCTTTTCCCTTGCTGCTTTTAAAAGTTTTTCTTTTTTCTGTATATTTTGTGTTTTGATTACTATGTGATGGGAGTTTTTTTATTTTCTAGCCTATTCTATTTGGTGTTCTGTAGGCCTCTTGTATGCTTATAGACATCTTCTTATTTAATTTTGGGAAAATTTCCTCTATGATTTTGTTGAAAATATTTTCTTGGCCTTGGAGTCAGGTGTCCTCTCTTTCCTCAATGTCTATTATTCTCAGGTTTCATCTTTTCATGGTGTCTTTGATTTCTTGGATGTTGGTGTCAGGAAATTTTCAGATTTAGCATTTTCTTTGATGATTGCTTCAAGACTTACAATTGTATCTTCTAGGCCTGAGATTCATTTCTCCATCTCTTGGATTCTATTAGAGAAACTCACCTCTGTGTTGTTTGCTTTCTTCTGTAAGCATTCTCTTTTCCGTTTTTCTTCTGTCCAAGTGTTTACCATTATTTCCATTTTCATCTTCAAATATTGAACTGTTTTATTGATTTCCTTCAACTGATTGGTTGAATTTTCCTGATTGCCTTCCAATGACTCTCTATAGGCCTCTTTTGTCTTCTAAGTGTTTGGCTGCCTCTTCCTGCATTTGTTTATAGATTTTATTTGTTTCCTCCATTATCATATTCATTACTAGGGAGTTGAGGTCTTTTTCTTGTGTCTCAATTGTGCTTGAGTTCTCCAGGTTGCTTTCTTTGGGATATTTGGGATCTGGAGATGCTGTATTGTTTTCGGTTTTGTTCATGTTTCTTTTAGACATCTTGATGTGTCTGCTGTTGGGAGGTAACATCTGTGGTCCTTCACATTTCATTGAAAGCAGTGTGTTGGTGATTACTTTTAGGTTGAGGTCTTTTGCCCATGGTGGTCAGGAAACTATTCCCTGAGAGAGGCAGGCCCTCTGGTTTGGGCCCCTAAAGACTTCACACTCTGGGTTCCCCACTGGATCAGCCAAGGTAGGTACTGGCACTCTCCAGGTCCAGTATCAGTTTGAGATAGAGTACGTAGAACCAGTTTTCCTATATTTGGCTGAGCTTCGAATATCCTGCCCTCAGGCCCTGGGACTTTGGAGTCTAGGCTCAGGTCACCCTTGACTGCTTGAAACCCTGTTGGCTTCTAGAAATAGTTTAGGTTCCTGCCTGCTCCAACCAGGTAGTGGAGCCTATGTTCTGCCTGCCAAGTAGAGAGCAACTACTGCCTTTTAATTGTTGTTGGTTGGCTAGATATTTGCTCTATCTCCTCTGAGCTGTCCAGACACTCACAAGAGTGTGTGAATCCCAGCTGGGCTGTGGAACCTGGCTAGGCTTGGAGAGTTGTGACCAATTGTGCCAGGGTAGTCTTCTGGGGCTAGCTGTTTGGTTTCTGCCCAGGCCTGGTCAGAGGACTGTTGCAGTCCTTGACTCCTGGCAATGTCTCTGGTCTCAAATCACACCACTATGGCTGTGTATCCCTGATTTCAGCAGCTTACAATTTTCAGGCAAGGTCCAGACCAGGTTCTGGGGGCTGGATTGCTCTCTGTTGAGTTTTCTTATCAGAGCTTGCAGTAGCTCGGGCACCCACTTCTGACTGGGTGCCCAAATGGCACCTAGGCTTTCTGTGGGTTTGCATGGGTAGAGGGTGGGTCACCAGTCCTATTACACCCTCATAGCTTTCCCTAATCCAAGGGAATTGAGGCACCATCGCCACAAATTCAGTCCCAAAACTGAGTTTGCCTGCCAAGCAAGGGTGTTGTGTTTCCTTCTCAGGATTCACAGCAGCTGGGAATGTATCCACTGCAGACTGGGTGCCTTACAGGCACCCAGGCATTCCATGGGCTTCTGTGGGTCAGGGAGGCCATTCTGAGGGCCCAATCCACCCTTGTAGCTTTCCCTAGTCTAGGGGTTTCAGGCACCCCCATTGCAGCTTCAGTCCCAAAACTGAGTTTGCCTGCCAAGCAAGGCCTCCACATTTCCTTCTCAGGGTGCTCAGTGGTTGAGACTGGTACCCACTGCAGACTGTATGCCTGACTGGTGCTTGGCTTTCTCTGGGCTTGCATCGGACGGGGGAATGGTCACAGGTTCCAAACCACCCTTGTAGCTTTCACTAGTCCAGGAGGATAGAAACACCCTCGCCATAGACTCAGTCCCAAAACTGAGTTTGCCCTCCAAGCCAGGTCGATGCCTTTCCTTCTTGGGGCACGCAGTGGTTGCGACCATACCCACTGCAGACTGGGTGCCTGACTGGTGCCTAAGCTTTCTGTGGGCCTACGTGGGTAAGGGGGTCCCAATCCACCCTCGTAGCTTTCCTTAGTCCAGGAGGATTGAGGCACCTCTGCTGCAGTTCTAGTCAGAAATACTGAGTTCGCCTGCCAAGCAAGTCTGCCGCTCAAAGCTTGTCACACTCCGGGTCCTCTCCAGGCACTGGGGGACTAGTCTGTCATCCTTCCAGGGGTGCTGGATGACCAGAGGTCTAACTAATACTTTGTCTATACTGTGTGGATCTCTTTCAACCAGTTATCTACAACATCGGTGGTCCGTGCATGCAGTTAGCATCTGTGGTGTGGTCCCTTCCCTGCAAATCAGTAAGCATGCGTCTTCCTTGCCGCCATCTTGGCTCCCCCAAGCTTGGGTTTTCTGAATGGTCAGATATACAGAGTGAGATAAAGTGACTCAAAGGCATAATGTGTCTTTCTGAGAATGGGTTTGTTCATTAGTACAGTTGCTTCAGAACAGCCCACAGAGCATGGAAGTATCACTGTACCTATTGAATTTATTTACAATTATGACAGCATTTAAAAATAAATGTATGTTTTGTACACCATTGCATGTTTTTTACTCCATTGTTTGCCTAATGCTTATCTTTTAAAATATATAATGTGGCTTCGCTGAATAGATGCTTAACACCTGGCCAAATAACTAGGAAATGACAAGACTTCAGAAAGAACTTAGTTCTGATTTGGGACACAAATTTCCACCTTTTTATCCCTTCCTTCCTTTAGATCTCAGATATTCTGCAACACAAATTCCTTCTTTCCTTACATCAAGTTATTTCTTCCCACTTGCTAAAGTGAAGGGAATTTTACTTATTAAAAATGAATTGTCATAGGTTTTCTGGAATATACTTATAATTCCATTACTTAAGGAAGCTGGGACAGAGAAATTTCAAGTTCTAGAACATCTATACAGCACAATCCTTTCTCAAGAGAAAAAAAATCATATTTCATTTTAAAGCAGTTATATTATTTGGTGTTTAGTAGTGGTAGTAGTGGATATATATCATACAATGTCAAAGAAATACAGATCAATAGCAAAAAACTAAAGTGGTTTTTTTTGCTTTAGTCAGAAGACTTATTTTTAGATCAAAACATCCTGTAATATGGCTTCTGTTTATGTGAAAACAAAGGCTTATTAATTCATAGTTTAGCTCCGTGCATTTCATATTATGTAATGAAATAGAATTCTAGAAACTTCCAAACCAAGAGCCTTATCTTCTTCAGAGTTATAAAAAAAAAACTCTTAAATTTTGTTAAGATTGTACTTTGCTAGATGATCTGGAAAAGGATGTCAATAGAATATGTTCTTTTAAAATGCCCTTACCTGCTGTTTTATTAATATTGTGAAAATTTCACATAATAAAACTAACTTAAAATAGTATAAACAGCTTATGTAAGATCGCACAGCTAAGGAGAAGAAGAACTGGGATGAATTCAGGAATGTCTGCTTTTAAGGGCCACATTCGATATTATTAGGAAGTCAAGCTAAAATAAGAGAGCAGTCAGTACTCTCTCACTTAGCAATAATTCAGCTAAAGGTAGCTGAAACTTACATGAACTCGGCATATTCCTTGTATACAGTGGGTCCATATCTGATGAACCCATTACCTATTTTGTGGATCAAGAACTCCATTACAGAATGAGACAGTTCATAACTTCTGATCCAATCTCCTAACAGTGAGCCCTTGGCCCTTTGATTTCAAGATGCAATTCTCTTCAGTGATCATCAAGTCATCATACTAGACAAGAAATGATAAGAGATAAAGAGTGAAAATCACATCATAGAGGGTTGTGGATACAGTTTCAGTGATATATAGAACATCTAGCATTGATATGTAAGACCCTTAATTTTATCCCTAGCACTGCATAAAAAAATGCATAGAAGTGGTATGACCCTGTAATCACCAAACAGGGGAATTAGAGACAGGAGTTGTGAGGATGAAGACTTCAGAGATATATATTACTACATAGTAAGTTTGAAGCCAACCTGAGCTATTAGAAACCCGGTCTTAAAAAGTGTTCACATAATAGTCTATCAGGCCCACTTTATCAAGAACATAACAGCTGCCCAGTATTGTCACCCAATGATTTCAATTTATTCATTAGGACAAGGGCATATTAGCTTCCTACAAGGGATGGCTGAAGGATTAGTGTGGACTTTAGATTCATGCTTTGACACCACAAACAAAATTAGTGTTCTATTAAAAAGGAAGAATAGATTTGGGATTGTTAAACAGCAGATACTGATTAGAGTAAAAGCCTGTAATGTCAAAACAGAGGTCTATTCAATCAATAGATACTTATGAAACAAAATAAATAAATAAAATCATTCTTTATTTCCAATAGAAAAAACATATATTAGTCAACCAAATTAAAAGAATCATGAGAGAATTAATCATTCAACAATTTAAGATGACTTTATGTTAGCCATCTTATTAGTCTAACTATTTTGACAATTAAAAACAATACCCTACTGGTGACCAGCCTAATCTATACTATGAGGGAACACCTACTCAAGATTTTGAAATGCAGCAGGAAGACCCACTTAGATCTAAAGAACCATGACCTTCAGGTGATGAGAGACATGATCTACACAGGCAGATACAGACCTAGCTCAGGAGTAGCTTTCCTCTGTTTAGACAATGCAGAAGAAAGTATGTTCAGACAATATTTAGAATTAATTGTCTCAGGGTTTAGGTGACCATTCATTTGGCCCTAGGGGGTGGGGGCCAGGAGGAAACTTCTAATGGTTGAGTATAGGACTTTTACAGGAATAATTTTTTTCCTCTTTCTCCTTGTCTTTGTTACTTTCTTAAAGAGACTTTCCCTGTAGCAGTGGTTTTCAAACACTTATCCTCCCCTGTATATCTTTACTACTTCTTTTTGAACACTTTCCACATTTTATTACTAGTGCAATAGTTGGTGTTGAGAACATTTTCTGGCTCATGTGAGGCACAATAAATCATTACTAAACAAATTAATGCAAAATAATACTGTGTTGTTTTAGGTTATTTTCTGTTGCTGTGATAAAGCACTATGACCAAAAGCAATTTAGTGAAGGAAAAGTATTATTTTGTTTGAACATCCTGGTTGTAAACCACAATTAAAAAGAGTCAGGGCAGAAACTCAACCAGTAACTTGAAGTAGAAATTGAAGACACTCTATGTCCTAGCTTGCTTGTTCATACTTGTACTTAGCTAGCATTATTATACAATCCAACACCACCTGCCTAGTGATAGTACCAAACAAGATACTATAATCAAAACAGTCTACCACAGTCTTGCCCATAGGTCAGTCTGGTTTCAGCAATTTATTAATCAAGCCTTTCCTCTCAGGTGACTTTAGGTTGTATAAGTTGGCAACTAAAGACAGCCAGTACATAAACATTGTATTATTAGGTTAAGTTGATAATCAACCTACTATAAATGATGATTACTAAATAATTATTATCTATTAAAAAGGCAATGATGCCACTGGAGTGATGGCTCAGATGTTAGCAACAGTAACTGCTCTTCCAGAGATCCTTAGTTCAGTTCCCACGCAGTGGCTCACAACCAACTATAAAGTGATATGATGCCCTCTTCTGGCCTGCAAATGTATGTGCAGGCAGCATACTATATACATAATAATAAATAAATAAATCTTAAAAAATACAAGAAAATAAAAAAATAATGAGAACATTGCTCATACCAGACTTTAGGGAACGGAAATACTTCAAACTGCCAGAAGTATACTCAGCACTTGTTAACAAGACCAAAAAGCAGACCCGAGGAGTATATAAAACAACTCTGATGTGGGTAGAAAAGCCATGTTTCAAATTTCTGACTTTTATGACTTAGAAAAATGAGTTCTAAGCAACTGTATGTTTGTGTGCAGTGAATCCTGGCAAGTACAATGTACCACCTTTTGTATAAATAGTAGGTAAGTAGGTAGTCTTTTCATGCTCTGAAATTCTGAGTTTGTAGACATTATTTTTCAATGAAGTGTTTTATATGAGAGAATTTGTGACAATTTCTAGTACTCAATGGTAAAGAAAAGAGAAGTTTGTCATTTGACTCTTTGGTGTTAGTAGTTTTACAAAATGCCCCATTCTCATTGAAGTATGTGTTCCAGTATGTCTAAGTTCTCTGCCCTCTCCCACCTTCCTCAAACCTAAACTGAAGCAAAGTATTCCTTACCTAAATGAAAAAAGTCACCCAAAATGCTTTTAAAATATCAGATGTTGAGTGATTACCAAAGATTGCTGATGCTAGAGTGGCTATTAAATAAGGTTATAATTTAAAATGAATGCTATGATCTATAAATAGCACAGTGGTATTGCTAAGTGGACTTTCATCTTAAGTAAATAAAGCTCATTTGAGACAATTATTTAACCCTAGAGGACTTTAAATCCAATCCTATTGTTAGGAAAGGGTGAAAGTGAAAATAACTATTATAGAAGAAACACAACCAAATACAAATAGGGTTATTCACTAGGAGAGAAAAAAATCATGAAAAAATTTCATTGTATACAGAAATAAAATAACTATTGGAATTGCGCTGTTCTCATGTGAAAAAATCAGAAAACAAAACAAAATTTAACCAATCCAACACTAAGCATAGACTTACAGGCTATGTAGGAAACTGAATTTGAAAACATTAATCCAAAGAATTATCCTTGGATAGTTTTCAAGAGCAATTTTGTCACAAAATTTTACTTAAGACAAGAAATTCTAAATAGTTGCACCTCTTAGAGACTTCTCTGGATTTTACAGTTTATTTTAAGAAGAACTCTTTCTTTTTTTCTCTCTCTTTTTCTGTTGATGCTAGGAACTGAATTTAGGGGCTCATATATTAGAGGGAAGTGATAAACCCCTGAACTATTCCTAGACTTAAGAATAATTCCTTTAAAATGAAAAATAGAAAATATTCTATTGGCTATCTAAAATAATAACAACATAATAATTTCATTTTCTGTCTCTCTCCAATATTTAATTGGTTCTTTTCCCTAAAGCACATTTAAATTCAAGCCTCAATAAAGTGACAATGGTCATCATAAAAGATTCAAGAATTTTCATGTCTCATATCATTAAACTACTACCTCAATCCCACCTTCCTTTGCTGCCTAGAACTAGCCACAATGAAAGCCTTAAATGATAATAATAACCACCAGTAGCTCTTAAAAAGATTAAGAGTATATTGTATGCAAACATGTTTTTATTTTGATCCTAAGTGTGGGATGTGAAATAGACTTGTGTTAGGGTATGTGGTGTTTGTCCACTGGAAACAGACTTGTGAGAGAACACATGATATTTGTCCACTAGAAGAGGAATTGCCTCTGGTGGGGACATGGTTGAAGAGCTTGAAAAAACAAACACCTTATTTGGGAAGGTAATTTAACACCACAGAGATGCCTTCATAGAATTGTTACAGGGATTAGGTTCATCTCTAAATAGAGCCATAATAGATTCTGAGACCAGAAAGGCATTGACACAGATTGTGGAGTATGAGAAGAAAAATACTGAACGAAAGAGAGTAATTAGACCACTAAAAGCATGAGGAGTCCCATTAGACAATTGGATAAGAGAGACAGTTAGTATTGGCTCTCAGGAACATCAAGCGAATATCGTAGGACAAACTGTAACTAGACGTCTCAAGCATCAAAACACCTAGTACTTTCATTGTGGTAAATGTGGCCATTTACAAAGAAATTGTAAAGTTAAAGCTCCAGATATCAAAATAACAGATGCACTAACTCTGAAGAAAATGGTACTCTTAGATTCTGGCCATGATGGTAATGATATGCCAAGACTTCTAGGGTATTGTAGACACTGTGAGAGGGGAAAACATTGGTCTAGGAATTGCCAATCCAAGAGACACATTTGAGGAACTCTCTTGCCATCAGGAAAAGAAATGAGGGGGCTGTCAGCTCAAGGCCCCACAGCAAACAATATGAGCCACCTTTCTTTGATCAACCAGGTTTTTATTATTTAATATGTGGTAGTGAAGGCAGTGCAGCTTTGGATCTGGCCTCAGATAAATCTCTTACACTATCCCCACATGATGAACGTTACAAAATAACTACTGGTGTTTGTGGTCCTTTACCTTCAGGGACAGTAAGAATCACCCTGGGATGATTATTTTCTCAAAGCTTAATTATACATCCAGGAATTATAGATGGGTATTGTAAGGAAGAAATTCAAACCATGGCATATGTAAAAAAGAAGATGCAAATTAATGCAGGAGATAGAATTGTTCAATTGTTATTGTTTCCTTGCATCAAGGGCAAAGCTTTTCCAGTAGAAAGAAAAGGTGCATTTGGGAGTACTGGAAGAAGTGTGTTCTGGCTAACAATGGTTAACAGAGACCCAAATTAATTGTATATATGAGTGGTGTTGAAATAGAAGATTTGGTGGATACAGAAGCATATGGCTTCCCAAAAGTTATCAATTCCAAATTGAGCACTTCAGAAGGTTTATACACAGTTTATTTGGGATTGGTATATCATTTCAAATAAGACAAGATGTACAATGGAATAAATGTGTGGGACCAGAAGGACAACCAGGTAACTTGAGGCTCTATGTGGCTGACATACCCATAAATTAATGGGAAAGGGATCTTTTACAATAGTGGGATACTCAAATTAATATTCCTGCAATCACAGAGACAGACAATGATGAAATCAGGGGTGAAATGGTAGATGCTTCTGGGAAAAATATTGATATGTATAGTCAAGGGCAATAACAAACTGTGCCCATTGCCCAAACACAGATCTTCACAGATATTGAGTTTCCAAATTTATAAGGGAGGCCACTACTGACACACCAAAATCCTTGCCCCTAAAATGGTTATCAAGTAGCCCAAAACAAAAGAATAAAAATGCAGGCACTCTAACAACTGGTACAAAAACTGCTGGAACCACCCTATATTGAATAGGCTACCAATCTGTGGAAATCCCATATGTTTGTTGTAAAAAAAAAGAAATCAAGAAAATGGAGGATATTAACAGATTTAAGAGCAGTGAATAGAGTAAATGAACCAATGGGTCCTTTACCTTCTTTATTATCTAGGACCTAGCCTATTGTAGTAATTGACTTAAAAGATCTACTTTTCATAATAGCCTTTCATGAACAGGATAGGTAAAGGTTTATTTCTCAGTATCTACTCTGAACAATTGTGGTCTAATAAGGAGATCTCATTAGAAGGTATTTCCACAGAGAATGCTGAAAGTCCAATTTTCTCTCAATACTTTGTGAAACAACAATTAGAAATATTTCATAGACAATATCCCTAATTGATGATTACCATTACATGAATGATATTTGCTTAGCTGATTCTAATGCAGATACTTTAGAGAAAATGCTTAAGAAAACACAAAGAATTTTGCCATGATGGGAGTTACAGATTGCTCCAAAAAAAATACAAAAAGGAGATTCAATTACCTATATGGGCTATAAAATAACTCAACAAAAATTTGATGATAAAAGATACAGATCCATAAAGAACAGTTGTAAGAGCTTAATGATTATCAAAAATTAATGGAAGATATTAATTGGCTTAGGTCTATGATTGGATTATCTACCTATGAGTTAAGTAGTTTGTTTCAAACATTACAAGGAGATTCAGAATTAAACAGCCCAAAGTGTCTAACTTCTTAAACAGGAAAAGAGTTAATTCTGGGAGAACAAAGACCACAAGATGAATATATGGATAGAATTGATCCCAAATTTGATTGTATTTTGGGTATTTTGTCTTTAGTTCATTCTCCTCCTGGGCTCATTATGAAAAGGGAAGATAACATTATGGGATGAATTTTTTTTAGCATATAAGCAAAGTAAAAAAATGAGGACACATACAGAAAAAATTCACAATTTATGATGAAAGGTAGACTAAGACTGTGTCAGTTGTCAGAAAGAGACCTGGATGAAATTGTAGTGCATCTTACTAATGCTAAGCTTAAGTAACTGTAGGTAATCAATGAAGATTGGCAAAGAGCTTGTGATAACTACTTGGGATAAATTAATAACAAATACCCCAAAAGCAAATGTATACAGTTTATAAAAAGAAAAGAGTTAATTGGATTCTTTCATGTATTATAGGAGAACACCAATTCCAGAGGCACCAACATTCTATACTGATGCAAAAAAGATAGGAATGGCATGTGATAAGTCAGATAAAATAGTGAAGGTGATCAAAAGCCCATCTATCTCAATTCAAAAATCAGAACTGTATGTAATCTTCATGGAGCTATTAGATTTTCTAAATATCTTAACATAATTATTGACTCTCAATATGTAGAAAGAGTTGTTTTACATATAGAAACTGCTTGATTTACTCTTGAGAACTCAGAACTGAATTTGTTATTTATGGTATTGCAACAGGGCATTAGAAGTAGAAACTATCCATTACATAATACTCATATTCTGTCTTATACAAGTTCAGCAGGTCCATTGGCACAAGGAAATGAGGATATTGGTGAATTACTAGTAGGAAATGTGCTGGAATCCTTAAATTTTCATGAAAGTCATAATGTTAACAGTAAAGGTTTAAAGAAAAAAATTCTCTATCACTTGGCAACAAGTCAAAGAAATTACTTAAAAATGCCCTACATGTTCCCTGTCTAACCAAACTCCATTCCCTGTAGGAAGTAAACCTAAAGATACCAAAAGGAATGAAATCTGGCAGGTGGATGTGTTTTATTTTTCAGAATTTATAAAACAATGGTATGTGCATCATACCATTGTACACACTCAGGGTTTCATTTGGCAACTTCTTTAAATCCTGAGAAGTCTGATTGTATAATTACACATTTATTAGAAATAATGGCAATTATGAAGACACCTACACAAATTAAAACTGGCAATGCTCCCACATATGTAAACAATAAAATGAAGAAAAATTTTACATATTATAATATAAAGCACATTACTGATATACCACACAATCCTACAGAACAAGCAGTTGTATAAAGAGCTAATTGTACCTTAAAAGAGATGCTTATTAAACAAAAAGGGTAAAGATCCACGGGGACAAATTAAACAATGCTGCCTTGACTTTAACTTTTCCTAGTGTTCCTGAAAAAAAGAACAGTAGGAGCTGAGAGACAATGGGTTATAGGAAAAAAAACTGAGGAATTAGGACAAGCAGTCTACTATAAGGATCTGTTGACAATTGAATGGAAAATCTGCAATAGTTTTGAGAGTGGGATGTGGTTATATTCCTGTATCTACAAGGAGTTAAAAAGTATGTTTACCAACAATGCTTATAAAGATTATATCTGACAAGGGAAGATCTCATCCTATCTGAAACTTGAATGTCTTGACATAGCAAAAGATTCTTGTGAGTTACATGGTCCTCATGACATGCCATCCTGTTAAATAGCATAGATATCATAGTTCAAACATACTTATAAACTTATAAACTTGTCTTACAGCTGCTCAAAAATAGGGCAGAAGTTTATCTTTAGCTGATTTGTTCATATTCCATATATACATGCATAAATGTACCTATACTAATACTTTTTAAAGTTTGCTTATTTTCAGAGCAAAATACCAGATTATAATGAAGACAAAGCAAATAGTCCAAGTGATTCAGTCTTGCAGAGAATATGCATGATTTCAGCTTCAAAAGAGCTAGCCCATAGGATTGATCCCATAGAAACTGGACAGAAAAAAAAAATAGAGCTAGCTTTTCCAGTGCTTGGCCAATATCTTTATTTTCTTAGGGAACCTGCAAGATGTTTTATCCCCATAACAGCAAAAAGTAATTTTAAGTATGAAATTCCCCCATTCCCAATAGTTGAGGTGGCTGTTTTTAGTGGGTTAGCAATGTTTGTTATTTTCTAAGATGGTTGGTTATAAGTTAATAAAGGTTAGATTTAGGAATTTCTCTCTTTCTCATCTCTATTATTCTTTATCTATTACTTTTTTATTCTATCTAGTGTTAGGGGAAAGGAAGGGGAAATGGAATAATAAAAGGGGTAATATAGATTTTTAGGATAAAAGGTAGATTATTAAATATACTAGCCTCAAGTATTTTACATTGATGTTGTATATTGATAGAAATTAAGATTATTTTGTTCAACTTTGCTTAATGTATTGTACAAAGCAACTAATTTTAAAATGTGATGTAAAGTTCTAGTCTTATGAAAGCAAACTTTTGCAAACTGTTCAAGATGGTTTCCCCAGGCAACCCGCACAGCTGGATTATCATAAGCTCCCTTTGTAGGGTTATGAAGGTTGGAAAATATGCTACCATCTATCTCATCGGAATTAGTCTCCAAATTGTTTCTTTGCTGTATATTTCACACCTGTGTTAAATTCAAGCATGATTGTTTGCTCCTACACTATCTTGACTATTTGTGATATTACCATTGCCCAGCCCATCACAGTGCCTAAAACAGAGACTACTTTTGAGTTGAACAATATCCCTGAGATCTGTCAAGACATGACCATTATAAGCTTTTGAATATAGGATTGTGGAATGCGGGCCAGCAGTTTACTGACCCACTTGGGCAGGATCTGTAGTAACCTGTTTTATTCATTAGAATTCTGGCCTCGGGAGAATGGTTTTTTAACTAAAATAGGCATTCTTTAACTAACATATAGGCTATAACACAGAAAGGAATTATTTATCTAAGTGGAAGAGGTTGACTGTAATAATGACACAGAAGAAGTTTGTGTTGAGTTGCTCCTAATAATTAGCTCTGTCAGCCTGGACTTTTCTTTAAGCATTTTAAACAGTTTGTGCATCATCACTTCAGGGAAGGAAACTGCTCATTTCTTAAATCTGCTCTAGGATAAAATATAATAAACATTATTACATAAGAACTAACAAATGAGATGGAGAAGATAGCTCAATTGATAAAGTACCTACCAGGCACTCACGCATTTGATTCCCAGTACCCATGCAAAAATCCTGGTGAGGTGGTGTGTGCTTGTAATTCCAGGCCTGGCAAGGTGGAGACAATCTATATTCAGATTTAAGGATACTTACTTATTTTCAGTATACTTATACATAAGCATATTTAGTAATTGCATAAAATATAGATACTATATATGTGCAGATAGCACACTTGCTTGAATCCCTGGAGCTCACTGGTCAGTCAGCCCAGCCTAAATAGTAAGACCCAGACAAGGCATATGACTCTTGAGAAATGGGATCAATGGTTGACATTTGTTTATCTTAGATAGGACAAATATCAGAGATAGAGGAAATTAATTCATCAAAATCCAGCTTGGTGGATGTATCAGCAATGGCTCACTGCTTCTACCCTGGAAAGCGACCTTGGGAACCTTCTTAGTTTCAATTTTTGAGGATGTGATTTGTTGACCTCCTGTGTCATGGGATCCTCTCTTTTGGAGTGAATATTTCAACCTGGGAATTATTGCTCCACAACAACACACATAATATAAAAGGTGACTTTTTAAAAAGAAATGACAAAGCATAGATTAAGGATATCTAAAATCAAGGTCTCTGGTAGAAACCACTGCAAGTTATCAACAAGAAACTGTCATAAAAGTGAAAAGTCTGGCACATAGCAGAAGCAGAGTGGCTCTATCAACCATGGTGCATATATTCAATAAGTGTTTCAGTATGTTCATTCACTAGGTTCACTTTTACATATGCTTAATCATTTATTTTCTTTTATATCATTTACATGTGCATTAAATATTTAACAAGTGTATAAAACAAATATTATGCATGTGCAGATAACACATTGGCCTCGATTCTGTAGAAGAGGATATATTAATGCCATTAACCTTCTCTGTCAATGGTTGACATTTATCTTTTGAATTATTTTAATTTTATACATTGCTACTGAGGACAAATATCCCAATATTCTTTGAAATCATGAGGCTTGAACTAGACACAAAATTTTACCTAAACTTTAAAAACAAAGAAGAAACACTACTTTTTCTTCGAACCTCTGAAGTTCTCATACATCTAAGAATCCAGATATCATTTCAGGTTGCAGTCACTTCAAATGTGACCTGTATTCTTTTCACTCTTAAAAAATTTACTAATGGTACATTTTAACCCAAGTGTTTCAATGCTGATTGTAAAGAGTCTTTTCTTACACTATTACAAATGCATCTCCGCTTTATGGTCTAAAAAGCATTCTCTTAGGTCAATACACTATCATTTACAGACTATATTTATATTTTTCTTTTTCCTAGAAATTATGTTATTTTCTTTGTTTTTCACCTCAAAATATATAAATAAATGACATGAACATTTGAGGTAAACTTTTTAGCATTGGAGATTCATAGATGATCAACAGAAACACACTTTATCCTTGTTGAAATTATTTATAATGTGCCTCCCTTACAATGATATTTACAGGGGATTCTAAAACAATTTGTCAAACATCATCTGGCCTCTGAACACAGTGAAGAATGTATATGAACTTAGTCATATTTATCTCCTACTGATGAGACTATAGATACAATAAAAATCTTTAAACAGCGCATAACTAAAGAATATATGTTGATAAATTTGGACACAGTATTTGCCCAAAGTAAAGAAACACTAAGCATATTCAACACCCCAATTTCCCATGTATCTTTGTAATTTCTTTCTCTTATCCTCTCCCAGAACTCAAAGGACTCTGATAAAAATCTCTCACCTCAAACCAACATATTTTCCAAAATTGTTGGAGTATGGCAGTTCTCTTTTGTTTCTAATTTGCTGAAAATTTGTATGGGGGAAAGAGATGGATTTTTTCAAAAGATTTTTCTGTCAGTTACAGCAATTATATGTATTTTGCCTCTTTTATAGTCTGTTAGTATTGTGGAACTGCATTGTTTTTTGCCTGGCTTCTTTAACTTGAAATTATCATCTTGGACTTCATCCAGGATTCAGTTGGTTGATTTATGGCCATTGCAGGAGCACACACATTTGTTTATTCCTTTCCCAACTGAGATTGTTAACTGTTTTCCATGTGTAGCTGTAACAAAGAGCTGCTAGAACACTTTTGTGGACAGTTACCTCTATTTTTCTTTCAATGATATCTAGAGATAAAATGATAGTTCCCGTATCAGACACAAGTTTGACATGCAGGGATTCCACAAGCTTGCTAGTAGGAATGTTTAGCCAATGCCCTGCTTTGTGTATGTCTCATACAGTTGTAAAAATGAAGGAAACCTGCAATTTCTACAGGTCTTATACAACTGCTAGCTTTTATTATTCATTATGTCATATTTTATACTATCTTAAAATAATTAATTATGTTTGAGTGTGTGAGTGAAGTTGTGCTACAAAAAAAAATGAAGATGTCAGAAGACAACTTCTGGAAGTCAGTTCTTTCCTCAAATCTTTTTGATCTAGGCATAGAACTTATGTCATCAGGTCTTTGTCTAAGGACTTCTACTCATTGAATCATTACTACTAGCTCTATTGTATTTTATTTTTAAAAGAACCATTATCATTATAATTTCTGATATTTCATTATTTGTGGATAGAAATATTGATCTGCATTTCAGTATATCTTGAAATATTTCTAAACAAATTAGCTTACCTGAGGTGTTTGTAAAAATGTCAACTCCAACTAGGATGCTGCAATCTTTCTAGTGGGAATGTATAGAAATTAGAATATGAGGCCAGCTTTTTGTGTCTCACACAGTTGCAAAAGTGAAACAGACGTGATTTCTACAGCTCTTACACAGCAATTGGATTTATTATTAGTTATGTTGTAAGTCCTTCGTTTCCAGTTTGAATTTGTTTCCCATGCTGTGAGGATGCCAAGCTATCCAACCTTCTTACACATCTTAGCTCCCCAATTGTTGGGATATGGCAGTTCCTTTTGTTTCTAATTTGCTGAGAATTTGGGGAAATAGATGGATTCTTCCAAAAGATTGTTCTGTCAGTTACAGTAATTATATGTGTTTTTCCTCTTTTATAGTCTGTTAATATCGTGAATTACACTGATTGATTTTTAAAAGTTAAACCAATTTAGAATTCCTGAGATATACTCTGTTTAGTCATGATGAATTATTCTTGCTAAATACAGATTGATTTCATTTGTTAAAAGTTTGCTAAAATTGTTGAGTGTCAATTTTACTGAAGGTCACTAATTTATTTCTTTTGTTGTAATTTGTTTTGATTTTGGATATGAATAATGCCAACCTTGTACCACGAGCTAGGAAATAGTCTTCATTTAATGGGGAAAGTGGTAGAAATATTATTGTTTCTTTCCAAATCATTTGGGAGACTTCCTCAACAAAACCACCTAAATTGGAATTTTTCTCCTGGGACAAGTTTTAAACATATATATTTAAGATTTTTTTAAATAAAATCATGTGTATATGTGTGGCTTTGTACATGTAAGTTCACTGTTGGTAGAGGCCAGAAGGCATAACAGGTCTCCCTGAGGTTACAAGTGGTTGTGAGATAACTACATGAATGCTGTGAACCAGACGCTGGGCCTCTGTAAGTGCAATACCCTTGCTTAAGAGCTGAGCCATCTCTCTGGTCCAGAAATATATTTATTTCCTAGACATGCTCATTCAAATTATCTATTTCAAAGGAGAGATTGAAATTTGTAAGTTAGGACTCTTAACATGTGTTTCATCTGCTATATCAAATGCAATGCTTTAAATTTTTTGAAAATTAATGTGTATAATTTTACTGACATCAGTCCTCTAACTTGTGATATAGTCATCTTTTTCCTATGTTATTTTTTTCTTTCTGGTCAATGTGATTAGTGGTTTATTAATTTATCCTAGTCTCCAACATCAGATTATAGGCTCATTGATTGTCTCTATTGTTTTCCTTTCTACTCATTGACTTGGACTCTGATCTTCACATTTATTTCTTCTGCTTTTTAAGGGTTTGCTCTACTTTTATGGATTCTTAAGATACAAGCTAAGGTCATATGTTGGAGGGATATTTTCCTTTTCTAATATTAAATTTTCCTTTTCTAACATTAACATTTAATATTGATAACTTCAGGAAGGGGCTTGTGTGCTTGGTGTGGGTGCTACTGGGTGCAAACTGTGTTTGTAATAATGGCAACATCATGTCCTGTGGTTCCATTACCTGTTTTGACCATCACATTATTGTTTTCTCTGCTGAGGAGTGACTCTACCAGATCCCAGGTACAGAGAGGTCATGCTATGTGGCTGCTAATTGGACAGAGGCCTCTACTTGTAAAGATGAGACATGTAAGTAGTTATAGAATAATGACAAATGATTCCATGGTGCACATCAACTATACATAAATCTGTATTCCCATAAAAGAGCTAACAAAAATTTTATCCATTAACTCTGATAGATCTATAGGAATCAATATCACTCTTTGATTACCACTAAATAAAGGGGGAAATTATGTGTTTTTCCTGTTTTTTTTTTCTGTGAATAACTAGTAGAAAAACAAGGACTTCATTCAGATAATGATTTTAATTAATAATGAATTGATAGTGATTTCAGAAACTAAAACATAAGAAGTAAACTATTAGTATTGTATAAAGCCACAGAGCATGTTTGCTTTAGGAAACCAAGGTTGGCACATGTCTATAGACATCACTGATACGTTTGATGAAGCTGACTGAGATAGAGCTTATGTCTTCTAGAACTTCCCATCTCTTCATTTATGGGTTCATTCTGATATCTTTCCTTCCACAAGGTTTCTTTACTGACAAGAACGGAGTGTTAAGCTAAGAACACTACAAACATCTAGTGCAAATAATTTGAACTAGGTTCGGAGTAGGTTAGTGAATGCTGTGTAATTCACTTAGAAGCAGTTAAAAATAAACAGGATATCTGAAGAGAGATAGTCCTGTATCATCCAGATGTCCTGAACCAGGAACTCAAAAGAATCAGAGCTAAAGAAGATAACAATGAGCAATCTTAGACTCCCAAATGTGTCCCAATATTAACACAATCTCCTTCTTGACTGAGTTCCCCATTCCTTCTTGTTCTTCCACCCAATCTCTTCCTTCTGATAAGGGAGGTGCAAAATGGTCTCTGGTCCTCTTTTGCAGACTGCTACACACACATCACACTGCAAAAACACAGAATGAAAGAAATCCTTATAAAATTAAATAAACATACACTATACACTAATTGGAGAATTTGAGACACCACAACAAATTATTTTAATTGTTTAAGTATTTTAATGGCATATATAAATGATAAAATAATACATGTAGTAACAGTCTGAGCATGGTTGCTCATTCCTCTTATCACTGCACTAGAGGGACAGAAGCAGGAGGATATATATTAGTTTTTGGTTAACTTGCTCAACATAGTGAATTCTAAGCCAGCTATGGCTATACAGTGAGAATCTCTTAATACTACCACCACCACCACCATTAATAATAATAATAATAATAATAATAATAATAATAATAATAATAATAATAAAACAATAATAATACTTTGCTCTTCTTCCCATTACAACTACAGGTTTCATTATTTATCAGATGTCTTTACTGTCCAACAGACGTGACTGCACTGAGAATTAAAAGCATTCTTTGACCATCATTGCTTAACTTTCTAGAGGGTTTTAGAGCCACTTCACTAGAATAAAATTTTATGTCACTAGCCAATGTAATGACACATAATTAACCCTAATTTTTAAGAAGCTCCAACAACAAGCAAGTATTTCATACCAGACAAATCAGGTAGTTTCTGTCCTAAAAGATCCTTTTATATCATGAAGAACAGAGTCTTACTTTAATGATGTCTGAGAATAAGTCAATAAAAAATGCTGTTTAAAACCAGAGGTGCAGTAGGGAAAAGAGAGGAAAATAATCTAAAGGCCAAAGCTAGAAAGACCAAAGCTTAGGACAAATGGAGCCATCAGCTTCACTCTTTCTGACTTTGGGAGATTAGCAGGACCTCAGTTACATAGGAATGGTTATATTTCTTCTTTCCTCAGCACAAAACATTACTCTTTCTCACATCTACTTTTTCAAATATGGAAAAGTAAGGGTAATTTGTCCTTTCTACCATAATTTACCACAGTAATAGCTATATTTCACTGTAATATGGTAATATTTTTAGCTTAATGGCAGTCTCAATATTTTCTTTGTTTGTAAATATCATAATTCTGAAGTCGAGGGTGACATTGGTCTTTTGACATTTTGTATTCAGCCACCCCCCCAAAAAATACATTTGTGGCATTAAGCAATGCATTTTTAAGCTCTCTCAGTAGGAAGTGTGAGAGGAAGTCTTAAATTAATATGAGAAATTAGCCATCAGGTATATCTTAACTTTAATCATTTAGATAATTATTTTTGGTTGATTTTTTTTACAATTTAAATATATATTGCATCTATTATTTCTTGGTGCTTTCTTTATATCTTTTAGATGTACTTTAACTCAATTGCTGGTGTAGTCTAAGACCTACCTGGAATTTTTAACAGGGTGAAATAATTGCTGCATGTTCCATAATTTACATTGTGGGTGTAAATCTTTTCTCTAAGAAGAACAAACAATTTCCATTTAGTTCACTTGAGAACATTTAAATTAGGAACATTAATGTTTTAAAATAGCGCTAGCTTTTTTTCAAGTTAGAGTCAAGTAAGATGTTCGTCTGTGTATGTACTGCCTGTGTATAAAGAATCACTAGTGGATTGTTATGTCTAATTAGTCACTTTTACTCTATTATTGTGATAAAATACTGTGACCAAAGTAACTTATAAAACAATTTTTTTTGGTTTATGGTTCCAGAAGGTTATAGTCCATGATGGTGGAGAGGAGGAAAAAGACATGAAGATTGGAGCAGGAGTTGAGGACTCACATTCTGAACCACAAGTACAATGAAGATAGTGCAAAACTTAAATGGTATGAATCTTTGAACTCAAGGCCCACTTCCAGTGACATACTTTCTCCAAAAGAAGCCATACCACATAAGCCTCCCCAGTCAGTACCACAAACTGGGGACCAAGCATTTAAATGCTCTAGACAAAGGGAGATATCTTATTCAAACCACCACACCATGTGATGGATCTTGTGTCATAGTAAAACTACCCTGTTTCCTGGGCTGCTCTGGTAGCTCCATTGCTCAAATGCTTGTCATGCAATTACAGAGTCCTTAGTTCACATATCTACCACACACATAGAGCCCAGAGATCACAAGTGCAGGCGTGTGATCTCCACTCTGGAGGCAGGAACAGGAAGATCTCTGCTGCTTGCTGGCCAGCTAGACCAGCTGAATCAGTGAGTTTCAGATTCAGTGAGAGATGATGCCCCCAAAATAAGGTGAAATATTGTTGAAGATGTTTGATCTTGAGCATTGGCTTTCATTTGCACATGAACATGCACATACATAAGCATAAAGGTTAGTATATATACTAGACTGTTGAGTAATCCATCCAATGATCCCAGAACTTCATCCAGGAAAATAACTCATAGTGATATCTCCAGGACAGGTACATTTTCTTTCAAAAAATGATTCCATGCTTTCAACAGTTGGAAAGCCATATGGGATAAAGGGAAACAGAAAGTTTTGCTTCATGATTCCAAAGTCTAAAAGAATGAATATTTATATAGGCCCTTCAAGAGTCCTGAAGACTGATGAAAACAGATACAAGCTCTGATGAAGGTGGGAAAGTGAACTAGCAAGAGTGACAGTAAATGACAAAGACTTGGTAAAAGACTGGTAGAGTTATGTGATAGGAACCAAACCAGAAAAAATGTAACCAGGAATGCAGAGAGTTGAAGACTATGACCTCAGATACGGGAAAAATGGCTTCAGAAGCATATCTTCAGTTATGGCTTTTTACAATGAAGCAACGTTAGAGTAAGTTGAATGTTTAATATTCAGGAAAAGAGCTGTAACTCTAGTATTTAATGAAATGATCATGAAAGTTTGCAAATAAAATAAAATTTAAAAAGAAGCTTAATCCAATATAGGAATAAAACATGGATTCTCAAGTAGTACATTAAGGAATAGAAAGTTTAGTTTGATTTAGTATATATTATCCATTCAAATATTTATCATAATACTAATGATTGCCAGGCATTGTTGTAAATATGAAGGGGATTTTGGAATGAAGACAAATGACTCCCTTTTCTGGAGCAGGTAGTAAAAAGAGGCAAAGGCAAGTACACTTATATCTAAATACACAATTGTGTGCTTCAATACAGTCATCAAAATAGTAAAGAGTCAGAGTGCTAGAGGGGGCCTATGGGGGTAAATTGAAGTAAGCATTGTACAAGCCAAGATGGAGCAGATGAATTTGTAAAAAAGATGACATTTAAGCTGAAACCTGAATTACTCACAGGACAGAAGCTCAGAAAGAAGCAATCCTAGCACAAACACACGCACACCAAAAAAAGAAAGAAGGAAAGAAAGAAAGAAAGAAAGAAAGAAAGAAAGAAAAGAAAAGAGGCAAAAAAGAAAGAAAATATGAAATAAAGACAGAAAGAAAGTTGATTTCTAGACACCAAGATAAGAAAGTGTAGGTGTTAGGATCTGCCTCAGATGCCCTGCCTGCGATGTCTTGCCTCCCTGCCATTTGGGCTGGGAGCAATAACACTTGCTTTGTTTCCGAAGAATAGTAGCCCTGCCCTGTTAATTTATCAAAAGTCCAGGAAGAAGAAGTGGACTTTCTTTGATTATTTTTTGCCGTTTCTTGACAGCGGTCTATGAAATCAGCTTTCCAGAGTAAATATTGTCCATGCTGGAGAACCGATTGGCCAAGTTTGAGCCACTCTCCTGGGATGAGGTAGCCCTCAAGGGCAAGAAAATCAAGTAGAAAAAGAGTGAAGGGAACGGTGGGCCCATAGTTTTTAACCGCACTATGGAGTTCTTTTAGGATCTTGAATTTCAGGGGCTTAAAAGTGGTTGGGGTCTGAAGGGGAAGGGTCAGAGCCCCCCTGTTCCTCATCATCTGAGCCATGACCATGAGTATCATCTAGATCATTGGCCATTTAGTCACCCTGTGGTGGAGAAGCTTCAGTAGAGGCCTCGGCACCGGAAGACTCTTTGGAATTGGCTTGAAGCCAGGCCATCACTGGAAACACTAGGGCGTTTTTTTAGAGGGGGCCTTGGGGTGCTGAATTGTGGCCCCTGTTGTGGAGGCGGGCAGTAGAAGAGTTTGTTGGAGGGCATCTTGGAGGGATTGGACCTCCATAGAAAGTTCAGAGTATTCCTTTTGAAGAGTAAGAACCTCTTTAAGGTCTTGAATCTGTAGTTTTAAGTGGCGTTTAGCCAAATGTAAGGAGGATTTACAAAGAAGGTGAGGCTGAAGTGTGGGGGCAATAAAAGGAGGGGGCCAATAAGTGGGCAGGCAGAAAAGGGCGGCCAATCTGGGTTATGGTACTTCGCGGCCTCTTCCTCTAAGGTATCTTCCTCAGAGGGACTTAAATCATCCGAGGTGGGGACTGTTTTAACAACAGGATAAGCCTGGGTTTCAGGGCCCTGGTCTGTGGGGGCATCATCCACTAGAGAGAGCTTAGACAGGGAAGGATATAAAGGCTTATTGGAAGCAGGAGGGTCATTCCCCATGTCTACGACAATAGAAGGGCAGGGGGATTTTAGGGGTTGTAATGACTTGGAGCCATGCGACTCCAGGGAGGCCAAAGAGGCAGAACGAGATAAGGGCTGAATGAAGGCCTCGGCTGAAACAAAGGCTGAAGAAATGTCAGGGGAATCAGAAGAAATAAGATCTTTAATTAAAGTCCAGTAGTTAAAAGTTTGAAGAGGAATGGTCTCAGGACCATGTTGGGAAGAATAGGAGTCTAATTCTCAATGAACATGGTCCCAGCAGTCAGGATTAATATTAGGACCACCAATGACAAACCAAAGACAGGCTTGGGAAACAAAAAAAAAAAAAAGTAGTAGGTCTTTTTTCTTAACTCTAACTCCTCTTTCCCTGAGACAATTTTTAAGGTGGTGAATAAATTGCGCCTACTTTGAGAGACTTTTACCCATTGTATTGACAGAGATGAACACTTACCAAAGTGCGAAGAGGTCCTGTGAGCGGCAGGCCGGCACTGGAGACAATCAGAGGTACTTTTGGTTTGACCTCGGCGGGAGACTTGACAGTGGTGTTCTGAACTATTGCCCACAAAGAGTCTCTGTCAAGGTAGAGGGTTCGTACCTCATGGCCACGGTGAGTGCCACTTGTCCCATCCAGCAGGACCAGTAATTATGGGGTCAAGAGGGGAGTCATACCTGAAAGATGGGATGGAAAAGTGAGAGGCAAGACCAAGTAGCGTTCCTATCAAGGTCTGTTTATTGAATCAAAAGCAAAAGCTTATATGGGGTTGAGGCAGGAGCTAAGCAGCAGGGGGTGGGGGGGTCCAGAATGCCTCCAGATGATGCCATCAGGAGAACATCCTGTGGTTCATCTCGGAACAATTCCTATCTTATCTTAGCTAACTATCTCTTGGAAAGTCCCGAGCTAACCTGCTAAAATAACATCTGCAGGGGGTGAAAGCAGGAAGTTAGCTAACCTGCTAAACAACATCTGCAGAGGCTGAAAGAGGAAGTTATGCAGAGGCTGAAAGGAGGAAGTTAGCTTTGGAACGGGGCATCAGTATTTTTCCATAGCCAGTAGATTCTTTTAGCCTTGAATGACCCTGGGCTGGCTCCAAATAATTCTATGCTGAGGTAAATTTCTGTTGCTACATTCTAAAACTGACTCTCCATGTGTGTATCATTCCATCCAAAGCTAGATAAGCTGCCTGTAAATTTCAACCACTCTCCTTCCTTTCTCCCTACGTGCACAGTTTTCCCTCTCCTTGGGCTGGACTACCTAGGGTCAACTGGTGGGCCCCTTGTGGTTCCCGTGGCTCCGTTCCCCACCACTCTAAGTGGCCCAGATCACTGGTCTGGCCGTATTTCGCTGCATGAGCCTGCTGCTCATCCACCTCCACCCCAATCCTAGGTGTATCTCCAGTAATCATCCAGTTTGAGTTATTACTGCCCTGTTGGAGCTGGGACTGAAACACAATGTTCACCCACCCTGAGTCACTACAGTCTCAGAGCATCTTAAATCTGTCTGCAGTTACAGTAGCCATGTTGGTTCTGAATGGAGGGGGTGGAGCATTTGCCCTCTATGCCATCTTTGTTAGCGTCAACCATGTGGCAGCCACTTGACTAGCCACCATCTTTCTCAGGAAAAACCATGAGGCTATCTTCCATCTTGATGGGCAACCACATGACCTTCCTGTTGCTACCCTGGCCCCCCTCCTTTCCCTGCATAAGTTTGCCAGTGTTTCATCTGAGATGTACATCTGCAGTCTCTACTCCTTAGGGCCCATAGGAAGGCCAGGGCCAGAGTCAAACTCCTACACACAGAAACTGGCTTCAGGACACAGAGCCAGTGCTAGCTGTACTAACTCAGTAAATTGTAGACTAAGAGAGTCAAATACACCTGGTTCTTGACGGAAAAAAAAAATTGCCTTTTGTCTTTAAGATTATACTTTCCAAATCCTAAAAATAAAAATTCTCTCTGATTTCTTTTCTGCTCTGAAAAAAAACCTATCATACAATTGTTTATTGGTTGTGATTTTATCATGATTCAAAATGTTTTTTATAATTTATGTCTTTACTAATTCATAGACATATAAATAAATGCTGTTTCTCCTGTCACCAACTAACCTGAATTCAACTATAGGCTTCCTGGCTAATGGGTTTGATATGGTTTTAAAATTATTCTATAATGTTCTGCTGTATTAACGTTCATTTATTTACAATGTTAAAATATAATCACTGCTTTAAAACATGTTTAGCCTAATATTCTAAATATGATATTATTGATCATACAAAACTGTTCTGCTCTTTTTGGACTGTATTTATGTTTTTAACACTCCAACTTAGTAGATATGAAGCCTAATGTCTTAGTCTTTAAGTATTAAGATAAGCTATAAACAAAGTTTTTTATTTAAATATTCTTAAAATAGACAAAACTGCGGTCTCACTACCATCTTAATTAAAAGGCTAAGGATGTTTCCTGAACCCCCCATACAAGGACTGATAAATATTTGAAACCCAAGTGCAGCCTTCCCAATAAGCTCAGCTACAAGAAAACTATACTCCAAGTCTTAGCCACTACCCCTGAGGAAAAGAAATAGAGGTTTGCAATACCCCTCTCCTGGCTGAGCCTACTCTGCCAGGGACCTGTTTCAGATATAGCCAAAAAGGAGACACTGGTCTCACAGCTGCTATAGGCAGAATGGGACAGTGGTCCCACAGCCTTGCCAGTTGGCAAATTAGCCTATGGATGTCAAAATGCTCATGTACAGGCTTGTTCTCTGTGCTAAGGCACTGGAAGTTCAACCAGACCAAGAGTTATAGAAACTTTCAGCCTTCAAACTCCTTGGTCTGGTGGAGTATAGATATCTCTTAGATTCACCAGCCTCGCCAAACCCAGGGTAATACTACAGGTCTGTTTTAATCTCATATTTGGGCTACATGGACACATGGTCAACTTCTATTATGTGAGGTTTCAGATACTTTCCAAGCCCTCTTCATATGCAGGAGACCAAACTTTAGCTGTCAAGTCTAGATACAGCCTACCTTTTTACTATTTGTTTAGCTAAAGGACAGTGACTGCTTACAGCAATTTCACCTATATCTTAAAGCTTTCAAAAAGATGTTTTATGAATATAGAGGGTCCAAAAAGGTCTTTAAGATAACATACAAGTTATGAATGTTAGAATGTCTAAGAATGTGTTTTATGTTGGTAAATGATAGGTATGAAGGTCAACATGTATAAAAGGGTGCTTTATTTCTTCCTGTTGCTTTGATATTATTGTATGAATTGATCAGTGTTGACACTGATCAGTAGAGCTCTAAATTATTAGTCTAACTACGGTAAAAACATTCCACTATACGATCCTCTCATATTTCCAAGATTTTAATTTTCCTTTTCTGTGTCTTTCACTTAAAATAGCTCTCATTGTGCCTAAATTATCCTGTCTTCTAAACAGAGAGAAGAAGCCCTTCTTTCATGATGTGTGGGAAACCATGCCAAATTCTGCCTTGTCAGAAATCCCATGGTTAGGCTGCCTGCTGTGACCTTCCAGCTCCTAATATCTGCCTGAGGTGGTCTTTGTGTTCCAGGCCTTCCTTGGACTATTTACCTTTGAAAGAAGTAGGGAAATCCCTACTGAGAAACACCTGGAGGGTTAAAGAAGTTCTTACAGAGAGCTATTCAGGCTATTGTTTTCTTCTTGCCTTGTGAGCTAGGACAGAGTGATCAGAATAGATCCTATTGACCTTACTATATAAGGTCTTACTCGGTCACATTAAAGAGAAACCTTGATCAGAAATTTTCTGATTTGATTTGTTATTTCTCGCGTCTCTGTATCCTACTTTCAATCTCCACTCCCTCTTTCAGGTGAACCCTGATGTAATTTTTCCTGTGGGCTGGGACCCGACAATGATGTGTACTGATGTTAAACATCAAGATCAAGTAATTATTTTCTCTTCTTCTCCACAGGAGTTTTCTGTCCTCCCCATGTTACTCTTCTATGGGTGTTAGAAAAGTCTTATAAGGCTTCTGCCTTTCCTAAGCTCACCACAGAGTATTTGTGCTTTCAACACAGAGTTCTTTTTCCAAGCCTCTACTATGCTATATTTCTACTGCCTTCTCCTACAATGTGTACATGTCTAACAATGTGTATTTCACACCAGATTTCAAACAATTATAATTCTAATGTGTGTAAATTTTATCTCCCTTAATGAACTTATAAGGATTCCTGTAAACTACAAGAAATCCACCTTTCAGATCAAATGGATCCAGATATGTGCTGCCAATCCAAAGCCTAAGTTTCTCACCTATTGCCTCTTTCTGAAAGTAGGATTCCTCCCACTTTACTGGTTTTGGGACTCCCTTGTCCCTAATTATCCAATTGCCACCTTTCTGCACCCAACACCAGCTGACAAAGCCAGTTTACATGACTCTGAATGTTTCTTCTTGCTAACCTACAACTAGAACTTTTTTCACTGGGTAAAACTGCTGACACAACTCTTCCACCACCACTGTCACCTCTGCTACCACTGCTACCGCTGCCACCACCACCACCACCACCACCACCACCACCACCACCACCACCACCTAATCGTAGTACTAGGTGGGCTGTGTCACCAGGGCTAGCTCAGCCATTGAGCTGTACTCTTTTGATCACTGTCCAGTACTGAAAAATAGCTGGAACAGTCAGTGCACCTGTTCTTCTTTAGTCGTAACCCATTTTGGGGGATGCCCTAATGGATTACTGGCCCTACTGCCCCATGTAAAGCTGTCCATCTGCCACTTCTCCAGGATCCTCTGGGATGCCTTCTGAAAATTTCAAATCCCAAACCCCACATCAAGGGCTTCTAAGCTTACATGCTTCAGTAACCAAAGTTGGACAGATCTAAAATTAAACTTTTTTAATTATTGCCAAAAATAGGGTAAAATGGAAGGAAGTTCCCTATATCCAAAACTTTTCTTTGCTCTCCCATGTTCAAGCCTTTCCTAGGGTAAAATGGAGAGAAGTTCCCATATCCAAATCTTTTTTTTGCTCTCCCGAAAATTTCAAACATCGTTAGCATTGTCTCTTTCCTTATTCTCAAGTCTTTTATCTTTGCTCTCTTAAGAGTTTCAAATGTACACCGAGAGGGAATTTTCTCCCTAACCTACCAACTTTGTCTTCTGCCCACATATATGTTCCAGTAGCGTGCCAGACTTCCTATATCTGGGAGATCGTCAAAGCAGCTACCTGCAATTGCTCTGGTAAAACCTTATAGGTAGTGACATCTGAACCTACATTGTTCCTCCTAGCTGAACCTGCTTTACCCTTCCCTGCTGCAGATGTTCTCACACCATGGAATGCAAATGTAACAGCCTGTTCTTCCAGAACCTGGCCAATATTTCAGCCTTTTAATGCCCCCTATCACCCCCTACTCTCAGAAGAAGTAATTATAACAATTACTTTACCCATTCCATTTGCAAAGGGTTGAAACGGTGTGTTCCAGGCTCTCCCAACAATCCTTGGTCCCTATCTGCTGCAGGACATATCCTACCCTCTACCTTGAACTTTCATGGCATAACTTTTCCTTCCCTTTCACTATATAACTTGCACATTTTGTTGCTGTTTCTCTCTCTCTCTCTCTCTCCTTCCTTACCTACATTTATATACTTTAACTTACCATATGTAAAAACAATCCAACTTTTCTAAGTTTTAATTATAGGAAAAGCTAGGAATGTTAAGATTCTGCTTCTATCAGCCTACCTGTGGTGTTATTGTCTACCTGCCATGGGGGTATGGCCCTGCTCAGGGCTATATAAAAGACAGTCCTACCTCACCACCTCTCTCTTATTCTTCTTTTCCTATCTTTATCTCTGTCTCTGTCTCTGTCTCTCTGTCTCTCTGTCTCTGTCTCTGTCTCTGTCTCTGTCTCTCTCTCTCTCTCTCTCTCTCTCTCTCTCTCTCTCTATATATATATATATATATATATATATATATATATATATATATATATATATATATATCACTCCTCTTACTCTTACTCTTCTTTTCTCTCCTTACCCACTTAACCCATATAGGGTTAGAAGACTGTTGTGGGTCTGCAGCCTCAGCACCAAAGTGAAAGAAGTCAGATCTTACTTCTATAGGCCACACTAAGGAGCTCAGCCTTGAGCCTGTGCTAAAGGGTTTTATTTTGTCATTATTTTAAACAAGAAAAGCTGATTTCAGGGGTGCTTTAGGAAAATCATGGAATGAGGAGAAAGAAATTAAAAATTAAAGCAAACAAAACAATAACAAAGAGGTTGAAATAACACTTAGATTGTATCAGGAGAGATGGTGGAGAGAATGCATTGTATAATGTGAAGGTTAATTGAAGATTTTTGCATAAATTGGATGTCATTAGAATATGTTTTAAGCAACTGGATAAATGATATGAAATAGGTTAGGGGTAAAATAAAATATTATTTGAATATATCCACTTATACCTATAAACCTAGCATTTTAGAGGCTGAGGTAGAAGGATCCAAAATTTGAAGCCTGTTTGGTCCACAATAGTTGGAAAGAAATACAGAAATAAAAGGAGGAAGGATTAAAGCAGAGATTGTGTGTATAGTTTGGAATTGAGACCCAGTGGAGAAGAGAAATCAGAGCTGAGATAAACAGTATCCAGGAAGAACAGCACACACTAATTCCGCTCATCTCAGGAAAGAAGGCAATCGACCTCAGTGAGGACCAAGAATGAAGTTACATCCATAGTCTGAAGTCAAGCAAAGGAAGAAGAGCTCAGCACAGAGATCCATTATCCAGGAGAAACAGTGGGAGTCTTTTATTAGCCTTTTATGTTGAAAAATTGAAGATGAAAAAATAAAACAACAGACCAGAAGATCCACAAAGGATTGTTACTGCTGGTCTTAAAACTGTTTGGGCCTGTGCTGTGGATAAAAGCCTAAGTACAGTGGAATAAGGAACTAAGAGAGGCATGGGCAACCATTTCCAGCAAAGAAAAATAAATTGGTAGTCAGGGATGGAAACCACTATAGCTAGTGGTTGTCTTTTATTCCTCCATCTTACTGTTTCTTTGAAGAGCTCCAATATGAAGGCACATGAGTATGCCAAAAAAGAGTAACTCTGGAGTGCGGGGGTGTGTAGGAGGATTAATGCTGAGTAGAGGGAAGAGATAATTGCAGAAGAAGAGACCTTGAGGTACTTACAAAGTATGACCTCAATTTCCTCAATGAAGCCTTAAGTGTCTGTTTACTGTAAGCCTTAGCTAAAGCACTGAGTAAAATGATTCTAATTTAATTGTTCTGGGCTGGGTCCTGTACCTCAATATATTTTTAAATGCTCCCTGGTTCCTTCTAATGTGCAGTGAGGTTTGAGAAGTAATCTTAACAACAGTGTTCTGTGCATTTCTATCCTCAGCCTTTCTTGCAGCTTTATTACATGTATGGTTGTTTCCAGCACATAACTGCTCAGGGTATGTGAAGTTTACACAAATGAAATACTGAATAGAATCTGTTTATTTTTAAATTTAAAAAGTACAAGGAGAAAGACCAAACCCACAACTGTCCAGATAAAGTAAGCTGTATTATTTAATACTGGCCAAGGAGATGAACACTGGCCAGGTCCAGACCCAGGATTCCCAGAGAAATGGCACTGAATAACTTCATTCAGGTGACTAGCCAAACCTACAAGGCTATGCACTTTCTGCCTTTGTCCAGCTGAGGTCAAGAATATATCCTGGTATAATTCCTGCCTTTGTATTTCCCACCTATGTGTGATCAAACACATCCTGTGCAGCTGGAGCAACAACCCTTGTTTATTGAAGTAAAAAATTGTTATCTTGCATGAACAACAGCCTAGCATTCCAGGAAGCTATTTGTCTTTGAAGAAGTGGGGCTCACAGCTTAACTTTAGCCCTTCCAGTATCTCATCTGTTTGATAACACATCATCTTTGCAAGATTCATACATGATCATGGATAATATCTGACACATTCATTTTCACTTTAAAATGTTCCAGCGTGGGTCTAGAGAGATGCCTCTCTTGGGAAAGTGCTTTCTGTGCAAGTAAGCTTGAAGACCTGAGTTCTGACCTGCAGCACTCCTAAAAATAAAAATGTATATGTTGGAATGTAACTGTAACCACAGTACAGGCATGCAGAGAGAGGAAGGGCTGGGGATTTGCTGTCTAGTCAGTCTAACTTAGAAGAAAAACCATAGATTCCTCAAGAGACTTTGTCTCAAAAAATGAGATGATCCCTTTTCTTAAGGCTGAGGGATAATCATAGAAGAGAGAGTGAAAAGATTGTAAGGGACTGAAGTAGTGAATGGCAAGAGTAAGACAGTATTTTCAGAACATAATAGGGACAGTGCACACATGAATGGACAGAGGTTGTCACTGTGAAAGTTCAACTCAGACAAAATTCCATCATGCCTAGGGGAGAGACATCATGAGCTTCCACCTTTAGCTGAGGCACCACTGGTAGTTGATCTTTATTGGGGAAGGGAGAATCAGTTTCTTTACTCCTTTATACACAAAATAAAACCAAAACTAATAAAGTGTCCCAGCCTATGGCACAAATAATCTACCCCGTTGGTAAATGGATATTTGGAAATGTGTTTGTTTGTTTGTTTGTTTGTTTGCACTTCTCTAAATTATGCATCTAGGAAAGCTCTGGCATGTGCTGTTGATTCATTCTGACAATTATTTCCTGCTAACCAGAACTACAAAATAGAATAACTAATGTGGGGGAAATGACATTATGGGTTTGTTTTTCAGAATGGTAATTACTTTATGTTGAGCTCTATAATTGTTCCTTATCATATTATATTGGGGGAATATTTTGAGAAGCAAATGGCTCAAATGTGGTTGCACATTAGTCTACGCTTCCTTCTCATTATTTCTTTTGTTGAGTTATGTTTTAAAAAATTCTCCAACAACCAACACCTGTCTATAATGTGTTTATAATTGTTCTGATCCAGTTGTTTTACATTTAAATATTCAGTATATCTGAACATTTTATTAAATAAAATCAAAATACCAATCATAAACTGTTTTTTAAAAGTGTGCAGAAAAGGCAGAAGCCATCAATGGAAAGAAAATCCATCAAGAAAAATGAATCACTCATGCATTTCTTGCTTTGGTCAGAAAAGCCTGTTGTGGTGCCAAGAACAAATAACTGCTGAGTTCTCAGCCCTCAATAAGCCTTTAATTAACACATTTTCCAATGCTCAAGAAACATGGATGAGTAGGTGGAAAAAATGTATAAGTCAAGGGCTGAGGAAATGTATGGGAAATGCTGTCATATGGGCATGAATGGCAGCTGCAGTCATAAATTCATAGCATTTGTGGTGACCTACCCAAGACTTTCACAAGAACTGAGCCAGGTGCATTCAGTCATATATAAAGAAGGAGGATTTAGAATCTACTCCACCCAGGAGAGCTATTGGAAATAAAGGGATGCTAAGGGGGAGGAACTCATTATCTACAGTGATGTAGTCACAGGTGTGTTACTCTTGCTCCCATGAGTAGTTCCATGTCAATTCCTGTTTTGGAAGCCCTGGTTAGGCTCAGAGGACCACAAAACAAGAAAAAAAACAGAACAAAATGATATGGAAGTGAGCATAGCATTTGCTGAGATTACATGGCATGCTGGAAAAATCAATGAGCTTTGTAGAAGCACCCAATTAGTGTTGCTTTTCACTGAAGAGTCTCTTGAGAACTGTACTTCTGTAAGATGAGGGATGATAGTACTTCCCCCCTCATAAATTTTGTAGAGTTAGAAAGAGTGGTTTAAGTGTAACATCTATGCAAGAGAAGTAATGAATGTATGTAGTTCTCCTTACTTCAGTGAAAGTCCTCAAGTAGTATTCAAGGTTTATGTCTTGTTTGAGACAACTTAGACATTTTAGCTAACAATGATGACTTGTAAGGAAGAGTCACAATATTTAGAGGAACATGATTTATTTCTGTTAACATTCTTTTTTAAAAAATAACTATAAGAATTATGAAATGTATATTGGTATCACTGGTCCATTTTTTAAATATGGGTGCTTTCAAGGTGTTACTAATAGTTGTTAACATGGTAGTGTGTTTTCCTCTGTGGATTGGACAAGCCAATCTTTACCAAGTAATTTGCTTAAGGTTGATGGAGAAGGGCATGGCTAAAGCTACAAGATCTATTCTCCTTTTCCCACAAAGAACACTTGAGATCTTGTGATGGAATTGGGAAAAGACTTGTGTGATTATTTTCCATAGTAAACTATCCTTAGATAAGTGAAGCAAAGAAGAACCAGACTATGGAAGAGTCTTATAGAACCATAGGCATAGGCAACAACAAGGCAAGGCTGCAGTGGGTCCAGACAGTCACAGATGGCTATAAACATCTGCTTGTCAATACAGGGAACATGACTGGTATGGAAAACCCAGCCAACTACACATAATTGGTGAGGACACAGAATCTACTTTATTAAACCACTGATATTTATAATTGCATTCTAAATACTTACTCTCATTCCACAAGTAAGTAGTTCTCACTCCACATTTTTTAAAAAGCTTCTTTTTATAGTAAAAGAAGAGTATTGCAGTAAGCCAATACTGGTTATAATGGACAGCACAGCAGTTCAGTCTCAACACAAAAGATAAATTAAGAGATGATATTACAGCTTTATACAGCATGATTAGTATTTGCTTAAAATTATATACATATGCGTACAACTATACAACTGCAAAGATTGGTAACCAATTTTTATAATAAGCATTTTACAAATGTTCTTTGTAGTTATTTCTAAGTAATAAGACTAAAAACTAGTTTTGTGGTCTTATCTTCTTACTGACAAGAAGCTTATATTATTTGTTAACAGGAAAAGGAAAGAAAAGACACTATAAGGCCTTTTCAGTAAGCTCTTCTCTTAGCATGCCTTGCTTCCCTTATTACAGTTGCTTCCACACAACTTAATCCCTTTTATCACTTGATTTTTTTTGTTAAAATTTTGTCAGTGGCTTAAAATGCAAGGAAAATTTCACATACCCTTTCCAACTTTAATGATATCATGTTAGCAACACAGCAAAGTCTCACTACTTCCAAGAACTTTCCAATGGCTCATACTCTTTATTCAATTCTGTCTCTCCTTTCATCCTTCTGGCAAATGCTCCAATCCTCCAGGGCTTTAACCTCATCAGAATATCCTTGTTGTTCTTTTTTTTCACATTTTTGCATTTATCTTTATTACTGATAATACATGGAAAATGCAAATGATACACAGAGGATTAGGTTATAGACATTCCTCTGTCGACCCTGTTTCTTCTTCATGGCTCAACAAGAAAAAAAAGGTTAATTCTATTATTGGACAATCTGACTGAAAAACACAAAACAAAAACAATTGTTTCATATCTATGACCACATAAAAACATAAAACAAAAACAATTGTTTTATATCTATGACCATATAAATGAGGCTTCTATTGTTATGGAACAAAAGAAAACTAATACAACTGTATATGTATTTGTACACATGAATAACCTTATGATCTTAAGTTCTCATCCACATTTTTTTGGTATTAACTATTTTTATTTATTTATTTATTTATTTATTTATTTATTTATTTATTTTACTTTTTTTATTAATTTATTCTTGTTACATCTCAATGGTTATCCCATCCCTTGTATCCTCCCATTCTTCCCTCCCTCCCATTTTCCCCTTATTCCCCTCCCCTATGACTGTTCCTGAGGGGGATTACCTCCCCCTGTATATGCTCATAGGGTATCAAATCTCTTCTTGGTAACCTGCTGTCCTTCCTCTGAGTGCCACCAGGTCTCCCTGTCCAGGGGACATGGTCAAAGGTGAGGCACCAGAGTATGTGAGAAAGTCATATCCCACTCTCCCACTCTGCACTCTACTGTGGAGAATGTTCTGACCATTGGCTAGATCTGGATAGGGGTTTAAAGTTTTACAGCCTCTATTGTCCTTGGCTGGTGCCTTAGTTTGAGCGGGACCCCTAAGCCCAAATCTGCCTATCATAATGTTCTACTTGTAGGCTTCTAAGACCCTCTAGATCCTTCTAATTTGCCATTCCCCCATGCTTCTCTCATCTATAGTCCCAATAGGATGTCCTCCACTCTGTCTCAGTTTCCTGGTAAGTGAAGGCTTTTGTGGGACATGCCCCTTGGGCTAATATGCAGATATAAGTAAGTATATACCATTTGAGTCTTTCTGCTTCTGAGTTAACTCACTCATTATGATCATTTCTAGCTCAATCCTTTATCCACAAATTTTGGGAATTCCTTATTTTTAACAGCTGAATAGTATTCCATAGTATATATGTACCACAGATTCTTTATCCATTTTTCTATTGATGGACACGTAGGCTGTTTCCATGTTCTGGCTATTATGAATAAGACTGCTATGAAGATGGTTGAGCAAATTTTCTTGTTGTGTGCTGGAGCATCTTCTGGGTATATTCCAAGGAGTGGAATAGTTGGGTCTTGAGGAAGCCCTATTCCCATTTTTCTGACATAGCACCAGATAGATTTCCAAAGTGGCTGTACTAGTTTGCATTCCTACCAGCAATGAAGGACTGTTCCTCTCTCGCCACATCATTGCCAGCATGTGGTGTCACTTGAATTTTTGATCTTAGCCATTCTGATGCGTGTAAGATGGAATCTCAGAGTTGTTTTGATTTGCATTCCCCTGATGACTAAGGAGGTTGAGCATTTCTTTAAGTGTTTCTCAGCCATTTGATATTACTCTGTTGAGAATTCTCTGTTTAGTTCCAAGCCCCATTTCTCAATTGGCTTATTTGGTTTGGTAGTGTTTAATTTTTTGAGTACTTTATATATTTTGGATATTAGACCTTTGTCAGATGTAGGGTTGGTGAAGATCTTTTCCCAGTCTGTAGGCTGTCGCTTTGTTCTCTTGACAGTGTCTCCTGCCTTACAGAAGCTTCTCAGCCTCATGAGGTCCCATTTATTAATTGTTGACCTTAATGCCTAGGCTGTTGGTGTTCTTTTCAGGAAGCTGTCACCTGTGCCAATATGTTCCAGGCTCTTCCCCAATTTATCCTGTAAGTGACTTAGTGTCTCTGGTTTTATGTTGAGGTCTTTAATCCACTTGGATTTGAGTTTTGTGCAAGGTGACAAATATGGGTCCAGTGCATGTTTTTACACAAAGACTTCCAGTTAGATCAGCACCATTTGTTAAAGATGCTATCCTTTTTCCATTCAATGGATTTGGCTTCTTGGTCAAAAATCAAGTGACCATATGTGTGTGGATTTATATGTGGGTCTTCGATTTGATTTCACTGATCAACCAGCCTGTTGCTGTGCCAGTACCATGCTGTTTTAATTACTATTGCATTACAGTACAGTTTGAGATCAGGTATGGAGATTCCTCCGGAGCACCTTTTATTGTACAAGACTGTTTTTGCTATTCTGGGTTTTTTGTTTTTCCATATGAAGTTCAGAATTGAACTTTCAATGTCTTTAAAAAATTGTGTAGGTATTTTGATAGGGATTGCACTGAATCTGTAGCTTGCTTTTGGTATGTTGGCCATTTTTACTATGTTAATTCTCCAAATCCATGAGCAAGGAAGATCATTCATTCCATCTTCTCCTGTCATCTTGAATCTCTTTCTTTAGAGTTTTGAATATTTTTTCAAACAAGACCTTCACTTGCTTAGAGTAACTCCTAAATATTTTATATTGCTTGTGGCTAATGTGAAGGGTGTGATGTTCCTAATTTCTTCCTCTGCAAGCTTGTCATTTGTGTATAGGAAGGCTACAGACTTTTTTGGGTTAATTTTGTATCCAGCCAATTTGCTGAAGGTGTTTATCAGCTGTAGGAGTTCTCTGGTGGAATTTTGAGGGTCACTTATGTACACTATCATATCATCTGCAAATAGGGATAATTTGACTTCCTCCTTTCCCATTTGGATACCCTTGATCTCCTTTTGTTGTCTTATTGTCCTGGCTAGAACTTCGAGTACTCTATTGAAGAGATATGGAGAGAGTGGGCAGCCTTGCCTTGTTCCTGATTTTAGAGGAATTTCCTTGAGTATCTCACCATTTACTTTGATTTTGGCTATTGGCTTGCTGTATATAGCCTTTTTTATGTTGAGGAAAGTGCCTTGTATCCCCGATCTCTCTAAAACTTTAAACATGAATGGGTGTTGGATTATATCAAATGCTTTCTCTGCATCTAAAGAGATGATCATGTGGTATTTTATTTTCAGTTTATTTATATGGTGGATCACATTGATGGATTTCCATATATTAAACCATCCCATGATGCCTGCAATGAAGCCTACTTGGTCATGATGAATGATATCTTTGATGTGTCCTTGTATTCATTTTGCAAGTATTTTATTTAGTATTTTTGCATCGATGTTCATAAGAGAAATTGGTCTGAAATTCTCTTTCTTTGTTGAGTCTTTGTGAGGTTTAGGTATCAATGAGACTATGGCCTCATAGAATGAATTTGGTAATATTCCATCCCTTTCTATCTTTTGGAGTAGCTTGAAGAATATCGGTATTAACTCACCCTTTAAGGTCTGGTTGAATTCTGGATTGAAACCATCTAGCCCTGGGCTATTTTTGGTTGGGAGACTATCAATGATTGCCTCTATTTCTGTAGGGGAAATGGGACTATTTAGCTTGTTTATCTGTTCTTCACTCAACTTTGGCAAGTGAAATTGATCAAGAAAATTGTCCATTTCCCTTAGATTTTCAAATTTTGTGGCATGTATGCCTTCTAAGTAGGATCTTATGATTCTTTGTATTTCTTCAGTGTCTGTTGTTGCGTCTCCCTTTTCATTTCTGATTTTGTTGATTTCAATACTGTCTCTCTGCCTTTTAGTTAGTTTGGCTAACAGTCTGTCTATCTTGTTGATTTTCTCAAAGAACCAGCTCTTGGTTTTGTTGATTCTTTGGACTGTTTTCTTAGTTTCTATTTTGTTAATTTCACCCCAGAGTTTGATTATTTCCAGACGTCTACTCCTTTTGGGTGTTTCTGCTTCTTTTTTTTTCTAGGGCTTCCAGTTGTGTCTTTAAGATGCTTATGTGTAATGCTTCCAATTTCTTTTTAAAGGCACTTAGTGCTATGAGTTTTCCTCTTAGCACTGCTTTCAATGTATCCCACAAATTTGGGTATGTTGTTCCTTCATTTTCATTGAATTTCAGAAACTCCTTGATTTCTTTCTTTATTTCTCCCCTGACCCAGGTGTCATTTAGCAGAGAGTTGTTTAGTTTCCTCGTATGTGTAGGCTTTTTGTTATTTCTGTTGTTGAATTGCAGCCTAAGCCCATCGTGATCTGATAAGATACAAGGTATTATTTCAATCCTCTTGTATCTGTTGAGGCTTGTTTTGTGACCTACGATGTGATCAATTTTGGAGAAATTGCACTCCATGGGGTGCAGAGAAGAAGGTATATTTTTTCTCGTTTGGGTGAAAGGTTCTATAGATATCTGTTAGATCCATTTGACCCATGGCATTGGTTAATGATGTTATTTCTTGACTAAGTTTCTGTTTCAATGATTCATGCTTCAGTGAGAGTTGGGTGTTGAAGTCTCCCACTATTATTGTGTGTGGATTGATGTGTGGTTTAAGCCTGTTAGCAGATCTTTTACAAATGTGGGTGCCCTTGTATTGGGAGCATAGATGTTCAGAATTGTGATGTCATCTTGGTTGACTTTACCTTTGATGAGTATGAAGTGTCCTTCGGCATCCTTTTTGATTAATTTTGGTTGAAAGTCTATTTTGTTCGATATTAAAATGGCTACGCCTGCATGCTTCTTTGACCATTTGCTTGGAATATTTTTTTCCAACCTTTTATCCTGAGGTTATGCCTATCGTTATGGGTGACATGTGTTTCTTGAATGCAGAAGAATGTTGGATCTTGCTTATGCACCCATTCAGTTAGTCTGTGTCTTTTTATTGGAGAGTTGAGGCCATTGATGTTGAGAGATATTAATGACCAGTGACTGTTAAGAGTCTTAATTTTGATGTTGGTTCTAGTCGGGCCTTTGTGTAGTTGTGTTTTTGCCATGGTATAGTTATCTATTTCCTCAGTAGTTTTGGTTGTAACTTGACCCTTTGGGATGGAGTTTTCCTCCTAGTACCTTCTATAAACTGTATTTGTGGATAGGTACTGTTTGAATTTGGTTTTGTCATGGAATATTTTTTTCTCCATTAATGGTTATTGATAGTTTTGCTGGGTAAAGTAGTCTGGCCTGGCATCTGTGGTCTCTTAGGATTTGCAGGATGTCTGTCGAGGCTTTCTGGCTTTGATGGTCTCTGCTGAAAAGTTGGGTGTAATTCTGATAAGTTTGCCAATAAATGTTATTTGGCCCTTTTCCCTTGCAGCTTTTAATATTTTTTCTTTGTTTTGTATGTTTTGTGTTTCATTATTATGTGACGGGCAGTTTTTCTTTTCTGGTCAATTCTATTTGGTGTTCTGTAGGCCTCTTGTATGTTTATAGGCATCTCTTTCTTTAGATTGGGGAAATTTTCTTCTATGATATTGTTGAGAATAGTTTCTGGGCCTTGGAGTCTGATATCTTCTTTTTCTTCAATGCCTATTATCCTCAGATTTCGTCTTTTCATGGTGTCCTTACTTTCTTCGATGTTTATGTCAGGAGTTTTCCAGATTTGGCATTTTCTTTAATGGTTGCTTCAAGATCTGTGATTGTATCTTCTAGACCCGAGATTCCTTCTTCCATCTCTTGGATTCTGTTAGAAAAGCTCATCTCTGTGTCATTTGCCTTCTTCTCCGAGGCCTCACATTCTCGTTTTTCTTCTGTGTGTTTATCATTGAATCCATTTTCATCTTCAGATCTTGAACAATTTTTTTATTTCTTTCATCTGAGTTTTTGTATATTCCTGAGTTTCTTCCAATGTCACTTTATAGGCCTTCAGATCTTGAACTTTTTTATTTATTTCTTTCATCTGGTTGTATACATTTTCCTGAAATTTTTCCATTTCCACTCTATGTGCTTCTTTTATGTCTCGCACCTGTTTGGCTGTGTCTTCCTGCATTTGATTTCGAATTTTATTTGCTTACTCCATTATCATCCTCATTACCAAGGATTTGAGGTCATTTTCTTGTGTTTCCATTGTATTTGAGTTGTCTGGGTTGTGTTCTTTGGGATAGCTGGAAACTGGAGACGCCATATTGTTTTGGGGTTTTTTTGCATATGCTTTTACACTGTCCTTTAGACATCTTGCCGTCTCTGTTTTTGTTGGGTAACTTCCAGAGTTGGATGGAGGGAATCTGATGATAGATGCACTTGTTTTCTCACAAGTCCTGTAGGCTGGAAGCTCTGATGCTTCACTGGTGTGGATGGCAGGAGGTTAGCACTGTCATTTGGGGCTCTCACAGCCAGTGATCCTCCGCTCCTCTTTGCTGTGGGTCCTGTAATCATTCTGGGTCTCTGAAAGAGCGTTGCATGAGGCCAAGGTATCCACAGCCTTCTGGGTCCCCTGCCAAGTCCAGCCAGGGACACTGGGCCCAAACCACACATCGAGCTCAGCTAGATTCTCAGGGCCTGAACCATCTGCCACAGCAAGAGAACTGCGGCTGCGCTGAGCTGGTGCCTCCGGTGGAACTGCGCGCTCCGCCCAGCTTGTGTCACAACAGGGGAACTGCAGCTGCGCTGAGCAAGTGCCTCTTGTGGAACTGAGCACTCTGCCCAGCCTGTGTCACAGCAGGAGAACTGCAGCTGTGCTGAGTTAGCACCTAGGGTGGAATTGAGCACTCTGCCCAGCCTGTGTCACAGCCGGAGAACTGCGGCTCTGCTGAGTTGGTGCCTAGGGTGAAACTGAGCATTCCGCCCAGCCTGAGTCACAGCAGGAGAACTGCCGCTGAGCTGAGCTGGTGCCTAGGGTGGAACTGAGCTCTCAGCCCAGCCTGCATCATAGCAGGGAAGCTGTGGCTGCGCTGAGGTAGTGCCTCAGGCAGAATTGCTTGCTGAGCTGAGCCAGTGTCTCCACGGCACAGCGCACTGAGCAAACCTGGGACTCTGGGGCTGAACTCTCTGCCGAGTCCAGTTTTGGTCTCAAGGCACCATGCGACCTGTCCAGAGTCCCCTCTCCCACAGCATCTCCCACTGGCTACCATACCAATCGTCTCCACCGGAAGGCTCTGAGCTGCAAACCACAGCAGCTACCACTGCTGATGCTGATGCCGCTGGTGCTGCTGCTGCTGCTACTGCCTCTGCCGCTGCTGCTCCAATCCTAGAAAATCCATGCTCCTCCCATGTGCAGGGGCATGCAGGTCCTCTGCACCCTGGTCCCTCCAAACCAAGGAGCACTCCTGCTGTCGTGGTGTGGGGATGTTGGTGTTCCTGGCTCAGAAATCTGTGCAATTCCCTGAATTGTTCACTGCAGCTTCTAAACACAGTCCACACTGCTCGCCACCATCTTGGATCTCCCTCTCCTTGTTGTTCTTAACACAATATTTTTATTTTGCCTTTTCTTTTTTTTTTTGATACAGTATCTCGTATATGCCCAAGTCATTCAGGGCCAGGCTGGCCTGAAATTTGCTATGTAGACTAGGCTGATTTTTAAATTGCTGATCCTCTTGTCTTCACCTCCCAAATGCTGATTTGCAGATGTGTGCCACCATGAAAGACTCACACACCAAACATTTCTAATGCTGATTATGTTAAACATTTTAACTACTATTTATTTTTCAATTATTCTTGCTCTTTTTTTAAAAAGTGCTCAGATAATTGCTTTTAGCACTCTGATTTAACTTATTTTTAAGTGTATATTGGCTTTTGATAAATTATAGTTGTCTATGTTTATGGGTGATGCCCTAATTTATGTATACAATGTGGAAATATTGAATCAAGCTGGCACACATATCTCATATCATGCCACCTGTATACTACATGCTGCCAGAAAGAACATAGACTGCCTACTTTTAGTCTTTGATCCTCATGCTTTACAGATCTGCTTCCATTGGCAAACTGAAGATCCTTAAGCAAAATTATTTACCTGTTCCTCGTATTGTCTCCTGAACTACTAGCTCAATGAGGATTATATTAGAGAAAAGAGTAACTTTTTTTGCTGTTTCTAAAAATTTACAGTTAATTGATTTATTTACATCATTTATACACTTCCAACTACTATCACACAACACTCTTTTTGAAATTAATAGCCCCCTTTTAACCGTTTTTATTGATTCTTTGAGTTTCACATCATGCATCCTGGTCCTGTTCACCTCCCTATCCCCTCATAGCTGACCATTGCTCTTTATACCGTTCCCTCAAAGTAGAATGTATACAAGCAGACAAAAAAAATGAGCAAACAAAAAAATCATAGAGAAACATCTTATCCTGGAAACTGTAGTATGTCACAGTGTATCTCACAGTATTTCCCTCTGTCCACACATCTTCACTTTCTAAAGTTCCTTGAAATGAGTCATGGGTCTCATTCAAGGTCTCTGGCTTCTGTGAAGCCATCAATACCATCAATATATGATCATCACTGGGACTTCTCCAGGTTACCCTGATGCTTTCCTAAGTCATGGAGACCCTGATGCTTTGGATCATGAGGACTGGCCCTTTCAGAACTCCTAAACTTTCACAGATCAAAGATTTTGGGATCAGCCAACTCAAAGATTTGGGTCTGGGTGGTAGTTGAGGTAGTCAGTGTATTGGGTCACCCTTCTCATAACCACCAGGGCAAGCTCTCCAATACTGTTCCAGCTAGGACAACCAATTCCACCATTGGCAAAAGGCAAGGTCAGCTTTCTTTCTCTCATGCACTCTGGACTGGCTCACCTGCACCCATGCCCCAGAGCCAGCTCCACTGTGCTGCCCAGTTAAGGAAGAAAGCCCACTCTCCCAAATGCTGCAACCTGCAAGGGGCTAAATCAGCTCTTCTAGTTTCAATCTCTAGGGGCTAGCTCACCCATACAATCACCATCATGGCCAACTCCACTGTGCTGCCCAAGCAAGGTGCAGAGCCCCAGATGTGTGTGTGTGTGTGTGTGTGTGTGTGTGTGTGTGTGTGTGTGTATTGCAATCACCCCAAGACTTAAACCAAACATCAGTGAAACTATTCAAATAATTGGATTATGAATTTCCCAGACCATTTACCTTACTCTGAGTGATATATTTCTAAGATAATTTCAAGCAAAGGTAATGGGAGGGGGCTGGAGGAGATGGGGGTCTCCATCAACAAAAGGTGAAGCTGAGCACTTTCTTGCAACTCAGTGGGTATTGCAGCTAGCACATGCCTTGCCTGGTTGTTATGCTTTGTCATTTTCATGATTTAATCAGAATTTAAAAGGATTAGTGTAAAGAAGCTGTGGCAAACTTTGGAGGCACGGAAGCCCTAATGACCCATGATATAAAGTAGTCTCTGTAACTGATGATCTCACAAAATACAAGACTTCTTATAAAAGTTTTTCATGGAGCTGTCTCATAGACATGGTCTGATTTTGAAAAGCTTTTGATTTTTACTGGACACTGAGGCAGCAGATTGATAAAAGCTTTTGGAATGAAACTTGGTATTTTTCTTTGGTGGGCTTGAACTCAGACAGGACAAAGAAAAATAGAAGGGCTCAATGAGTTTCTTGTATAAGGGAAATGGTACCAATGACATCCTGGCTTCATATGAAAAGGAGGCACTTATCATTTTAGGGGATGAAGTTTCCCTAAAATTAGGACTAGGTGACATGCTTGGCTAAGCTAAAATGTGACAGTTTTTACTTATACACTCCAACTGTTTACCCTCCACACCAGCTATGCAGATATGAACATGAACGTGGCCTTGTATTCAGTGGATAAAAGGAAAAACACTCTTAATCACTGACCCTTGTTACATTTTTCCTGACTGATTTAGCTGTCAATTGTCTGCACATTTCACCTGCCACTTGGAAAACTGAGATTGACAGGAAAATGACACTTCTACTTGAGATTGAGAACCCTGGACATGAATCAGGGTTGATGATCTACTTTCCTGGTCATTCACATCACTCCCCATAATAAACATCTGTCTGAACTCAATTTCTTGATTAAGCCAGTAATACCTCACTGATAGAACTGCCACCTGAGTCTCATACTGGGTACAGAAATATACTCATCATCTTGGAAGAGGACAAAGAAGTTTATGGCTCTGATACAGAGATGGTTGATGCATGTATGCCTTTGAACTCCTTAAAATTTTCCATTCTTTCTCTGGATAAGAGACAATGTTGCCATTCTAATGAGATTAGGATGACATCTCAGACTGAACACATCTTCTTTCCCTGTGACCTAGTACAGCAGTCCCACCAGGGGGGAGTGATTTTTAAAACCTGGCAACAGAGTCCATGTCAGAGATAGCCCCTTCTGCCCTCTCTAGAGATCCTACATGAAGTACAAACTGACCATTGGCTATGTATGTGTAGCTGGCTAGATTGAGTCTATGCAACCTGGTCCTAGGTTGGTGCATCAGTCTCTGCAAGCACCCCTGGGTACAGTTTAGTTTACTCTGGTCTCTTGTAAAGCTCCTGTCCCCTCTGTGTCCTTCTATTCTCCTCTTCCACACAACTCCCTATGCCTCTGCCCATTAGCCATGAGTCTCAGAATCTGTTTAGATCTACTGCTGGGTAGAGCCACTCAAAAGACAAATATACTAGGTTCTCATCTGCAAGCATAACAATGCATTATTAATAGTGCCAGAGGTTGGCTCTCTCCAAAGGGGTATGTCTCAGGTTGGGCCATGCATTGATTTGACATTACCTTAATATCTGCTCTATATTTATCCTTGCACATCTGAGGAATAGGGAAGGGAGGACAGGGGGAAGAGGGAGGGAGGATGGACCTAGGAGGTGAGGAATAATAGCACTATGATTAGGATGTAAACTGAATACACACACACACACACACACACACACACACACACACACACACACACTCAGATTACTCACAAAAAAAGAAGCAATGTTGCATGGACTATTATTGTACCTGTCTATGCCTGGTGGATATTGGAAGTTGAAGCCTCTTCTAGTGTTATAATTGGAGCCTTGTTACTATTGACTGTTTTGTCTGTGGTTTGTCTTTGGTACTCATAATTGTATTCTTTGATTAACAAAAGTGTTTAACCTTGATAAAGTCCAACTTCCTACTTGAGTGATTTTTGAATGTTATTTTTCAACCAAAAACCATAAAATAAAAAATATTGCATGGTTAAACCTAAAGTATAGATTAGCTTATTTAATTTTGTCACAAGAGTCAATATCCCTGGGAGGGAGGGAGGAATGGGAGGATACAAGGGATGGAATAATAATTGTGATGTAATATGAATAAAGTAATAAAACATATTTTCTAAGAGTCAGTATCCCTATTTTCACACATATTGAAGACAGGAAGGAAAAGGGAGATAATATAATTTCCTTAAGTCACACTATTAATAAGCAACAGCGTAGGTCTCAACATCTGCCTCTATCCTTGAGGTATACTTTTTAATATATCTTAAGCAATATGGTTTTCTTCAGCAATAGAGATCTGAGATAGCTGTGTAAAATTCGTGTTAGGAGAGTCTTTTCCTGGAAACCTGAATGAGAGATGGAGTCCAAGATTGATGCAAATGCAAAAGGTTTTTATTGATCACTCATGATGGGGTCTACCTGCCTTCAAGAAGAAGGAGACCCTAAGAAGCAAAAGCATGGTTTTTTATACCCTTTACAGAAGCAGACTTCAACAACAGTGATTATTAAAAACTTGCTTGGCTAATAGGGTTATTTTTAAGCTGATTGGCTTGGTGACCAAGGCTAAGTGATAGGACCAGGGCCAGATGGCAGGAGGGAATTTTTCATTTGCTCTGGTCACGTGACCTATAGCTCTGATTGGTTGTCCCCAGATATAAGCTCCAAAGAACAGATGCTAGCTGTGTGTTTGTAGCTCTCCCTGGAAACTCCTGGGAGGGGGTCAGGTGTTCAGGCCCTGAACACAAAATGGTGTTGATTTGGTCTCTCCACCTGCTCCCAGTAATCATATACTCATGAGTGTCTATGTTACAATAATAAATGGTTTGATGTAAGAGGGAAGATTTCCAGAAAACATGCTATATGTTCAAATTCAGCAAATGTTTCCAGGCTGAAAAAGCATTACTGTGGCCCTTCAAGATCAAAGTGGAATTTCTGGCCCAGTGACTTGGTCATAAATTCACCTGTATGTTCTTTTAATATCAAGTGACAGCTATCATGTGAAAGATGATATACTACGTGCATGGGTTTCAGACAGAGAAAAAGTCCTCAAGAAGGATGTAGGTGCAGCTGCAAGAGAGATGCATTCAGTACTAGTACACAGTGGTATCTGTAATACAGCAGGATAACCAAATGGATGCATGCTAACTGGCCCTTTAGCATCTGTTCTTACTGGTAAGTGCAGTTTCACATTGTGACTGAGCATGGACATCTGAATCAGATGCTGGGACCTACTCTGTGGTTTTTTAATAGTGTGACTTAAAGATAGAGACTAAGCTATTAGTATTCTGTTCAGGACGTTGTCTCCAATGTCAATTTTTCTTCTAATAGATTTACTGTGTCTGATTTTATGTTGAGGTCTTTAATCTTCTTGGACTTATTTTATGAAGGAAGTATTTTTCTACATGTAGCCATCAAGTTAAGTCAGCACAATTTGTTGAAGATGCTATCTTTTGTCCATTTTATAGCTTTGGCTTTTTCAAAAACCAAGTATCCATGGGTGTGTGGGTTTATTTCTGGATCTTTGATTCAAATGTATTGATCAACCAGGCTATTGTTATGCCAGTATCATGCCGTTTTTATTACTTTGCTCTTTAGGACAGCCTAAGATCAGAGACAGAGATTCCTCCAGAAGATCTGTTATACAGGATTTCTGAGTTCATTTTTCCATATAAAAGTGAGAATTGATTTTTCAAGGTCTGTAAAGAATTTTGTAGGTATTTTGATAAGGATTGCATTGAATCTGTAGATTGCTTTTGTTAAGAGGATCACTTTTTACTATGTTGATCTTCTCAATCCACAAACATGGGAGATCTTTCTGTATTCTGATATCTTCTTCAATTTCTTTCTTCAGAGACTTAATTGTTGTTGTTGTTTTTTATAAGTCTTTCACTTGCCTGGTTAGAGTTACAACAAGATACTTTATATTATTTCTGACTATTGGGAAGGGTGTAGTTTCCCTAATTTCTTTCTCAGCCCATTTTTCATTCATATACAGGAGACATACTGATATTTTTTAAATTAATCTTGTATATGGCCACTTTGTGGATGGTGTTTGTCAGCTGTAGGAGTTCTCTAGTGGACTTTTTGGGGTCACTTATGTACACTATCATATCATTTGCAAATAGCGATACTTTGATTTCTTCCTTTCCTGCATGGGTCCCCTTTATCTTCTTTTGCTGTCTTATTGCTCTAGGTAGAAACTTCAAGTACTATATTAAAGAAATATGAAGAGAGCATTTTTCTTTGTCTAGTCTCTAATTTTAGTAGAATTTCTTTGAGTTTCTTTCCATTTAATATGATGCTGGCTATCAACTTGTTATATGTAGCTTTTATTATGTGCCTAGTATTCCTTATCACTCCAAGACTTTATACATGAATGGGTTTTGAATATTTTCAAGTGCTTTTATAGCAACTAAGGACATGATCATATTTTTTCCTTTCAGTTTCTTTATATGGTGGTTTACATTCATGAATTTCTATATATTGCATCATCCCTGCATGCCTAGGAGGAAATTTATTGGTCATGGTAAGTGATATCTTTGATGTGTTTTTGAATTCGGTTTGTGAGTATTTTATTGCATGTTTTTTCACCAATGTTCATGAGAGAAACTGGTCTGAAATTCTCTTTTGTGGGGGTCTTTGTGTGGTTTAGATATCACTGTGACTTGGGCCTCATAGAATGAGTTTTCAATGTTCCTTCTGTTTTTACATCGTGGAATTGTTTGAAAAGAATGGGTATTAGCTCTTCTTGGAAAGTCTGGTAGAATTCTGCACTGAACCCATCTGTCCCTGGGCTTTTCTTTATTAGTTGGAAGACTTCTGATGTCTGCTTCTATTTCCTTAGGAGCTATAAGACTATTTATTTGGTTTACATGATCTTGATTCAATTTTGATATTTGGTAGCTATCAAGAAAGTTGTTCATTTCCTTTAGATTTTCAAATTTTGTGGCACATAGGCCACAATTTGAAGTAATACCTAATGATTCTTTTTATTTCTTTGGTGTCTGTTGTTTTGTCTGCCTTTCCATTTCCGATTTTATTGCTTTAGATAGTGCCTCTCTGCCTTTTAGATATTTTGGCTAAGGTTTTTACTATCCTATTGATTTTTGCAAAGAACCAGCTCTTGCATTTATTGATTTTTTGAATTGTTCTCTTTATTTCTAATTTATTGTCTAAAGCCCTGTTTGATTATTTCCAGCTATCTACACCTCTTCAATGTTTCTGCTTTTTTAAATAAAGCTTCCACATGAGACATTAAGCTGCTTGTATGTGATGCTTCCAGTCTCTTTATGAAGGCAGTGTTATGAACTTTCCTTTCAGCTCTGATTTCATTATGTCCCAAAAGTTAGGTATGTTGTAACTTCATTATCACTGAATTTTAGGGACTCATTAATTATTTTCTTCATTTCTACCCTGAGCCAGTTCTCAATGAATAGAGAGTTGTTCATTTTCCATTTGTGTAGGCTTTTTGAAAATTTTTCTTGTTGTTGAAGTCCAGCTTTAGTCCATGGTGGTCTGATAGAATACAGGTACTATTTCAATCTTCTTGTGTCTGTTGAGGCTTGCTTTGTGACCTAATATACAGTCAATTTGGAGAAGATTCCATGAGGTGCTGAAAAGAAGGTATTATCTTTTCTGTTTGGGTGAAAAGTTCTGAAGATATCTCTTAGGTCTGTTTGATACATTACATCTGTTAGTGTCATTATTCATTGTTTTAGCTTCTGCTTCATTGACCTAGCCTTTGATGAGAGGTGGGTGTTGAAGTTTTCCACTATTAATGTGTGGGGATTGATGTGTGGTTTAAGTTTTATTAATATTCATTTTACTAATATGGGTGCCTTTTTATTTAGGACATAGATGTTCAGAATTGTAAGATCTTCTTGGTTGAATTTTTCTCTTATCAGTATGAAGTATCCTTTCTCACACTTTTTGATTAATTTTGGTTGAAAGTCTATTTTATTAGATATTAGAATTACTACTCCAGCTTAATTCTTCTGTCCATTGCTCTCAGGTAACGTCTATCTTTGCATTTGAGGTACGTTTCTTGTATGCAGCAGAATGCTGTGTCCTGTTTACACATCCATCCTGGTAGGCTGTGTCTTTTTTTTTAGAGAGTTGAATGAATCTGGATGTAAGGGGAGGTAGGTAGAGACTGGGAGGAGCAGGGGGAAAGGAAACCATAGTCAATATATATTACACAAGGAATCTATTTTCAATAAAGGGAAAATAAAAATGATAAAAATAAATAAAATAAATGTCTTTCTCAGATTTGGAGCCACTAAATAAATCATTTCTAATCTATCTTTTTATTTAGTGTATATTATTAATCCCCAATTCAAATTTATGTAATTCTTGGTATAAAAACATTTTGCAGAAATGTTAGAAGCACAGTTTAACCTCAATAGCATTATAAGTGAATTTGCTTAAATCGGCTTTGACTATTGTGCAATTAATGTAATTCCATTTGCTGTTATTTCTGTTTGTCAAACTATATTATAACTACTTGATTTGATATAAAGTAAAGCCTCATGCTAATTTTCTAATTTCTATTCACCTTTGAGAAAGCAATTTCTTCATCACAGAGATATTAAATATATATTCCTTATAAGTCAGTTGTCATTTATTAAAAAGCACTTAATAAATGTTTTTCAAAACATCACCTAGTTATTTCATCACACTTAGAGAAAGATGCTTGAAAATTCTAGATGTTGTAGTCACCATTATTACTGCTGTCATTAAGTTGCTATTTGTGACAGATCATATTAATTATTCTTAATAAGAGTGAAGAAGAAGAAGGTTAATTGACTTTCATTAGAGTTATATTTTGCAATAATAATCAGTAATATGATTAAATTTTGTCAACATGCACTACAAAATGTATTCCCATTTAGAATATTAGATGGTTTTGTAAAATCATATCACATCCATATTTGTCCTAGTTTCCTATTCTATTATGATAATAAATACCATGACCAAAAGCAACTTGGAGAGGAAAGTAACTATTTCATCATACAGGTTACAATCAAAGCAAGTCAAGGAAGGATCTTGAAGTAGAAACGAATGGAAAAGCTATGCTTATTGACTTAACTCAGGTCACATTCAGAAACTTTGCTTATACAGTTCAGGCAAAGTTACCCAGGGATGGCACTGTTTTCCAATGCACTGCACTTTTCTACATCAATTATCAATCAACAAATACCCCCACAGAAGTGTGCCTTAAGCCTCACCCTTCCCATCAGCAGCTTAGGACACAGATAGTGCATGAGTCATGAGCAGGCTAAAGTTTATGCATAGTGGAGGAAATTCACAGTTTGCAATGGCTTCATAAAAAGCTTTGGGTCCAGCATTGACAAGATCTGACTCCATGTAAGTCTCATGGGTATATGGAGACATCCACAACTCATTAAGAAAAGTAAAAATTCAAGAAGGAGGTCCTAGCTGACAGAAGACAATACCTGATCCTTAGAGGAAGAGCACAGATATAGCTCCAGACTTAAATAGCTGTCCCATGGATGGAAAGGGTAGATTAACTCTAATAGGACTTGCTCCATTCACTGAACATGAAAAGTACAACAACTGAAATAAAAAAGGGTATTTAAGTTTTTTAAATATAAAAGACAAGAAAGTTCAGCCAATAAACTAACTGTACATATGCAGATAACAGTACAGACAAAAAAACTATGAAAAACTATGATGTTATGTCTCCTTTTCAAGCCATTATAATTGTATATGATCAAATTGAATTGGAAGAACTACTTTGAATTCCAAGGAGTTAAAAGTTTGTGACATGTGAAAGGAAATAAAATCCAAGAAAAATGAAATAGCTACATAGATCTGAGATATGAAAATAGAGAAAATTGCTAAAGATAACTCAAAAACTGAATGATGTATGAAACAAAAAATAAAAATTCAAGCAAACAAAAAATCTACAATAAACTGAATAAAAACCTAAGTGGAAATATTTACCAATACAATGAATCATAGGCAAAACAGAGAATCAAGAAAGAAAGATAAAGTTGAAGAACAACATCATTAAGTAAATGTCAACAATAAATATAGCAATGAAATGTGAACAAAAAAGATGTCCAGAAGCATATGCATGACACAAACTAGAGTCAATAAATTATAATATTTTTAAAGAGGAGAGGAAGTAGTTCAAGTCTTTGGGAGGTAAGTGTGGATCTGAAGGAGGTGAGGGAAAGAATTGGAAGTATGATCCAAATATGTTGTATAAAATTCTCAAAGAATTAATGTATTTTAAAAAGAAAAATAAAGTGCCCCACAAACATACCCATAGGGCAATATCATGAAAGCAATTCTTAGATTGAGGTTCCCTCCTACCAAATATGTTGAATTGGCTACTGAGAGCACAATGTAACTGAGTCAAAGTCATTGGCAATGTCTGGCCTTGAACATCTCTAATCAAAAAGAAATTTACAAATGCTGTGTTACTCTGAACTTTTCTCCAAAAAGGTGGATTAATGACAATAAGAAGACTACAGATTTACAGAGATTGGTGAGATGTATAAATAGGATCAAAATACATTGTCTGTGAGGTGGTTTGAATGAAGAAAGCCCCAATAGGCTCATAGGGACTGGCACTATTGGGAAATGTGGCATTGGAGTAGGTGTGCTATTATTGGAGAATCTCTGTACAAGGAGTTGGTCTCTAAGGTCACATATGCTCAAGCCACATCCAGTGTGGTTCACTTGCTCTTCCTGCTGTCTGCAGATCCAAATGTAGAACTCTCAGCTACCTCTCCAGCACCATGTCTGCCTGCATTCTGCCATGTTTCCTACTATGATGACAGTAGACTAAACTTCTAAACTGAAAACCAGCCCCAATTAAATATTTTCTTTATGATAATTGCCATGGTCATTGTGTCTTTAAGGCAGTGTGTTTGCATGAAATTCTCAAAGAATTAATTAAAATATTTTACATATTTAAAGACCAGAAAAAAACAACTGTTAACTCTCAAAATCTCGAATTCCATGTACTTTTCAGTGTGTGTGTGTGTGTGTGTGTGTGTGTGTGTGTGTGTGTGTGTGTGTTTATACTAGCCTAGACAGTCTGATGCAATAGACCTAAATGAAGCTTATTGTCTACAGTTTCTGGAAGTACCTGCAGTACTCCAGGTGAATGATGTCCCACCCTTCACATATCGGGAAAGTAAAAAATATCAAACAATTACCTGAAGAAAGACTCTAACACTTAAATCTAGTTATGAGATTCAGGCCAGTGTCAGGAGCAGCCTGCAAACCACACCCCTCCTGGAGCTAAGATCATATTAATCTTAAGGACATCAGTGGACCTGAGGCCAAAGCTAAATGAAGACAGACATTTGCTGAACTCCTGCCTCTCAGTGCTTCTCCCTCTTCTACCACAGGCCGAAGGCCATGTAGAGAAAGGCTCTCTCCTCTGAAATCAAAACAGACTCAAATATGGAGCTCTTCTCTTTCTTTGTAAACTGGTTCAGCTCGCCTACTCTAAGAAATCTAAGAAAAGATGCTAAGTAGAACCAAAAAAGAATGAGACATGGGTGACTATGGGGACTATGAAGAAATCATTCTTCCTGTTATGCTGATTTCAGCTCTGCCAGTGTCATATCTCTGAGTACAAAGACTTCCTGTGTTCACATAAAGAAATAAGCAAAATAGGACAGAAATTGGCAAATTCTAGTTTGGCCTCTAGCCTGTAAGTCTCTTACCCTAAGACAGATGAAGGCTTCAACTTTTCCAAACCTACTTTATTTTGGGTTCTTTAAATGCTTATACCTCCCTTCCAACTCCTCTACATTATATAGGAGAGAAATGTTTATGGGAATAGGAGTAGACTTTGTTGGATTCAGTTCCTGGAAGTGACTCCCCTGGCATAATTGGCAGGATTTCAGCAGACCAGCAATTCCACCAAAGTTGCTGCAGGAACCTGAAGCAACTGGAACCCAGAGCCTTGGGGCCTTCACTGGAGTAGTTCTCTCTAGGAGCATCTCAACATGAAGCAATGAGCAACCAAACAATACCAAGACCCAAAAAGCCTAGCCTGCTGGTGTGTGTGTGTGTGTGTGTGTGTGTGTGTGTGTGTGTGTGTGTGTGTGTGTCCTCTCAGAGTCTGTAATAAAATGTTTTTCAGCTGGCAAAATCTAAACCTTCACCCAGCCCTTACCCCTGCCCTTAAAGTGGTTCAACTTCTAAATGGATAAATATCACCTGTTCACTCAAAAGTCTGTTCTACATGCCATACTTGGGATCGAAATACACCTTTGAGTTATCTTTCTTGACTAAAACTTCTTGGCATCATCTTTGTCAGTTTGCCAAACATAATTCTTTCTTCTACTAGCTTAGATGCACTGTGGACTCAGGGAATTTTCCATTGATATTTCAAATATAAGTGTCCTGGTTCCTGATTGCTTGCTTCTCTGTGTGTGTGTGTGTGTGTGTGTGTGTGTGTGTGTGTGTGTTTGTGTGCATGTGTGTGTGACTTATGTGTCCATGTGTACCAGTGAGCACATTTAGATGCCATAAGAAGACATTACTCTCTACTTTATTCACTTGAAGCAGAGTCCCTGAGAGTTCTTCCCCAAGATTCAGTAATGAAACATCGTTCACCTAATAAAACATTTTTGAGGACACCTATACACTTACTACACAGTATACTATAGCATTAAAAATAATTTGTTTTTTTTTAAGTGACTTTCTCACTTGGTGGCAGAGACAAGAGATGGCCAGCAAGCCCTGGCAAAACCCCTGTCAGGCTTTTCCTAAAACTGGGGTTACAGGCATCTGCTTAGCCAGACCTGTATTTTCCAGCATTAAAACAAAAACAAAAACAAACAAAAAGCAAAACACTTGGGAGTTGGTCATTCTAACTAGGTCCTTATACTCTCACAGCAAGTACCCATCTCCTTGGAGACTTCCTGGTTTGTTAGAAGCATGTATTTGCTAATCAATCAGATTTTTCATAGCACATCACTTCTCAATTTCATATGTTTTGGGTTTCTTCCTTCTTAAATAAAAGAGGGGAGCAAATCCTAGTGAACGCTATGGCATATGCATGTAATCTCAACACTCCGAGAGGCAGAGACAGGTGGATCTTTGTAAGTTTGAGACTAGCCTCATCTACAAATCTAGTCCAGAACAACCAAGTATACACAAAGGGACCCTGTCTCAGTGGAAAAAAAAGCGGAGAGCCCCAGAAGAATTTTTTGTTGCTTCAAAAATACCTATAGTTTTACCTATATGTATAACTGGCAATCTCAGCTCTTCTAACTGTCCTGAAAATAATTTTCTTCTAGGCTTTCAAGTATTTATTAAAAAATAATAGCACACACACAAAGAACTTTGAACTATATGAGGAAGAAAACATTTCAATAAACTTTATGTTCTCTCAAGTCAATTCCAAAGGCAACATGTGAATTAAGATGTTTTATCCACCATTTTCAAGAGGCTAATTTAGATCATATGAGTTATTACAAACTGGAAGAAATAATTTGAGCATCCATTCATTTCAACATCAAGCCAATTAAAATATTTATTAATACATTCAGTAGTACACAGGAACAAATTATTAATTTTGTCCAGTAATTCAAGATATATCCATGTAGAACAAATAATCTTACTTAGCCTCATCTGATCTTTTCAAGATCTTTCTGGAATGTTACATTTTTTTAATGTCCCTATTTTATTTTTCACTTGTAAAGATTCATGCATATTATATAGTACTCATTTTACACACTCATGTGTGTCATAGTGTAAATTTCTGTATATCCTGAAATCATTGCATATTTGAGAGATATCCCATCTCCCTGAATCTTAGCGGGGATATCTACAAGTGTAATGAGCTATTGTGTTGCTGGAGTTAAAGAATGCAAACTGGACTACCATTACTTCGTTCTCTCTTTTTATCTGCCTTTCCCCAACTTCCTTTTCATGCTGGATTTTTTTCTCTTCCTCTTTCTTTTGATAGGGCCTCTAGCTTCAGAACTCGTAAAATTTATCATGTAACCCAGAATAATCTTGAAAATCTAATCTTCCTTCCTTTACTTCCAAAATGCTATAATGTAGACATATACTACCATTTCTCACTTATTTAGTACTGAAGATAAAAACCAGAGCATCCTGTGTATTAACCAAGCACTCCACTAATAGACCTATATCCCTTCCCTAAGATGTTTGTTTCTTAACCTACATTTCAATTGCAGATTCCTCGAAGTATAGGCTTGGACATCAGTTTCATTCCTTCTGTACAATATTTACACAAAACATATCCACTCATTTAAAATAGAACATTTGCTAGATCTGGGAAGGGGTTTAAAGTTTACCGCCTGTATTGTCCTTGGCTGGTGCCTTAGTTTGAGCGGAACCCCTGAGCCCAAATCTGCCTATCATAATGTTCTGCTTGTAGGCTTCTAGGACCCTCTGGATCCTTCTACTTTGCCATTCTCCCATGCTTCTTTCGTCTAGAGTCCCACTAGAATGTCCTCCCCTCTGTCTCAGTTTCCTGGTAAGTGAAGACTTTCGTGGATGGACAGAACACTCTCCACGGTAGAGTGGACAGTGGGATATGACTTTCTCACATACTCTGGTGCCTCACCTTTGACCATGTCCCCTGGAGGGGGAGACCTGGTGGCACTCAGAGGAAGGACAGCAGGTTACCAAGAAGAGACTTGATACCCTATGAGCATATACAGGGGGAGGTAATCCCCCTCAGGAACAGTCATAGGGGAGGGGAATAAGGGGAAAATGGGAAGGAGGGAAGAATGGGAGGAAACAAGGGATGGGATAACCATTGAGATGTAACAAGAATAAATTAATAAAGGAGATAAAAATAAAGTATAAAAAAACCCAAAATAAAATAAAATAAAATAAAATAAAATAAAATAGAACATTCCTGGTTTTCACAGGAATATTATCATCACTCACAGTCTAAAGCCGGGGAAGAAGATCAGAATTCAAGGATTTCTGATTTATAATGCAGTTGTGAGTTACTCTTGAAAAAACTGTGTTGGCCTTCTTCCTCTTCCGTGTATTATGCCACATCCCAGAAGACTGAAATTATTAATTGTTAATATTACCTATTCTAAGTGATAAGTATAGTGAATTTTTTCTTCTTGTTGTTGGGCGAAAGCTATAGAAATGGTGGCAATATCTCAGAGAATCTAAGGTGAGTCTAGGAAGTGTTAAGCAACTTCTGGGTTACTGGAGAAGAATTGTTGCGCATTATAAATAAAAATGATTATTAATTTATCTTTAGCATTGTCCCTAATCATGATAGTAAGTGTTGATATTTCCATGGTGTTTTTTTTCCCAATACTTTCCCATATGTTTGATCTTTGAGAAGAAAGTAGATTACATTGTTAGTGAGATACAGAGAACAACTTGCCAGCAATAAAGTTAGTTTCTCTGTAGTTATTTGAATGAGAATGTCCCTCATAAGGCCAGATACATGAATATGTACACCCCAGTGTGAGAATATGTACAATGTATGAAAATATTTAGGAGATGTGGCCTTGTTGGAGAAGGTGTACCACTTGGATAGGCTTTGATGTTTCAAAAGACTAGGCCCATTCCCAGCCTTTTTCTTTTTCTAGCTTATGATTCAAGATGTGACCTCTCAGCCACCATGATGCTGTTTCGGCCATAATGAACTCTTATCCTTCTAAAACCGTAATTCCATATAAATTCTTTCTTTTATAAATTGGCTTGGTCATGGTATTTTATCTGAGTAATAGAAATGCAATTATTACAATATCTCCATCATTGCTAAATTATTTTCATCTGTTAAAATCATTTTAATTAATTGTTTAAAAAATAATATTAAGTAACCATAGGTAAAACATCTATTTTAGAATGCAGCAAAATAGAAATTTATTAACTGATTTGGAGTTATTATTGTTGAGGTGTGGAAAGTACTTTTTAGATGGGACATATATGATGAGTAGTCTAAGAAATAATGCTTCTGATATATTTGGGCACCATTTCACTTTCTGATTGTCTCCATGGCTTTAAGACAATTCTAAGGGCTTTCTTTTAAGAAGATCAGTGAAGGACTGGCATCCCACACTTCTCTGGCCATCTCTGGAATTAGATATTGCTAGCAGCTCAAATGCAGAAGTTTGTGCCCATCAATATTTTAGTCAAAAGCAAAATATTTCTCCTGTATCAAAGCTATCGATGCTTAAACACCCTGCTCAAGTTTAGGTATGGAAGATGTTTAGCTTTAGGATTAGAGAGATAAGTGAATAATACTCCATTTATATAAATATCTAAAAAATAGTTAATGAAAAGAACAGACAACATTCACCAGTGGCAGTGGACCTAGTAGAGTATGTACAGAAAAAGATTACAAAGAAGATATAGGAAGAAGTTTTAAGGCAACAGATACGCTAATCCTCTTGGTTTGCTAGTAGGTTTACAATGAGTACCTATGTAAATATGTATCTAATGATGATATACTTTATTTTTTTCCTCAGTATGATTTATTTCACTTAATGGGCTGATCCAAATTCCACCCAGTTTCTTAAGAGAACATAACTGAATTCTTTAGAATAGAGAAATGATTGTCCAAATCCATTCATCTGTTCATGGACACTTGGGCCAATGACAACACTCGGCCATTGTGAACATGGATATGAGCATAAACCTCTGGAGTGCTGCCTTTGAATCCTTGGGCATCTACCTGGAGGTGCTCTATGGGTGGGTCCTGTGCTAGTTACTGCATTCAGAACATCAGTACAGCTAATGATTTCTGCAGCTTTCTGCTGATGTCCTCTAGGACTCAGCCTGTGCCAGGGACTCACTTGGCCTTGCCATCTTTGGATATGCTTATATGGAGCTTCCCACAATGCATCATTCAGTTTGCCTAAAAAGCCTATCATTCATACATCCACTTGGCATTCTCTCCCTGTTCCTTCTTAGAACTTTCAAATGTCACTGTTCATTACTTTATGACCACTCTAAATACGTGCCAAATTCTTCTCCCTACACTCTGCTTTGTTTTAACTGATCCCATCTGAGTAATTTCTTTTCTTATGTATATTTTATCTACAAAAAGCTAAATTTAACAAGATTAGGGCCCTCACCCACTCTGTTCAGCATTACCAGGTCCCCCTCAGGAACAGTCATAGGGGAGGGGAATAAGGGGAAAATGGAAGGGAGGGAAGAATGGGAGGGTACAAGAGATGGGATAACCATTGAGATGTAACAAGAATAAATTATTTTTAAAAAAAGAATATTACTTAGTTTTTAAGGCGGTATGGATCAGGCAGTTCTCATTAAATATTTTATTTTCTTCTATAAAGTATTGATCCTTAAAAGACAATTCATTCAATAACTGTCTTCTGAAGTTATAGCATGGATAAGAACTGACCAAGTAATGATATACTTTAAATATATAAATAAAGCTACATATATATGGTGGGAAAAGATTAGAGAGGTAATATTGAAGGAGCTTGATCTTCTTGCAGAGAACTGAGTTCAGTTCCCAGTACCCATATCAAGTAGCTGATAACTGTCTGTAATTTCTGTTCCAAGGGATGCAATAGCCCTTTCTTGCATGCATAGACATTTATATGTCACATGTGGTACACATGCATGCATGATACAACTTTAACATGAAAATAAAATTAATTTGTAAGGAAAGGAATAGAGGGCTAATAGAGCTGTAGATCCAAGTAGACACCAAAAGTATCTATTCACTTAACAAATATGGACCACATAAAAGATATCCCAGCAGGGATTATTCCAATGGTGTTTCTATACATTACTAAATCAATAAAAAAAAGTGACATTTGATTTCAACCATAGGATAAAGCCATATAATTATCTGCAATAGAAACAAAATTCATCTCTTCCAAACAACTTAGTGTAAATATCAAGTATCTGATAAAATAGACTTTCAATGAAAATTAATCAAAGGAAATGGCAAAGGCTACTACATCCTCATCAAAGGAAAAATATGTCAGGATGATGTCTCAATTCAGATCATCTATGCACCAAACACAGGAAAAACATCATTCATAAAAAAATGTCAATAAAGTTTAAATCACACATCTAATTATACATATTAATACTGGGATACTTGAACACCCCTTTCTCCTTAACAGATAGTTCATCAATACAGAGACTAAATGGAGAAAAAAGGAAACTAATAGACATGATGAAACAAATAGACCTAACTTATATATACAGATCATTTCACAAAAAACAGAAAAGAATACACCTTCTGTTCAGCACCTAATGGTACCTTCTCCAAAACTGACCACTTACTTGTTCTCAAAGATGCAAGAAAATCAAAATAATCCCTTCCATCTTATCAGACCACCACAGATCAAAGATGGAACTCAACAATAACAAAAGAAACAAATGAAAGCCTACAAACCCATGGAAACTGAAAAATTCCATATTCAATGACATCTGGGTAAGAGATGAAATAAAAAGAGAAATTAAAAACTTCTAGAATTCAGTGAAACTGAAGGCACAAATGTACCCAAACTTCTGGGACAAAATGAAAGCAGTGCTAAGTGGAAAGTTCATAACACTACGTGCCTTTATGAAAAAACAAAACAAAAAAATAGAGAGATCCCATACTAGCAACTTAACAGCACATCTCAAAATTCTATAACAAAAAAAGCAGACATACTTCTGCTGGGGGACCCAGCTGGAAATCAACAAACTTAAAGTTGAAATCAATAAATAGGAAAAAAGAAAACTATTTAAAGAATCAACAAAACTAAGAGTTTATTCTTTGAGAAAAGCAACAAGATTGACAAAATTTTAGCCAGAGGGAGAGTAGTCAAATCGATAAAATCACAAATGAAAACGGAGACATAATGACAGACACTGAGGAAATCCAAAGAATCATCAGGTCTTACATCAAAAGCCTATATACTACAAAAATTGAAAACCTAAATGAAATGGACAATTTTCTTGATAGCTACCAACCATCAAAATTGAATCAAGATCGGATAAACTAATGAAAAGTCCTATCACGCTTAAGGAAAGAGAGGCAGTCATCAAAAGTCTCCCAACAAAAATAAGCCCAGGACCAGATGGATTTAGTGCAGAAGGGCTAATACCAATTCTCTTCAAACTATTCCATAAAATAGGAATAGGGAAGTTTACTGAACTCATTCTGTGATGCCACAATCACCTTGATACCTAAACCACAGCAAGATTCAACAAAGAAAGATAATTTCAGACTTAATTATGCTTATGAACATTGATGCAAAAATACTCAATAAAATATTTGCAAACCAAATTCAAAATAACCAAGTAAACTTCATCCTAGGCATGCAAGGATGGTTTAATGTATTGAAATTCATCGATATAATTCATTATATAAGCAAACTGAAAGAAAAATAACCCACATGATCATCTCCTTAGGTGCAGAAAAGGCATTTAACAAAATCCAACATGCATTTGTGTTAAAAGTCCTAGATAAAGAAGGGATACAAGGCAAGTACCTAAACATAATAAATGCAATATACAACAAGCCTATGGTCAACAATAAACTCAATGGAGAGAAACTTCAATCAATTCCACTGAAATAAGGGAAAGACAAGGCTGTCCACTCTCTCTGTATCTCTTCCATATAGTACTTGAAGTCTAGCTAGAGCAATAAAACAACTAACAGATGTGAAGTGGATACAAATAAAAAAAATCAAATTATCAGTGTTCACAGGTGATATAATAGTATACAAAAATGACCCCAAAATTCTATCAATGAACTACTACAGCTGATAAACCACTTCAGCAAAGTGGCTGGATACAAAATCAACTCAAAAAATCAGTAACCCTCCTGTATATAAGTGACAAACAGGATGAGAAAGAAGTTAAGGAAACTACACCCTCACAATAGCCACAAATAATATAAAGTATCTTGATGTAACTCTAAACAAGAAAGAGAAAGATTTGTATTAAAAAAAAACCTTCAAATCTCTGAAGAAAGAATTTGAAGATTTCAGAAGATGGAAATATCTCCCATGCTCCTGGATCAGGAGGATCAGCATAGTAAAAATGGCCATCTTACCAAAAGCAATCTACAGATTCAATGCAATTCCAATCAAAATATCTACAGAATTCTTTATCGACCTTGAAAGAACAATTCTTTACTTCACGTGGAAAAACAAAAAAACCCAGAACAGCTAAAACAATCCTGTACAATAAAAGATCTTTGGAGGGATTTCCATATCTGATCTCAAGCTATACTATAGAGTAACAGTAATAAAAACAGCATGGTACTGGCATATAAAAAGCTAGTTAATCAATGGAATCAAACTGAAGACCCAGAAATAAACACACATGCGCGCACACAAACACACACATATATAGATAGATATAGAAATAGAAATAGATATAGATATAGATACATACACACACACACACACACACACACACACACACTTGATTTTTAACAAGAAACCAAACCAAATTCATACAATGGAAAAAACAATTGTTGCTTCAGCAATTGTTGCTGGGCTAACTGGATAGCTACATGTAGAAAAATAAAAAGAGATCCATATCTATCACCCTGCAGAAAACTGTAGTCCAAATAGATTAAAGACCTCAACATAAAACCAGAGACACTAAATCTGTTAGAAGAAAAAGTGAGGAAGAACATTGAGCTCATCAGCATAAGAGCAACTTCCTGGATCAAACACCCACAACTTAGACCCTAAGATCAACCATTAATAAATGGGACCTTACAAAACTTAAAAGCTTCTGTAAGGTGAAGGACATTATCAACAGAACAAAATGAAAGCCTACAGAGTGGGAAAAGATCTTCACCAACTCTACATCTGATAGAGAACTAATATCCAAAATATATAAAGAACTCAACAAATTAAACATCACCAAACCAAATAATCCAATTAAAGAATGGGGTACAGAACTAAACAGAATTCTCAACAGAGGAATAGCAAATGGCTGAGAAACACCTAAATGCTCAACATCCCTAGTTATCAGGGAAATGCAACTCAAAATGACTGTGAGATTCCATCTTATACATATTTGAATGACTAAGAAAAATCTCAGATGATAGCACATACTGTCAATGATGTGGAGAAAGAGGAATAATCCTTCATTGTTGGTGGGAGTGCAAACTTGTACAAATACTTTGGAAATGAATCTGGTGCTTTCTCAGGAATCTAGAAATAACTCTACCTCAGGAACCAGCCATACAACTCTTAAGAATATATTCAAAAAATGCTCCACCATACAAGAAGGATATTTGATCAACTATGTTCGTAGCAGCTTTATTTGTAAAAACCAGATATGGAAACAACTTAGATGTCCCTCACCCAAGGAATGGGTAAAGAAACTGTGGTACATTTACATAATGGAATACTAATCAGATATTAAAAACAAGGAAATGTTGAAATGCGCATGGAAATGGATATAACTAGAAAAAATGACCCTGAGTGAGGTAACCCAGAGCCAGAAAGACATGCATGGTATATACTTACTCATAAGCAGATATTAGCCAAATGATACAGGATAACTACATTATAGTACAGAAATTGAAACATCAACCAAAGACCATGTATGATGTGGACCTGGACTGTCTGCTCACAGGTAGCAGGACAGTCTCCTTATGGATCCCAAAATGTGGAGAATAGGTACTACTTTGGACATGTGCTTCAATTGTTTTTCCTTAGCAGAACAAGACAGCTCCCAGGACACTTTCAAAGAAAACTTCCAATCCCAGTTGGTCCAGCATTTCAAACTGTCCCACACCAGATTCTAATTAAACCTGGAATTTCTCAACATTTAGAAACTAGACCACAAATGTTATTCCTATCTTGCTTAACAATTTCCCCAATTTTATTAGGGCCCCTAAAAAGGTATTAGTCATTCCAAATAAGCCAGAAGAAACCTTGAAAGAATGATACCCCATTTCCTTTAAGGGTGGTCAGGGAGGTTTTTGGTTGCTTACTTGGGCTATAGAGGATTATTATCAACGGTAGTTAGTTATAAGTTATAACAGGTCTTATTTAGAGAGAAAAAAAAGGTTAGACTGAGTGATGTCTCTCTTTTCCTTTATCTTACAATTTTAGGTTTGGAGATAGGGGTAGAAAGGAAAGAAGGGGGAATATAGAAGTATATAGGGAAGATAGAACAAAAAGTGGATTAGTGAATCTACTCAACTTTATTCCTCAATTGTCACTCACAAGGTTTTTTTAATTTACAGTGTGGAATTTTGTATATAGATGTGAAATAAGTTTAGTTCTAAATATAGTGGTAAAGAATTCACATATAAGATTATTCTTCACACTATATACATATTACTACTCTACTATGAGGTATTGTACCCTATAACTCAATGCTAATATAAAGTTTGTTTCCAATGCTTTGAAAGTACTGTTCCAGGCTGTTTAGGATAAATAAGTTACACAAGTTAATTGCTAGTTGATCAAATCAGGGTTATGTCCATTGCTAGTCTACTTTTATCACAAGAATATACATATTAGGTGCAGCAGAGAGATATGATTCTATAGAAAGATAAGGCAGGATAGTTAGATAAGGTCTTCAAAAACCTGAGGGACATGCAGAATCTTGTATTTTAAAATGTTTTTATTATTTTAAATATTTACTGAAAATGAGACAGGTTAACTCCTGGCAACACCCAGCCTACTTCCAAAAGGATTATGAGCATCAAAGAACCTCCTTATGGAGATGGCTCCAAATGTGACAAACACGACACTGGGAAAATGTTATCATTTCTACCACAGACAGAATTCTGCCTAAAAAACGGTCAAGCTTGGATGCAGGCAGAGTTGATGCCCAAACTCTGCCAAGACAGGGTAAGCAAGTCCTCAACAGTTCCTGCCTCACAAAAATGTCTGTCAGATATGTTGGGACAGAGGCTGAAGAAGATGTTCCAACATTATAGAGAGTTTTGAGTGACTATCCAGGTAGCAAATTCTCTCTGTCATCTTCTCATTTAGAAAGCTACTAACCTGCACTCCTGGCATCGTCATGTTATCAAGTTTATTCCTTCTCAAGTCTCTGATGGAGTTGAAGACTAGGTAGCTTAGTTTTACAATGAAGCTTAGTTGTTTAGGTGTTAAGATGTTTTTAGGTCTAGATAGATGTTTTAAATTGACAATGACAATATGTGATGGAGATTGATTTACATTCAGAATTTTAGATACACCAAGATAAAAAAGATGTTTTCTTCAAGACTGTCAAAAACAAATAGCCAAAACACTAAGCATGTAACACTTATATATTTCCTGATTATGTCATGGTTCTTCTTTCTATAGGTAATCTATTATGTATATATGTAATAATATAAAAGGATATGTAAAAAATTTTTTTAATTAGGTAATAAATTTTTAAATAAATGAATAAATAAAAATGTAATGAGGAAAAACAACCACCTCAGTGACAAAGATAGATATTATCCCAGAGTAAAGAGCTGGAAATAGATTTTCCATGAAAATGAACACAAGAAGAAAGCAGGTATAGCTTGTATAATACCTTAAAAATAGACTTTCAACTAAAATTAATCAAAGGGAATAGAGAAGAACACTTCATCAAAGGAAAAAAATCCACCAAGATGATGTCTCAGTTCTGAAGATCTATGCCCCAAGTACAAGAACAATCATATTCATAAAAGAAACATCACTAAAACTTAACTCACTCATCAAACCCAAAACATTGATAGTGGGATACTTCAACATTTCAACTCTCACCAATGTTCAGGACATAAAAACAGAAACTAAACAGAAATAATGAAACTAATTGCCATTACCAATCAAACAGACCTAACAAATAGCTCCAGAACACTTCACCCAAACACAAAAGAATAAATCTTTCTCTTGACACTTCACATAACTTTCTCCAAAACTGATCAAAGGAAATCTCAACAGATACAGGAAAATTGAAATAATCCCTTGTATTCTGTCAAACTACCATGGATTAAACCTGGAAAATGAGAAGAAAAATAGAAAACACAAACTCATGAAAACTGAACTTAATGGTCACTAGGCCAGGGACAAATTACCAGAGAATTCTCAACAGAGGAACATCAAATGGCTGAGAAAAACTTAAATAAATTTTCACTTTCTTTAGTTATCAGCAAACACAAATTAAAATGACTCTGAGATTCCATCTTTTACCTACCAGATTGGCTAACATTAAAAACTCAAGTTACAGCACATGCTGGTGATGATGTGGAGAAAGGGGGAAACTCCTCCATTGCTGGAGGGAGTACAAACTTGTACAACCATTTTAGAAGTCAATCTGGCACTTTCTCAGAAAATTCAGAATAGTGCTACTACAAGACCCAGCTGTACCACTCCTGGACATATACCCAAAAGATGCTCCTCAAGACAAGAACATTTGCTCAACTATGTTCATAGCAGCTTTATTCATAATAGCCAGAATTTGGAAACAACCTAAATGTCCCTCAATTGAATAATGGATAAAGAAACTGTGGTACATTTACACAATGGAATACTATTTAGCTATTAAAAACAAGGAAATCTTGAAAGTTTCATGGAACCCAGACCCAGAAAGACAAGCATGGTATATACTCACTTATCAGTAGATAGTAGCCCAACATATATGTCCTCTGAGAGATTCCAGACAGCAGGGGATTGGGACAGATGCTAGGACTCACTGTTAGACCCTAGGAGGTGTGCTAAGAGTGGTATGGAAGGATCAAAAAGGTTCAGGAGCCCCACAAGAAGACTATCAAGGCTGGCAGATCTGGACCCAGGGTTCCTGCACAAATTAATGCAAGAACAATGCACACAGGGAACACAGACCACCTGTTCACATCTAGCTAATGAACAGCTCATTCTCCACATCTGTGGAGAGATCAGATACTGCCTCTGACATGAACTTTGGTGCCCCCAAGTCAATTACTTTCCCTTGGTGTGGAAGCCCTGTGGGCATACAGGAAGGGGATGCAGGCTAGCCAGATGTGAACTGATAGGCTTCAGTCATGCGGTGTGGGAGGAAGTCCCCTTCTGTCAGAGATCTAGAGGAGGGGAAGAGGGAGGATGGTGGGAATGGGAAGATACAAATGAGGAAAAACAATCAGGATATAATCTAAATAAATTATAATAAATTAATTTTTTAAAGAAAAGAAAAAATGAGTACAATACAAAGTATCAATGAAACCAAGAGCTGATTCCTTGAGAAAATCAACAAGATAGACAAACCATTAGGGACAAGCAAACATTCAAAGAAGAGCTATTACCAACACTCCTCAAACTATCCTAGAAAATAGAAACAGCAGGACCATTGCCAAACTCATTCTGTGAGGCCACAGTCACCCTGATACCTAAATTACACAAAGACTTAACTAAAAAAGAGAACTTCAGACAGATCTCCTTTATGAGTGTTGGTGCAAAAATACTCCCCAAATACTTGTAAGCCAAATCCAAGAACATATCAAACCAATCATCTACCATATCAAGAAGGCATCATCCTAGGGATGTAGGAAAGGTTCAACATATGAAAATCAATGAATATGATCCATCATATAAACAAACTGGAAGAAAAAATTACATTATCACCTCATTAAAAGTTGAAAAACATTTGACAAAATCCAGCACCCCCTCATGATAAAAATCTTAGAGAAATAAAGGATACAAAGCATATATCTTAACACAACAAAGACAATACACAGTAAGCAAATAACCAACATTAAATTAAATGGAAAGAAACTAAAATCCCAACAAGACAAGGTTTCCCACCTTCTCCATATCTCTTTAATATAATATGTGAAGTTCTTTCTAGCTAGAGGAATAGATAACTAAAAGAGGTCAAGGAGATACAAATTGGAAAGAAAAAAGTCAAACTATCACCAATTGCAGATGATAAAATAGTATATATAAGTGACCCACAAAATTCTACCAGAGAACTCCTACAGATGTTAAACATTCAGCAAAATGGCTGGATACAGAATTAGCTAGAAAAAAATATCAGTAGCCCTTCTGTATATAAATGAAAATTTGGCTGAGAAAAAAATTAGGGAAACAACAACAGTCAAATAGCCACAAATAATATAAAGCATCTTGGTGTAATTTTATCCAGGCAAGTGAAAGAGCTATATGGAAAGAACTCAAGTCTCTGAAGAAAGAAATTAAAGAAAATATCAATAGATGGAAACGTGTCCCATGCTTATGGATCAGTAGGATTAAAGTCTTAAAAATGGTCATCTTACTAAAAACAATCTTATCAAAAGCAGATTCAGTGAAATTTCCACCAAAATTCCAACACAATGACTTACAGACCTTGAAAGAGCAACCCTCTACTTTATATAGAAAAATGAAATACACAGGATAGCTAAAATATTTCTGTACAATAAAAGAATTTCTGAAAGTATCACCATCATAGATTTCAAGCTGTACCATGGAGCAAGTAATAAAAGCCACATGGTATTGACATAAAAACAGACAGATTGGTCAATGGGGTCATATCCAAGACCCAGAAATAAACCCACACACCTTCAAACACCTGATTTTTGACAAAGTAGCCCAAACCATACATTGGAAAAGAGAAAGCATCTTGAATAGTCCTGCTCTAACTAGATGCCTGAGTGTAGAAAAACACAACTAGATCCATATTCATCATCCTGTACAAAACTCAAACCCAAGTGGATCAAAGACCTCAATATAAAACTAGATACACAAAGTCTATTAGAAGAGAAAGTTGGGGGGGGTAGTCTTGAACTCATTGGCACAGAAGACAACTTCCTGAAAGAACACCAATAGTGCAGGCACTAAGATCATCAATTAATAAATGGTGCCTCGTGAAACTGAAAAGCTTCTGTAAGGCAAAGGACGCTCTTAATAGGACAAAATGGCAGCCTACAGAGTGGGAAAATGACTTGACCAACCTGACATCCAAGAGAGAACTAATATCCAAAATATATAAAGAAATCAAGAAAATAAATGCCAACAAAATAAACCAATTAAAAAATGGGGGGAGAGATAACCTCTGAATGCTAACAGAGGAATCTCTAATAGCCATGAAGCACCTAATAAAATGCTCAACATCCTTAGTCATGAGGGAAATGCAAACCAAAATGACTGAGATTCCATTACATTCATTAGAATAGCTAAGCTCAAAAACTCAAGTGATAGAACATGCTGACAAGGATGTTGAGCAAGGAGAACACTTTTCCATTGCTTATGGGAGGGCTAATTTGCACACATACTTGGTAAGTAGATCTGGAGGCTTCTCAGAAAATTGGCAATACATCAAAACCCAGTTATACCACTCCTGGGCATGTACCCAAAAGATGCCGAAGAAACCAAGGAGAGCCCAAGGGACGATGCTTGAATCTCATTTAGAAAGGGAAATAAATTAGACATCTCTAGTAGATGGAGGGAAGACAGGGTGGGGAGAACAGTGGTTGTGTGGGAGGGAGAGGACTTGATGAGGGAATGGTAGTCAATGGAGGAGCATCTATGGGAGATTTGTAGAAGAGTGGAAAGGATTGAGGGAGCCAGTGGGGTCAGGGACACCACTAGAAGACCTACAGAGTAAACTAACATGAGCCCATGGGGCCTCATAGACTCAACCACCAAAAGAGCTTTCATGGACAGACCTAGCCCCCCTACACATATGTAACATATATGCAGTACGGTCATCATGTAGGTACCCTAGCAATGGGAATAGGGGCTATCTCTGACTGTGTTGCTGGCTTTTGGATCCTTATCCCTTAGCTGGGCTGCATTTCTGGCCTTGTTGGGAGAAGATGTGCTTAGTTCTGCTGTAACTTGAAGTGTCAAGGTTTCTTTGTACCTCTTAGAGGCCTCTATTTTTCCAAGAAGAAGGTGAGGGAGAAATGGGTGAGGTGATGTGAGACTGAGAAGTGAGGACGGAAGGTGCTGGAATTGGGCTATAAAGTGAATGAATAAATAAAAATTTTAAAAAGAGAAGGAGAGAGAGAGAGAGAGAGAGAGAGAGAGAGAGAGAGAGAGGTGTAAAGATCCAAAGTGTACATATATATACTACATCAATGCATCCTGATGGGTATAAGACCTTCTCCAATTTTGAGTTTTGACTGAATTTTCTGTGATTTTTGAAAGGTGGATATCAATTTGTCCAATTGTGATAATCAAAGTGCTGAACATGTCACACAGTGTGTTTGCCAGCCCTTTCTCTCTTCAACAATTAATCACCATGCAGATTATAGAGACTTGCGAATTTTCTAAAAGGCATTTTCTAAAGGAACTAGGAATCCTATGAAATTTTCTCCTCTTTCCATTGAACCTTAATGAGATCGATGACAAGTGATTGCTAGAAATGGATGCATGACAAATGAAGCATGGACTGATGGGAAGTGAAGGCTGGCATGTTTCCAAGATAGACCAGTGGAGTCAAGATAAATTCCTTTTTCATATCATTTTTAATGGTTGCCCAGGCTTCTCAAATGCACCCACACAAAAGGCTTTAGTTGATGTGTATATATTTTGGACAGTTTCCCTTTCAACCCTCTAGTTTAATTTCCTTCCTTCAGATAAGATGAATGGAGCATGACGCAGGTCATAGCTCAATGCTGATGCACGGATTGCAGATAGAACTCCCAGCTGGGAGAAGCAGCTAGTGGGGAGATTAAATCAAGCAGCTCTGGGTATATGGGAGGTCAGCCAGGGCTAGCTTTGACATCCGATAGAATCTTGTGATCAATCAGGCCTTTCTTCACTCTTCCAGGATTCTGTTTGACAATAACCATAAGAAACAGATGGGATACATTACGAGGGACAGAAGCATTAGATTGTGACAGGAGACTGATGTCAATATTATCAAAGAATCAGCAAAAGAGAAGTCCCTGGCTTGCTCTGTTCAAGTGGTCTTTCATGGTGGGAAATCTAATCCTAGGGACTGCCAAGACTATTTTTAATCTAGTGCCTAAAATTTTGTACATTCTTTACCTTAAACTATAAAGTTGGAATATTCTGAATATCTTAAGACTAAATTTTAGCCAGTCTTCACTCTGTTTACTTGTGTTTCCAAGCACAGTATGTGCACTGTTTCGGTTTTTGTTTCTTTGCTATCTGAAGAACACACACCATAGAAAGCTGGCAGTAAGGAATCAGGGCTGTTAATGTGACCACTTACTGACCCTAGACCAATGCAGGCTTCATCAATTCCAAGTCCTATCACCCACGGAGAAGGTCATGAAAAACAAATGGCCCTGAGCATCTTGTGGCAGACTGCATCAGTGAGTGGTACTGAGAAAGAAAGGGGGGGCGGGTGTTGCTGAGCATCATATCATGTATGGATTTTATGTAGGTGACATAGGATCATGTCCAATGATTTCTAGGAATACCACAGCTTTATTCACGCCTCCAGTAATCTCTATATCCTGCCTAGACACATTAACAACTCTCATGTTCTCATAAACACATTCTCAAAAGCTTTCCTGGTGAACATTACACAATTAGAACTGAGCTGCACCTACTTCACACTGATTCATATTCGGAGGAGAAAACAGGGATTGAAAACCATTGGAAAGGGTCCTTTACTGACTCCCTCCCCTTCCTTCTGGGAGCCTTCTGCTCAGGACATGAGGACTTCAACACTATGGCTAGTGACTCAAAAAACTGAGGTGATTTTTGAAATCAGATTTGTTGACATGGGTTCCATCATCACATAGAAGGTGGCATTTCAGTCACACTTTGCCTTTTGTTTATGGTGGTCAGTCAGAGTCAACTATGTACAAGCTTTGTTATTAGGGTTTTTTGGGGGGTTATTTTGGTTTTTTGTTTTTGTTTTTGTTTGTTTTGTTTTCTTTTGTTTGAGACAGACTCTTGCTTTGAAGCTCTGGTTGGCAGGACTTCACTATGTGGATGTCTGATCTAGTCCAGAATTCATAGCAATTCTCCAGTCTCAGACTCTCAAGTGCTATGACTGCACAAGCTTAGTGCTATTATTTTTATTAAATAGTAATCAATTTACATGTTTTCTTCTAATTAGAGTTCCATTATTACACTTGAACTTCAGAGAAGACACAATTCAGATTAATTATTAAAAGAAAGTCATGGAATTTCTTGATTAAATCATCTCACTAAATAGAGAGTGTGCAAAATCTCACTTTGAAAAACACGGAACATTTAAATTTTTTATATGTACTATCACAACGTGTGTGTGAGTGTGTGTATATATATATATATATATTATATATATATATATATACACACATATATATATATACACATATATATGCACATTTGTTTTTCAGAATGAACATGTGTGCACATGCATGTGTTTGGTGGTGATCTGAGTTAGGTTTCATGTGTCTTCCTCAGTGCTTTGTTTATATTGGTTTTTGAAACAGGATCTTTCACTGAAAGTAGCTCACTAACTTGGCTAAATTTGCTGGCTGGTGTATTTCTCGATTCCCCTGTCTTTACCTCCCCAGAGCTCTATTCTCTGATTTTCACATGAGCAGTTGCTCATACTTCCTCAGAAAATATTCTACTTGGCCCAAGATTTCTATGGTATATGATTTGGGTCATTTGTGGTGTTTCATTTACAAATAAAATAAGTCTACCATAGTAACAGAATCCCCATAGTTACTGTGGGTTTCCATGCAGTGTTTTCATGATCTGTGTAACAAGCTTTGAGAGGCGGTAATACAGTTTCCCTGACAAAACATTTCAGAGAAGATAAGAATAGATCTGAGAGGTCTCAGGATGATCAAATGCATTTGTCATGGGTGTTAGTATGTAACTGATACATTTTGCCCTGATTTTTGCCCCCAAAGTCTTCTATATTTGTGGTAATCTAGGGAATATTTATATAGAAACAATTTTCTTGAATAATTTTATTAATAAAATGTGATACAGATCTTCAAAATGATAGTTCTTTCTGGAAAGCTTCAAGAAGTTTATATGCATAACCAAGCCACACCGCAGAATGCATTTGTCCAAGTGTCTGTAACTCCATCAAGCTACTGCTTACTTCCAAACAGCCACAACTTCCCTAGGTCCCACACACATCAATAAAGAATGAAGGAGATTGGCAGCTGAAAGCTGAGCAGGTGAAAGAGAAAGGAATCAAGCTTGCTCATATTTCCTTCCTAATTAAAATTTCTGTGTATATATTGCAAAGTTTTGGCTTGTGTAGATGAGAAGTTACCTCCTGGTATTGAGTGAGGGTCTGTTATCTCTATGTATGTATGTATGTACGTATGTATGTATGTATGTATGTATGTATCTATCTATCTATCTATCTATCTATCTATTTACCTATCTATCTATCTATCTCTATCTCTATCTATCTCTGGTTTCTCACTAGCCTGGAATTTGTCAATCAAGCAAGGCTAGTTGTCCATCAAATACCAGGAATTTTGATTGCTTCTGTAGCTCTAGTGATGAGATTATAAACACATGCTACCATTCCAAGGTAGCTGAATGGTAGCATTCAGCATTAACTGAATGCTGCTGCTGGTGCTGAAACTCATGCTTACATTGGCAGTTTTCAGAGCTGTCATACCAGACATAATTTCTTTTTCAGATAGAAGACTGGAAAAGAAAAGGAAGACAAAAACTAAATAACTTTAAGTAAAAATAACCATCAGATTCTAGTGTGATAAGACAAGCTTGACCTTCACAGTATGGCTGAGCCTGGGTATGAGATAAATGATTTAAAAAAATATATAGTATGTTTCCCAATGTTAACTTTTAAAACTATGCAGACTTAAAAAAAAGAAACATAACAGATTTCATTTTTAAGAAAATAATTGTAAAATTGAAAAGGAAATGAAAAAAACAATATGTAGATAAAAAGTTAAACTGAAATCCTATTTTAAAATCATGTTAATGCTGAATATTTTTTAAAGAGATGTCATTACCATGCATGCTAGGCACATCTGTAAATCTGACACACAGGAATCTGAGGCAGGAGGATTGCCATCAGTTCATGGCCAGCCTAAGCTACAGAATGAGTTCTAGTCTATCTTGTGCTTTAGAATAAGCCCTGTTCCCAAAAAAACAAGAGACAAGATGGACATGAAAAGGAATGGTGGGGAATGGTACAAGAGATCAGCATGGTTGTATTGAAATAATTTCATCTCAAATTTAAGTAATCAGCAATTAGGACACTGAATCATTGGGCTTCTGAGTTTTAGAACAGATTATTTCTCAAACAAACAACAAAAGTGTTAAAACAGAACCAGATCCTAGTTAAAATCTGAGATTGTGCTGTATTTTAAAACTATACCACCTAAAATTAGCAGAGTCAATAACAGGTGTCAGGATGACCCAGGATTTGTGAGGCATTCACCAAGTGCTCCAGCACATGATGGTTTCTCACATGGCCAGCCTCTGTCCCTTGACATTGTTGTCTTGGATACACACATCACCCAGGCATTTCCATTCCATTCAGCCAAATGTCTCAGTCAATCTTCTATTTTTTTTTCTTGCAATGGTTAGGTGCTTCTTATCGTGACAATCAAAGCAACTGGCTAGCTCAAGCATCTCCCATATTTGGAACAGCATTTGAGATCATCCACAGCTGCCACTTTTCAAGGGCAAAGGCATCGACCCACTCAGTTTTCTGTCCCATTCCTACTGAGCAGAATAGCCGATCTTTGCATAGAGAAGAGAAGGCTCAGGCTTACATTGTGATGACAGCACTCACATTTCAGACCCATAGTAGTGGCAGTTAGCATACTAAGCACTTGCCCAGGGGGTCTAGGTTAGATTTTCATCCCCACAATAATAAAATGTCCCAGAGCACCACTTACTAAGTGTGACACTAGGAAAGCCCCTTTAAAGTTGGTGTTAGAGTGGTCAAAGGTGATCACACACAGCGGTGCTCAGTTCTTGGCACAAGGTAAAACAGGCTGCAAAATTACATATAAACTCAGCCCATCTGACATGAACCAATTATGACTTCTAATTGCCATAACTTTTAATCATTCTAAGGACATACAAGGACACAAGTACACACTGAGGCTATCCTTCCTCGTTCCCCCTTCTTTTTCCTTTTCTTTCTTTCATCATTCTCAGACAGAGTCACATGTAATCCAGGTCAGCCTCAAGTTCACTATAGAGCCAAGGATGACCTGGAACTCCTGATCTTGACTTCACTTCCCAAGCTAGAAAGAAAAATGGATACCTCTGTGTCTGGTTTGTGCAGTTATAGGCATGAAATATACAAGTAGGCAATCACTCTACCAACTGATCTATACATTCAACCCTCAAGCTCTCATTTTAGAAGTAAAAGAAAAGAAAGACAAAAGCTTTGGGAAGCCAGTGGAGATCTAAGAGTACAAACTGGAAGACTATGCTCTTTGAAAGATGAAAAACTGATTGAAAATGTCATCTTACTAAGCAGATGGGAGTTGCTTCTTCACAGAACATTTCATAATAGCAATTGGAATATCATAGTATAGTCTGTCCTCTAAAAAAGTAATGTATTTTTAACCTTTTCTGCATGAGTTATTGTCACATCCTTTCAAGTGTGAAAATATTTATCTTCCAATACACTCAGAGCAGCAGAAGTTGCCCAGCAGCTTACAAGAGTAGTTTGGGATCTGGTTCCCTTATCAGGTCCAGTCAATGTTGGCTGGGATTCAGTTATTTCAAACACTGGCTAAGAGTACTTGGTCCCTAGCTTATTCTCAAAGCTTTTAAAAGGCTTCTGAGCTTTCAACCTCTCTCCCATGGTCCTGTCATTGTCTTATGGCATGGCAGCTGACTTCTCCCAGGATATATCATTAAGAGGTAGTGAGAAAGAGATTGCCTCTCAGATGGAAATGCCAGGATATCAGACAGCAAACTTAACATCTGTTACTAGGTATATGTAGAATGTCCTCCATAGATATTTTACTTGAACACTTAGTCCTCAGGTAATAATGGTGTTTGGGGAAGCTTCAAAACTTTGGACAGTAGGAACTAGCTGTAATAAGCAGATATATAGAAGGTAGACCTTTGTTTATGGCTTGGCACCACTTCCTATATCCCCCTGCTTCTTGATATGCACAGATACAAGCAGGCATCTATATTTCCTACTGTAGCTTTCAATTACTCCAAATTCTCTGCCCTTCCACTATGCTTGACTGTACACTCAAACCAAGAGTCAAAATAAAATTTGATTTCCTTTAGTTACTTCTTCTGAACTGTTCAACTGTAGTGATTAGAACAGTAGCATAGTATCCTATCATGTTCTGTCTGTTAGATGTGAGGCAATAGGCTCAGGTCACATGACATGAAGGAACCATCAAAATATATGAATTTGAGGAACTAAAGATTACTAGGGGCCATATTAGAGGCTGCCCATCATATCCATCTTCTGGAAGCAACAAATTAAATTGTTCTCAATTCAAAATCGATTCACAGATGTCAGGACAGCTAAACTCTCCCAATCACAATATTAGCTTATAGTCCAAAGTATTTTCATCTAACCTTCACCAAGAATGGATTGAGTTCCTCAACTATACTTTTTCTATGGGCATAGTGGCATATACCTGCTATGATCCTAGCACTTACAATGTAGAGGCAGAAGGCTTGGGAGCTTAATGTCAGAATCAACTACAAAAGGAGTCCAAACAAAGCTATACTTATTAACATTTATTCACCAAAGATAAAGCACATAGTATGAGGGGCATAGAAGATGATGGCACTGAATAAGCATGATGTATGAGTGGCAAGGTGGAGCCTAGAGACTGGGCTGGGAGCTACAGACCACAAGACCTGGAAAGCCATATGTGAGAAGAGTCCACATGGTACATAGCACAAGTGGGTATGTCCTCTGGTCATTCAACTGGTCCATGGAGGCCAAGTGTCCAGCCCCCAGTGACTAGATGCATACTTGACTGTGAGCTGCAGCTGTGCTCTATATCTAGGACCTGGTATCTCATACTGAACTATGGGCCATGAAGTACCAGTATCTGGATCTGCTGGCCCAGGGGAGAACCAAGGAGAACTGGTAGATCTGACCCCAGACCACTCCCCTCCAGTGCATATAAAGTCCAATGGTCCAGTGGCTCAAGGGCGGGGTCTGCAAAGCCCAACCCAGCCTGTCAAGCCAGTGCCTGCACTCTCTCTGGCTGAACAGTGTGTTATAAACTACCAACCTCAGTGTCTGTTGGCCTAGAGGGGAAGCCAGGGTGTGGATATGGGATAGATCTGACTTCTGACCACCCTGCCAGTCCACATAGGGACCCAGGTCCCATGCAGGAGGTGGGGAGGGGGTCAAGGAGCCCAGGCAGCTACAGACACGTTCTCAGGTTCTTGGCTACTGTGCATTACTGCTGTCTCTGATGGACTGAACCTATGTCCCATGGCCAGAGCAAGAAAGGGCAGGTGGAAGTCTAAGACAGCAAGTGGCTCTTGAACTCTGGCAGACTGATCCAAGGTCCCAGAGCCCCAGTGGCTGAGGACATGGTTGACAAACTGCAGCCAAAGGCAGGTAGTACCTTCACTATTTTGGACTGGATCTTGGGGTGCAAAACACCAGCAATAGCCTCTGCTGGGGCAATGAGGAGCCCAGGGTGTGGAACAAAGTCCCCCAGAGCTAAAACCAAGTCACCTGCCTAATCCAGAGCGTTTTCTGAACCCCAAACATACTATGCTCAACAATCTGTGAAGTCCACCAGAAAATACCTCCAAACATCAGAAACAGCAAGCGGACTAAAGGCCATCCTAAAAACACAAACAACAAAAGCCAAAACAATATGATATCTCCAGAACACAGTTATCCCAAAAAATTCAACCCTGAGAACTAAAGCACAACTGAAGAACAAGAAATTGACCTCAAATCCTTAGTAATGAAGATGATAATGGAGGAAACTGATAAAATCCATAAACAAATTCAGGAAGATGAGACCAAACAAATTGAGGACATTTGAGAGGACATGACAGAAGCCTATAGAAAGGAAATGGATGAATCATTGGAAGAAATTTAGGAAAATGCAAACAAACAGATGAAGGATATCAAGTTTAAGACATGAAAATGAAAATGGAAACAATGATAAAAACAGACAGAAGAAAGTCAGGAACAAGAGAACTTAGAGAAGAAAAGAGGAAATGAAGAGTTAAGTATTGCTAACAGAACTCAAGAGATGGAGGAAACATTCTCAAGTGTAGAAGATACAGTAGAAGTATATAATGCAACCATCAAAGAAAATGTTAACTATGAAAAGTTCATGACACAAAACATCCAAGAAATCAAAGACACCATGGAAAGATGAAACCTGAGGATAATAAGCATTGAGGAAAGAGAAGATATCTGGCTCCAAGGTCCAGGAAATATCTGCAACAAAATCACTTAAGAAACTTTCCCCAACTTAAAAAAAAGAAATGTATATAAACATACAAGAGACCTACAGAACACCAAATAGAATAGACCTACTGCAACATAATAATAAAAACACAAAATGTACAGACCAAAGAAAAGATATTAAAGGCAGCCATGTAACATATAATGGCAAATCTATCAGAATTACATTTGACTTCTCAGCAGAGACCACAAAAGCCAAAAGAGCCTGAGCAAACGTCCTGCAAACCCTAGGAGACCACAGATGCCAGTCCAGATGACTATATCCAGTGAAACTTTCCATAACCATTGATGGAGAAAACAAGATATTCCTTGACAAAATCAAATTCAAACAGTACCTATCTACAAATCGAGTCCTACAGAAGTTATTAGAAGAAAAACTCCAACCCAAAGTGACAAACTACAACCAAGATAACACAGGAAATACATAACTTCACTGTAGCAAAACATAACCACAAAAACACTCTACTACAACCAATATCAAAATCAGGGGATTTAATATCCACTGGTCATTAATATATTTCAAAATCAATAGACTCAATTCTCCAATAAAAAAGACACAGACTAACAGAATGGATGCATAAACAAAACCCAACATTCTTCTGCATTCAAGAACACATCTCAGGAACAATGATAGACATTACCTCAGGATAAAAGGTTGGGAAAATGTATTCCAAACAGGCACAAAAAGCAAATTGGTGTAGCCATTCTATATCCAAGAAAATAGACTTTCAACCAAAATTAAGCGAAATAGAGGAAGAAGGACACTTCGTTCTCATCAAAGGCAAAGTCAACCAAGATAACTTCACAATTCTGAACATCTACACCCCCAATATAAGGGCACTCACATTTTTAAAAGAAATATTAACAAAGCTTAAACTACACATCAGTCCCACACATTAGTAATAAGAGACTTCAATATCCTACTTTCACCAAAGGATACCTCAACAAAACAGAAACCATGGTGGGCACTAGACTCTTAGTTACACTCTCTTGGTCTTTTTTGCATTATTTTCTTTTCTTGTTCCTTTCTTTTTTCCAAATGGAAGTATTAAAATTTCTACAAGCTGAAGCTTTAAACTTATTCTGAACCTCTACCCAAGTGGTTATGCAATTGTTCAAATGATAAAAAGAAACTAAATGATACGTAATGGCTTTCCTTGGAAATCTCTTTAGCTAAATCCTTAAGATGATTAGGCATAACTTTTAACTTTCTATGCTACCAGAGATAAAAATTGTTGCTAAATGTCTTCTCTGGTCCTGTAAGATTTCTCTCTTGTTGTCCACAGTGCCAGCCCCCTTATAGTTCAGTATTTCATAAAAAGTAGGATGAAAGCAATTCAATAAGAACCAGAACATTTCTCATTTTACTGTTTGCATCTTCTATATACTGCCCAATTCCAAAGCAAAAAGCACATGAGCTCAAAGACAAGCTGGCATTCAGTATCGTGACTGGACATATAAAAGCAACCATAAGGAATGAATGATTTATTGTTTCTTTCCATGGCAGGAGTGAGCCAACATGAAATATACAGAGTGTTGGGTGAGCCTTGAAGTTCTATAGACATCTACACTTCCTGTATGCCCTTTTCTACCTGCCTGAAGACATAATGTGACCAACTGACTTCATATCTTCTCCACCGTGACACACTATATCCCTTCAAACTTTATGATAAAGGTGTCAAAGTGCTCCTTGTCAGGTGTAATTGTCACTTCAACAAGAAAAGTAACTAACATATATGTAGTTTTAAATAATCCTTTAAACATTTCTACTATCTAGCCAGTAGCAAACAGTAAATATCAGGCATTATCATCGGAATTAGGCATGTTTAAAAAGGAACTGAACTGGTGAGATGGCTCTGTAGGTAAGGATGAACTGAGGTGCATCCCTGAATGTACAGGTTAGAAGGAAAGAATTACTTCCTGCAATTAAGTTGTCCTTTGATCACTACACGTTGGCAATCTGAAACATACACACACACTCATATGTAAAATATCATATTTAAGATGCAAATAATTAACTTCTTGAACTTGATTGAGAAGATTGACAATAAGAATATTAAGTAAGTAAGTAAATAAATAAATAAATAAATAAATAAATAAATTGGTACCAAAGCAAATTAAAAATACTATGTATGACAGAAGTACTACACAGTGGATTTGAGGCTTCAGAACAACTTCTTTGCAAAAGTGATATTTATTCTGTGACTGAATGCCTTGAAAACATTAACAGTGAACAAGGAAATGGGCAAAATAATGAATTAATGAATAAGTAAAACTGAGACAAATGAGAAGAAATATGCCAGTAAAGGAGCTTCTGGATGTAAGAACACTCAGTCTCAGGCATCTCACTTCCTCACAGATAAGTCATACTTAGGAAATATTTTTGCTTGTTACAATTAGGACATTTTAGTTATAAACACTAACCAACTTAAAAATCAAAATTATTACCATAATGTGAGGTTTGGACCAAAGGAATGAAGGCCAAATATTTGAACTCACTGCTACTTGCATAGTCACAGTCATGAGTTCATACTACTTGCATAGTCAGGAGGACTTTCTATAGGGCACAGTTATTCAAATTACCAGTGATAAACTTAGTTTGTGTCATCCTCACTTTGCAAATTCATAGGAGAGTGTCTCATTTTTTCAGGTTGCCCCAATGTTGTGAGTGTCCTCAGTTTTTTCAAAGCAAAGATATACATTTTTAAGGCAAGAAATAGAAAGGGATAGTAGACTGGTTATGGTGGCAGACTTGTAATCCACCACTAAAGAGACTTCATGAAATAGGCCAGCCTGAGCTACATAGAAAATCGTTCTCCACACACCCCAAATGAACAATAGATGGTGACCACTTCTCTAAAAAATACTCTGTGAAGATTAACAGTCTGATATATTTAAGCAATGAATGAAAAGTATCCTTGAGGTATATGGATGCCGATGGTAGCTTCTATGATTTAAAGGTTTAAAGAAAAAAAGTGTGAGATTTTGGTTCTGTCCAAAAGATGAGAGACGTCTTCTAAATAAACCTTTCTTCCTCCTTTATCTAGTAATGAATATGGCATTGGAAACTATGAATTGAAAGTCAGAAAAGCTAAACAAGATGCTTACAAATGCCTGTTTCTTATAGACATAGACTAAGGGTACCAGTTGTCAGTCTCCAATCCTACAAGAAGCCCTAAGCCTCATAAACAGGATAAATGTCCAGATGGCAGCAGATAAGGGCTTGTGTTCTCAGTTTGTCTATACCAATTCCTTCCTGTTCTATCTCTAACATTTATCCTCCTATATATTTAAAAATATTAATTCCTAGGATGATTCAATTTTTTCTTACATAAAATGTCTTTGAGTATGTAATATTTTCACACAAAGGAGCTATTTTTGGCACTTAAAAATGCTTTTCTTAGGTTCTTTAAAAACAAGACAAGTTAACTCCTGGGAATATCCAGCGTACCTCAAATAAGATGATGAGCATCAAAGAACCTTCTTATGGAGTTGGCATCAAAGGTAGCAAACCAGCCAGTAGGCAAAATGTTGTTTCTGCAACAATGAAAATTCTCCCTAAAAAGGAGCAAGCACAGGTGCAGGCAGAGTTGACAGCCAAACTCTGCTATGACAGGGTAAGCAAGTCCTCAATAGTTCCTGCCTTGCAAATTTGTCTGTCAGAAATATTGGACTAGAAGGGCAAAGAGGTACTCAAACATTACAGGGTGTTAGGTAACTTTTCAGGCAGTAAACTATCTTAGTCATTTTTTCAGCTTGGAAATTGCTAACCTGCACTTATGGTTCAAGTCTCTGATGGGGTTAAAGACCAGATAGTTTAGTCTTACAATTAAGCTTAGCTGAGTGTAAGGATGTTTTTAGATCAAAATAGATGTTTTAAGTTAATAGAGATGAGATATGGTAGATAGTGATTTTCATTCAGAAATTTGGACCCAACAAGATAGTAAAGATGTTTACTTCAAGTTTATCAAATACAAATGGCCAAATCACTATGAATGTAACATTTATATAATTCCTGATTGTCTCATGTTTCTTCCTGCTGTATCTAGTTTATTTTATGCATGTGTGATAATATATACCTATATGTTTAAAAAAGAAACATAAAAATGGAAAATGCTTTTCTTTTCTTCTGGAAAAAAATAATTACTCACTTTCTAGTAGTGCACAAAATTCCTTCAAATAATATGGAAAAAATGAGAAGACACTAAATTCCAAAGAGATAAAATTCTTCCTCCACTTTTAATGTTTTACAAACAGTATGAAGCTGCCTATACAAACAGCATAAAGGAGGCTAATAGTTACACAAATGTCTCCAGTGGCCTCTACTATTGCACCTTCACCCTTGCCATATAAAGAAGAGTCATCATAGTAAAACTTCAATAGTACAGAATCACACCTTCATCAATACTAGAGCTCAGAGGAGGAGAAATATTAGCTATCAACACTTTTTCCCCACGTCTTTCTCTCCATCTGTCTTTCTGCCTGTCTTTCTGTCTGTCTGTCTGTCATTCCTTCCTTTCTGGGAAAATTTCACAAATATCTATATATAATTGTTCACACATACTCCAGAGACATATTGGAAATGCAAGAGAAAAATTTAAGGCAATAATCAACAGATTAGAACTCCCTTTTATCTAATAACTTACTCCTTACTCTGGGGCCATTATTTTCTCTAATAAAGAAAAAAATTAGACTGTTAGGAAATGAGATTTACCTAGTTTGGTGATCAAGTTGATACTATAAATGAAGGACATATAATCTAAGTGGATATAAAAAGACTAAAATGGCACACTGCTTAATATCTTTCTTTAAAATCTACATTTCAAATTAATTCTTAGTAAATGATGTTAAATATTTTGTTCAAAAATAGATCATGCTACATACTGTTTTTTATTGAATTTAGTCACAAAATGGCCTCTCATTTTGCTAGGATTTTTTTCTGGATTTCTTGGGAATCAAATTAGGAAAATTTCCAAGCTATGTTAGCTCTTAAAAATTACAAGGGCACAACTTAGATCACATGCACTTTTGAGATGCTAATTATTGAGCAACTGGTCTAGAAAAATAAAAATGTCTTCCAGAGAGCGTAATCAGAATAAAGCTATTTTTTAAGTCTTCATATTTTGGATAACTAAAATTAACTAACGAGTTAAAAGGATAAATAATTAATCTATGAGATTATTATCTATAATGTAAAATAATAAATAAATAACTAGAGGTGGAATCACAATAAAGCCACATAAAGTGAAACAAATTTCTACAAGATATTGAATCCCACTAACCAGGTAAAGTAAGCTGGTGTTATATTAAAGTGCTAAAAATGCTAAACCATGTTTCATTGTGTTTTCTTGGGTACTCAGTTTTCTACTACGCTGCATACAGAATTTACAGTACTGTGGAAATCAGTATGGGAGGTTCATCAAAAAATTAAAAACAGAACAATCATATCTCAGCAGCCCCAACCCTTGGTATACCTGAAAGACTCTGTCCTAGTTTTATTTCTGTTGTTTTGATAAAATAACTGACAGAAAGCAATTTAAGGGAGAAAGGGCTTATTTTTGCTTACAATTAAAATCATAGTCAATAATTGTAGGGAATTCATAGTGGCAGAAATTTATATTAGCTATTCATGTCATCTCCATAGTCAAGAACAGAAAGAGATTAATGTATATATTCCAATTTGCTTGTTTGTTTGTGCTCATCTGCTTTTCTTCACTCTTGCATAGTTCAAGATGCCTAGCTTAAGAAATGGCGCCACTCACAGTTGGCTAGATCTTTAAAAACAGGACCATAGGCCACCCTAATGTAGACATTTCTTCACTAAGGCTCTTTCCTAATGATTACATGTTGTGTCAAGTTGATAATTAAAACTAGACATTATAGACTTTCAGTCAACATTCCACATAAATTCTTGCACTACTCAAAATAGCTGAAATATGACATTTTCCAAGATGTCCATCAACAGATAAGAGGATAAAGAACATTCACCATATATAAGATATAAAGTTCTATTCAACCATGGAAGAGAACAAAAATGTCTCATGCATAAAAAAATGTATTCATCTGGATATGATTATATTAAATGGAATAAAACTCAGAAAGATAAATGTCATGTTTGCTCTTGTTTGTTGATCTTAGATATTATATAAATGCAAAAAATTATAGTCATATGTAGCCTTTGAAAATACAGGTGAGACTAAGGGAATCAGTGAGAATAACAAGAAAAGGAGACAGCAGGCTACCGAGAAGAGACTTGATACCCTATGAGCATATACAGGGGGAGGTAATCCCCCTCAGGAACAGTCATAGGGGAGGAGAATAAGGGGAAAATGGGAGGGAGGGAAGAACGGGAGGATACAAGGGATGGGATAACCATTGAGATGTAACAAGAATAAATTAATAAAATAAAATAAAAAGAAAAGATAAGGAGGAAAGTGGAGGGAAGAGAAAGAAGTATGGTCAAAATATGTAAATCACTCATATTAAACCATCTTCATAAAACCCACAACTATATCAAGTAAACATATGCAAATAAAAATTACAGCACTATGATTCTTCCCACATGATAGGTTTTTAATCTTGATGTTTACTCTTCATTTTTATCATTGCATATCATATGTCATTCTCCATTCTTTTGCTCACTGACTCCTCATTGCTGTTTTTCTAATCACTGCTGTTTCTTATTGATAACACCTTGTAGTGCTTTAAATGAAAATGGCTCCCATATACTCATAGGGAGTGGCATTGTCAGAAGTCTGGCCTTGTTGGAGTAGGTGTGGCCTTTTGGGGGAAAGTATGTCATAGGGGGTAGGCTTTGAGGTTCAGAAGCTTAATCCATGCCAAGTGTCACTTTCTCTCTCTTCTGTTTACTGATCTAGATGTAGAATTATCAGTTCCTTCACCAGCTCCATGTCTAACTATGTGCTACCATGCTTTCTGCGATGATAATAATGAACTAACTCACTGAACCTGTAAGCCAGCTCCAGTTAAATGTTCTTCTTATAACAGTTGCCATGCTCATGGTGTCTCTTCACAGCAATAGAAACCCATACTTACGATATATCTTGTTTGACCTTGTGTTTTAAGCAACCAGTGGTCAGGCTCTTTCAGACCTGTTGCCAGATCTCTTTCTACTCACTATTTCCAGAGCCATATCTAGACTAGTACATTGTACAAATGCTTGTAGGGCATGTTTAAAAGCATCACATAAAGAGCTAACTCTTATGAATGTTTCTGCTCCTCGAGTGAGATTTTGGAACCTTGTGAAGCTAGACTTCATTCTTATATCCAAAAAATGATTCAAACTACTCTTAGAAATCTACTTTTTGTATTTTTAACTTGGAGGGTCTCCAAAGATAAAATAAAATAAAATTTTATTGTTGGATGTTAAATATGAATTGTAATGTTTTGCCTACTGTTCATGTTAGAAATCACAGCCTGTATTTTAAGTCAATAAAGTTCAGAGGCAGGTGGATCACTGTGAATTTGAGGACAGCCTGGTCTACAAAGCAATTCTAGGACAGCCAAGGCTACACAGAGGGACCATGTCTCAAAAATACAAAACAAAAAGACAATAAAGTTCTTTATATTTAAAAAAAAAAAGAAAGAAATCACAGCCTGGTACACAGCACAATTTTCCAGTTGGCTAGGCATTTCTCATGATCATGAGAAAAGCATTTTCATGCATAAAAGAAAGGGTGTGTTTTCTGTCATTCTACTAGTAGAATCTTCTTCCAAAGAAAGTCAAGAAGATTCCAATTCTTTTTAATGAAAGAATAGCCTTTCCTCAGGGGAACACAACCCAGGTAACTTACCTACACTAGGCATATACAAGACACTGCACTTCTTCGGGTTTATATAAAAGTTTAAGGGCTCAGTGGGCAAATTGTTTGCTGTACAAGTATGAGGAACTGTGGTTGAGGGCCCCAAACCCACAAAAAAAACTGCATGTGGTGGTAAATATTTGTAATCCCAGAACAGAGGAGTTAGGAATAAGAAGATCCCGGGGGATATTTGGCCAGCCAGCCTAACCTGCTGATGAGTCCCAGACCAGTCTTATAAAAACTGTGGAATATTACTCAGCTATTAAAAACAAGGAATTCCTGAAATTTGTGGACAAATGGATTGAACTAAATGATCATAATGAGTGAGTTAACCCAGAAGCAGAAAGAATCAAATGGTATATACTCACTTATATTTGGACACTAGCCTAAGGGACATGTCCTATGAAAGTCATCACTTACCAGGAAAGTGGTACAGAGGGGAGGACATTCTAGTGGGACTCCAGGTGAAAGAATCATGGGAGAATGGGGAAATAGAAGAATCCAGAGGAACCTAGAAACATACAAGAAGAACATTATGATGGGCAGATCTGGGCCCAGGGGTCTTGCTCAAACTATGGTACCAGCCAAGGACAATACATGCAGTAAACTTCAAACCCCTACCCATATTTAGCCAATTTACCGGACATTCTCCACAGCTGAGTAGAGAATGGGGTCTGACTTTCACATGAACTCTGCTGTCCCATATTTGACCATGTCCCTTGGATGGGGAGGCCAGGTGGCACTCAGAGGAAGGATAGCAGGCTACCAAGAAGAGACTTGATACCCTATGAGCATATACAGTCACAGTCATAGAGGAGGGAAGTAGGAGGAAAGCAGAAGAGAGAGAGGAATGAGAGAATACAAGGACTAGGATAACAATTGAGATGTAATTTGAATAAATTATATATATAATATGAATACATTATATATATGAAAAACAAAGTGGAAGTACCCAAGGAATTCACATGCACATACCTATGTGCATACATATGTGCTCATAAAATGCAAAGCTTAAAACAGACAAGAAGCTTAAATGTTAAACCTAAAGAATTCTGAGCCACCCTAAGTCCTCCATTCATTAAGTAAGTATCCAAAGGAAAACTTTGTCTAGTGATTTTCTTTGGAGAGAAATGCAAAGGCTTTCCTGGCATTGTGCTCACGATTTTATCTATCCACCCACTATGTATCCATTCCCCTTTACCCTTATAAGAAATTCTCCTTGAGGCTCTTCCCTCGTGAGGCCTTCTTCATAGACCCATGATATTGATATTCTTCCCCATCTTCTTCTTTCTTGAATTTTTTGATTACCCCCCACCTGCTACTGCTGACATATCTCACTCAGGACCTGCCTGTGGACCTTCTGGGTCAATATTGGTGCTATTTCCAACATAAATAGGACCATGAGGTAGTGAAGTTTTAATCTCGATATAGCCTATCTTCTTGATGCTATAAGTCTCTTTCTCTTTTATGTATATATGACTCAGGTTTTTAAATGTTCTTTATCTATCAATAAAACTAATAAAGGGCTCTATAAATGTTTCTAAAACCAATCTCTCTTATGGAGTAGTTTTACCAGTCATAAACTCAGGATACTATTATTTAAGTTAGTTAAGATACTTTAAGATTACACAAAGAAGCCAATTTTATCACACTATTATCACTATTGTGTCATTTTAGCTCAGACAGGTTAATTTAAGAAAAGAAAGTAATTTCAAAGGCAGTAAGCTACAATCACATAGGAAAGTCTCTGACAGCTGGCTGTAATTTTCTGAAAATTAATGAAATCATCACCCCTTAAAGTTTTCTCTAAAGCTACACTGAAAGGAATGTCATCTTCCTAAATTTAACTCCTGGCAAAAGAAACAATAATAAAACTTAGGAAGACTTTTCATACATCTGAGAGTATACATTTTTTTACTAAACAAAATTTTCATCTGAGCAAATTATATTTTGTGGCAAAAAAATGAATCAGTGCGGGCTGTATCATAGAGCTAAAGAAGAAACTTCAAAGAATGACCCCTAGGTATCTGCTGAGAATAATCAACCAAAATAAGAGAAAAGCCAGGGTCTTACTTCAGCCCTATATTCACATAATGCAAGCCACGTATCTAAGCAAGATTGTGACAAATGTCACAGATATCTAGTAGCTTGCATAGATCATCAACTGAAAACCAACTTTTGGAGAATGAAATAGTTTCATCACCATAAATTATAAAACACAAAATGTGCTGACTTGCATAAAATTTACATAAAGCTACATAAATGATAAGAGCCACCAGAATATGTATGTATGTATGTATGTATGTATGTATGTATGTATGTATATGTATGTATCCTTCCTCTTCCATTACCTAAAACTCCATATTTGAAAATTAGAGATAAGCTTTGGAGACCTTGCTTGTAGAGTTCTTTGAAAAATGTTACTTCAGAATTCATATTAAAAGATTAAGTAAATAACTACAGAATGTTGATCTGCTTGACTAATTTGAACCCAGGTGAATGGTTAATCTTCACTTTAACATGACCAGGTATGGAATCACCTAGGAAACACATCTCTAGACATGTATAAGACTAGGCTTTTTCTAGAGCAGCTTAACTGAAGAAAAGCCACCCTGAATGTGGTTGTCATCATTCTATGGGTTGGAGTCTTACATCAAATTTAAAGAATAAAACCTACCATGAACACTCATCTTTCTTGGTCTCATACTACCCAGCAGCTTCCTCAGTTTTCTGCCACCATGCCTTCCCTACCTACCATGAGGAACTTTTCACTCACAAAGTGCCCCAATAATGCCTTTACTACTCAAATTGTTTTGTCTAGTGTTTTGCCATAGCCAAATAATACAACCATTTTATAAAACCCTGAGTGTTGAACCTGGTCATGTAACTCACTAGTGGAGTGTTTGTTTAGCATATACAAGATCACACACTTGATCCTAGGCAAATACAAACTAAACAAACAAAAGCTTCATAATTTTTTTAAAAATGTCTAAAATTCCCCCTTTTTTCATTAGAGGATGGTTGAAGTAATTGTCATTTAGGAAAGTAGACTCTGATCCTTTGGTATGTGTGTGTGTGTGTGTGTGTGTGTGTGTGTGTGTGTGTGTGTGTGTGTGTGTGTGTGTATGTGTGTATTATATGTATTTAAATTTTTAAATTGTTTCTACTATTAAATGAAATATGGGAGAGTCCCTGGTATGGTTATGTGAAAAATAATTTGAGAACTATGATAAAAGTTTAAAATCCTAAGATCTAATCTGAAAGACCCCAATTTGGATGGGTGTGGGAGAAACTTAAAACAACTATCTAAAGTTAGCACCATTGAAGATTACACCACAGTTTTTCAAGGTACCAGATTTAGAAGTTCTCAAACTGGAAGACAATGAAACATCCTGAGGACACTAAAACAGCTTAGATCCACATAACCTCTCTTTGCTATTAAGCATCCTAAATTTCCTAACTTCAATAGCAGGGACTGTAATTCACTTAGTGGGTTACTTCTCTAGAACTCAAGATGCCCGTAGTTCTCTCTTCAGAACAGCAGAAACTAGATACGGTAGCACATGTCTATAATTCCAACCCTTGGAAGATGGAGGCAGGAAGATTACAAATTCAATGTCAGCTTCAGTACCATAGTAAGTTTGAGGTCAGCCTGAGGAGCCTTTACTTCATAGAGAACAACTGAACAGCTCACTCTCCACACTTGTGGGGGGAGAGGTGACTGACTCTGACATGAACTCTTCCTGATTGGATCACTTCCCCTTGGTGGGGAGGCCTGGTCACACACAGAAGAAGGGGAAGTAGGCTATCACAACCTGATAGGCTGTGGTTATATGGTGGAGGAGGAGGTCCCCTTCTGTCAGAGTTCTAGAGGAGGGAAATAGGATGGTAAAAGAAGAGAGAGTGGGAACAGGAAGATACCAGCAAGCGGCTAACATTCAGCATGTTATCTGAATAAATTATAATAAATGAAAAATTTTTTTAAAAGTTGTCAAAACTTGCTCTATATCAAGAATCAGGAGGAAAGCCTGCGTTCAAATCTTAGTGTCTTAGATGAGGGGCCAGGTCAATATAGAACATCGCCTAATGTGCATTTAGGAACTAAGTTTAATCTCAGGCACACCTTAATGTTTTCCACTAACTCAATTTACATCTCACATCTTACAGCTCTATATGTGACTGTGAGGGCATACATTTAATACATTAAAAATAATAAATCAATTTGATAACAATCTCTGAGTTATGGGAGTTGGATAGAGTTTGAAATTTTATGAAGAAAATAAATACACTTGTGAATTAATTTGTCATAAAAGGAATTACATAAAAACCTATGTCCACAACATAAGTTTTGTGGAGTGGAGACACATGTCTAATCTGACTTAAACTGAATTCTAGCCAAATTCTACATGAGAGCTTTACAAAATGACTCACATCCCATTTCTAGGCATAAGTTCAGACACAAAGAAAATAAGATAAATACAACTGTGCAGATGGCACAGCAGGTAAAATTCTTGCTTTATGTCTTGGTTTCCTTTTCTGTTGCTGTGATAAAATAACTTGACAAAAGCAACTCAAAGCATGAAGGACTTATGTTTACTCATGGCTCAAGGGTAAAGTCTATCACAGTGCTCAAGGCACCTGGGGACTGACACAGTTGTCACATTGCAACCACAGTCAAGAACAAAGAAGAAATGAGTACAAGGGAGGGCTCAGCTCAGTTTCTCTAATTTACTCACTCTAGGATCTGTTACCTAGAAAACAATAAATACCCTCCTATGGGGTTCTCACATCAGTAAATGCACTCAAGAGCATTCCCCACAGGCATGTGTCTGCCTGACTCCCAGGTGAATCTAGACTCTGTCAAGTCAATAATTAACAGTAATTATCACACTATGCAAATGTGATGTCTGAGTTCAGATTCCCAGAACTCAGGAGCATGACATGGCACCATGAGCTTGAATTCTATAGCAAGATGCGATGCAGAAAAGAAAAAATTCTGATAAAACATCTGGGCCAGCTAACTGACAAACACAGCAATAAACAAGAGTCCTGCCTCAAATAAGATGGATGATGCAGATGGAAACTTGAGGTTATTCTCTGCTCCAAACATATGTGTCCTTGCATTAATACATATACAGAATTGACACACACAAAGATGTTCTTTTTATTGGGGAAACAGTAAGTAGCATGATTCTGTGCATAACGGTACTTGTTACCAAGCTGTATGACCTGAATTATATCCCTGAGACCCACGTGGTAGGAGAGAGTAAAGATGACCTCAACAAGTTGACCCTCCACACACAGGTTGTAGCCTGTGAGTACCCACTTTCCACCTACCCCCACATACTCACACAAAAATTAACTAGTGTAATGAAAAATATGAATACATAAATTTAAGATGTAAAAAGGGAAATTAAGTTTTTAGTTCGTTTTTTATTTTTTTTACTTTGTTTTTTTTTCCTTTATTAATTTATTCTTGTTACATCTCAATGTTTATCCCATCCCTTGTATCCTTCCATTCTTCCCTCCCTCCCATTTTCCCCTTATTCCCCTCCCCTATGACTGTTCCTGAGGGGGATTACCTCCCCCTGTATATGCTCATAGGGTATCAAGTCTCTTCTTGGTAACCTGCTGTCCTTCCTCTGAGTGTAACCAGGTCTCCCCCTCCAGGGGACATGGTCAAAGGCGAGGCACCAGAGTATGTGAGAAAGTAATATCCAACTCTCCACTCTACTGTGGATAATGTTCTGACCATTGGCTAGATCTGGGTAGGGGTTTAAAGTTTACAGCCTATATTGTCCTTGGCTGGTGCCTTAGTTTGAGCGGGACCCCTGGGCCCAAATCTGTCTATCATAATGTTCTACTTGTAGGTTTCTAGGACCCTCTGGATCCTTCTACTTTGCCATTCTCCCATGCTTCTCTCATCTAGAGTCCCACTAGAATGTCCTCCCCTCTGTCTCAGTTTCCTGATAAGTGAAGGCTTTTGTGGGACATGCCCCTTGGACTAATATGCAGATATAAGTGAGTATATACCATTTGAGTCTTTCTGCTTCTGGGTTAACTCACTCATTATGATCATTTCTAGCTCAATCCATTTATCCACAAATTTTGGGAATTCCTTGGTTTTAATAGTTTAGTTTGTTTTTTAAATTTAAGTAATTCTTAATTTCCTGAAGTATTTTATCTCAAGGAGCTAATTATTACATAATGTCTCCACTCAGTCATTCATCTAAAACATGGTGCTGTCTGAAGGAGCCTTTCATGTTTTGGATTTGAGTGAGGGACTGCCTGTCTGTAGCAGATACAATGCTGTGGCAGTGGTCAATATTCTAGACGCAGTAGAAGAGGCTTTCTGGATACAGCATCAGCCTGGCAGTGAATACAATGAGCTATGTCACTTTCAAGTTGAGTCCAGTTTTGAAACCCTAGGAAAAACCATCACACTGCTGTCACAGGCACCAGATAATTGGGATTCATTGCACAACCTACATTCTCCAAAAGATGATTGACGTCCTTGCAATGTATGCTGGGTGTGAGTGACCGCATTGTCAAAACTCAGCACATAAAATCTCAAAAGGTTAATTGAAATTCAGTTGAATATCCAGGTATGAAAGCAATTTTCACATATTTTAATAGGTAGTTTTAAATGTTGTGATTGAAGTATTTTATCTTGGCTTATGTTATTTGCAAGTCACGTGAAATGTTGATGATCTGAAATGAGGTTTCTTGTAGTTGTAAAATAGGTATCAGAGTTTGAATATTTCAGGTTTTTTTATGCAAACATATGTAATCTCTTTAGAGATTTTTAATTTACTACATTTTCAAACAATGATATTTAGTATATATAGGGCTAAGTATAACAATGACATTCCTTTTATTTTTAAAAGCTTGTAATTTGACCATTAAAAAGGAAAATGATGTATGAACATTATATTTGCTGGTAACGAGGATCAAATGCTATGTATTCCAATTTCACTGATGCTATTTAAACCCAATTATACAATTTCAGAACTCAAAAAGCTGAAGCAGGAGGACTTGACATTCAAGGCCAAAATAGTAGTAATAAATAATAATAATAATAATAATAATAATAATAATAATAATAATAGTAATAATAATAATAATAAAGATCATAGTAACACTACTATAGCTAAGCATAGCCTGTGGTTTGAGTGTAACCAACCCCCACAAGCTCATGCTTTTGAAAAACTGGTCCCCAGCTAGCGGTGTTGTTTGTGACTTGGGACATGGAGCCTAGCAGGAGGCAGATGTTTGTCCAGGAAGAGATCTTGGGGAATAATGCCTTAGCTCTGATTCCCATGTTATCTCTGCTTTCTGATCTGTACAGTCATGAGCAATTAGCCTCTTGCCCTTGCCAAAGTGTCAGCCTTTCCTGACATTATGGCTTCCCAACTATGAGCAAGGGTCCCCTCAACCCTGAGACAATATAAAACCCTTCCCTCCAGTTGCATCTTGTCACAAAGGAAACAGTAGCAAGCAGTCTGGGAAATCAGGACAAGAATATCACTCCTACCAGATTTTTCCATAGTTGGTCCATACTGATGCCTACAAGATGTAGAATTATAATTCTTGAATCATTTTGATTTGTATCTCAAAAGATCCCTTAATAACACACTCCTTTGCAGAGCCTAAAAATCATACAAACATCCTTAAATATAATTTAATTCAACCTCAGCTTCATAGAAAAGGAAGATTAAAAAACAGACATTAACTGATCTCAATTATACTTAAGACAAAGGTCAAAATTAGGATGCAGGTCTCTAAATCTCAAGCCACATCATCCCAATTTGAATTTAACTATACTTCAAAGTGAGGTAAAAATCACTCCCTTTTTTCACAATGAATTACTCAATCTATGCAAAAAGTACTCCATTCAAAAGCTACTTTAGTTTTAAAAGATACTAGAATGGAGGCTAATTTATTTAAGCAAAAAAAATATGTGATTGAAGTAATTAAATAAATTTTTTGGTCTCTTTCTTCTGTATAATTTGATTTAACAGATTTTGTGACACAACAGTCAACACATAAAACTCACAGAATTAACCAGCAAGAGACTTCTAACTAGAAGTAGAAATGGTGAAGAGAAATTAGCATTATTAATAAGGAAAACTCTGTGCAAAGTAGATAACAGGAAGGTTTTCTGCCCTACAGAAACTACATGCAATAAAGGCAGCAGTTCCCCCAATGAGATGAATTTATATAAACCAAGAAAAGCAGAGTGACCAGTTTCAAAGAGACATTTTATCCATTTGTTAATTCTTTAGAGATTTATTTTATTACTTACTTATGTATTTGTGTGTGTGTGTGTGTAAGTGTGTGTGTATATGTGTGTGTCTATGTATGCACACATGAATGCAGGTGCTTGTGAAGGCTGGAAAAGTCTTCTGATCTCCTGGATCTAGAGACTCAGTAGGATGCAATTAGCCCAATAACGGTGCTCAGAACCAAACCTCTGCAAGAGCAATGCGCTAGTTACTTTTATGTCAACTTGACACAGGCTAGAGTCATTTTGAAAGAGGGAACCTCAGTAAATAAAATGGCCACCAGATAGATTAGCTTGTGATCAAAACTGTTGTGCATTATCTTGATTGATGATTGATATGGAAGGGTCAACTGACTGTAAGCAGTGCCACCTCTGTGCTGATGGCCTGAGTGTTTAAGAAAGCAGACTAAGCAAGACACAAGATGCCAGGAAGTAAGGTTCCCTGTGACTTCTGTGACAGTTTCTGTCTCCAGTTTCCTGCTCTGACTTCCCTGTGTGATTCGCTGTGATGTAAAAGTGTAAGTGGAATAAACCAATTTGCTTTCAGTCCCCCTGTTTGTCACAGCAATAACAACCTACGATAATCAGAAAATACTTGTAACTACTTAGCCATCTCTCCAAAGCCCCAAGGAGTTATTCTATTAAAATTCATTAATTTCACATACTGTTACAAAGAAAGAATAAAATCAATTTTCATTTGATAGGAACAGAAAAAAGTGTCCCCTGCCAATGAGCTTATGACATTGACTTGGACATTGCGGATCAGGAAGCACCTAACATCTCCAAGGTCCGAGCATGCATTGATCCCTCTGAAAAGCACAGACTCAGGCAAGACTTTGGCTGCCCACCATAAGAAAATAATAATGCTAGTGATTATTTTAAGAGAGATTTCATCTTATAGAAGTCTCAAGATCAAACAGAAGTACTCATCATTCTAGGTAGCCATGTGACTGAATTGCCTAAGTTTATTCCATCATGCAAATTCAGTAAGATATATCATATAAAAGTCCCTACAACATAGCCTGGTCAGGTTGATGCTTGGTGAATGTTAATTATATCTGTATCACTCAGAGATGCCAGCATAAATATGTTAGATATGATAAATGATTGGGAAAATAAAGCACAAAATTCTACTTTTAAATACTCTGATTCTATTTTGGTTTAATATTTCAGTTGCAATATACTTTCATTGTGTGTTACTGGTGGCCTCAGTGATGGGTGTTTGTCAGTGCTACAGAGTTTGCCTGCCTTACTGAAAAAATTAGTAGAAAAACTTTTTTCTGATAGTGACAAAGGTATCCTGACAAATGCTCATTCTTGACACTTCTTTTTAATTATTCTGGGATAGCCATCTCTTTTCATTTCATATCGCCTTTCTGGAACTATATAATATAAAATTGATTAGCTTACTACACTATAATTTTATCCCCACTCTGGTTTTTCTAAGAATTCTCTGTGAATAGAATTTAATGTGCTATCACAACTGTTATCATTTTTACATGTAGCCTTTGGCTTAATAGAGAGTGCTAGACCCTTATATGTTCTTTGAGTATTTAAGAATATGAACTCATAGGGATGAATTCAGTTCAGAGTTGGTTACTGTGTTGCTGGTGTTTGTTCATTGCTTGTTGTGTGTTGTTACATTCCATCTCCCATACTCTTTTTAGTTTTTATTTTGAGACAGACCTATCTGACCTGGTTTGACATTGAGTTTATAGTCTTCCAATTCAGTGTCCTATCTAGCTGAGATCACAGGTCAGTGCCTCCAGGACTGGCTCCAAGTTTTGAGGTTGTCTCTATTCTTGTGCCCTGTAGTAACTGCCTGTGGCTCCTTATCTCTGCCTGTGAGGCTGGAACTATGGAGCCACTTCTAAAGCAATATTTAATCCCTTCCCAGCCTTCTAAGCCAAATAATTTTTTATCCCTTCTTATCGTAAGCCAAGAAAATAGCACTAAGTGAGTTCCTCATGCAGCTTGGCTTCATTAAGTAGTGTTTCCATTTGCAATTACAAACATAAAAACAATAGCCCTGTTCCATCTGCCCCCAGCTAAAAAACAATCTAGATGTTGATTTCTTTCTTTCTCAGATTCCAAGGAAGGGGTATTCTGCCTCACCACGTGGGTACCCTAAGTTGCATAACTATAAGAATTCCTTTTTCTAAAACATAATTACTACATGGTGTCTTAAAGTAGTTCATGCAGTCTAAAATATTTGCAGCTTCTAGAAAGAGTTGAGACAATGCATTTTACAAATATATGATTGTTAGAGTCATTTGAGACTATGCTTGAGAACATTATGACACCAAACTGTTTTCTGTCTTTTCCTTCCACAGTCCATATTTTCCAAGCACCATACCTGACTTAATTTATTAAAATTTAATAAAGGAAAGATGGAAACAGATATAAGCAAAGGAAAATTAACATAAAACCATCTCTTTCTAATAATACTCTCCCTAAAAAAACACTTTTTATTTTGTTTATGAAGGCCAGATCACTAAAAAAACTTTTAGAAGAAGGCATGATAACTCATTTTTCACCAAATCATAAAACAAAAATATGGTCTCATACAAAAGGCTAGCAAAGGCAGAGCCATGGGGCCCTGAACAAAGGCAGGGACTCTTCTTCCTTTTGAACCTTCTAGTGCTTTGAAGAAAACTTGAGGGAAAATATTCTATGAAACCAGTTCAATGAGTTGGAGGACATGCTATTACTATTAATCTTGAAAAATTATTTAAATAGGCAGCAGTTTTATTAACATAAAAAGAAACAAAAACAGCTAGAAAAATAGGAACACATCCTTGTAGAGCATGCAGCAATAAGGCAGTGCTGGCCTGTCCTTTGATACCCACCGCAGGTATCTTTGTTCACTTTCACATTTTTTGCTGATTACAACAGTTGGAAAACTGGTCTCATATTTTTTATCATCTTCAATAATTAATAAATAGACTGTTTCTTGGTAACCATGATCCATTAACATGATGTCAAATCAATTTAATATTATCTTTCTGTCCCCAGTCTCAAGCTGTTCTACATCACCTCACACATGTCCACTCTGTGTCACACAATTGTGTTTTCTGTCAATCAAGTTCAGGAGTTTGGAAAGAGGATAGCAGAGATTATACACAGTATGAAGACTCAATTCCATGCAGGCAACAACAGATTTTGGCTACTATGAGAGAGAAACTGGCTAGCTGCATTACCATCCAATTTAAGGACCTGTACTCAGAGCATGGCTTCTCCAGATGGAACTTGCTAGGCCCTACAGTACTCTTTCTGATGGTCTTATGTACATCGCTGATACTGTGTTGCCCCAAGCTTGGCAATGAATCTTGTCATAACCACTGGACCCCCATTCTCCACAGTGTGCAACATGACATGCAGCTGATATGCCAGGCTGGTTCTCATGAGCTTTAAAAATCCACAGACACTTGATATCTAGAAGATAAAATGTGAAGAAAATATAGAATTTGGAAAGGAACAAAAGAAAATTGTGTTAGAAAAGCAATGACACCAGCCTACAACAGAGATTAAAGGGGGCACTGTACGTTTTACCCCCTAACTACATAACACATTAAGAAGTGCCATTTCAATTGCAGTGCAGCCTGAAGCTGTGGCTGTTATTTCTCTTAACACCACACCAGTTAAAGAATACTGTGTTGACAGTTTTCATCTCACAAATTTGGAGTATGTGATGCAATTTTCCCTTTTAAAAAAGTTCAATAAATAAATTAAAATAACAAAACCCATCTAGTCTCTACAAAGTCCCTTGCTTCCTCCAGGTTTTACTTGACTTTTAATTGCATCAGTCATTCACATTTCTATTAAAGAACACTGCATGCGGTACTCAGGCAGAGGTTTTCCTCTGCAGTTGACAGAACATTCCCTATATATTAAATCATGGAGTGAGTGTGGCTTTCAAATAAGACAAATTGGTGTTTGGCTCCTGGGAAGGAAATAATGTGATGAGAGCCTCCAGCACCCACTGGAGTAGGGTTTTACTGAAGATTGAAATGAAATACAGGCCAGAAGACTAGGATTTTACACATATATAACAATAGTTAGGATATATTCATATTCTAGGTGTATGTCTGTGTGTGTGTGTATCTGTGTGTCTCTGTCTCTGTCTTTCTCTATTTCTCTTTCCCTCCTTCCCTTCCCCCCTCTCTGTTTCTTTGTCTTGTCTGTCTTTGTGTCTCTCTGTGCCTTTCCTTCTCTCTCTCTCTCTCTCTCTCTCTCTCTCTCTCTCTCTCTCTTTCTCCCTTTCTCTCTCTCTGCTTCTGGCATGCATTATTGGGAACTGCTATTTTACTTACCACTATTTCAATAGCTATTTCGAGACTCTATATTTGTTTAACTTTCTTTTTAAATTACTTATTTCATATATATTGTATATGTATTTCATCACTACATATATTTTAATATATATGGAATACATATTTCACCACCATATATATGTATATGTGGTTGTGTGTGTGTGTGTGTGTGTGTGTGTGTGTGTGTGTGTGTGTGTGCATGTATGTTTAAGATAGCACCTGATCCTCTGGAAGTGTCAAGTGTAAATTGCCATGTAGATGCTAGGATTTGAACCTGAGTCCTCTAGAAGTGTACCTCATGTTCTTAAATCCTGAGCTATCTCCCCAAGCCTATATAACAAATCCGTGGTCTCTAGGCTTCATGTTGCTTTGCTGTTGTAAATACTATTCGATATTACATTTTGAAGGGGGAGAATGGGAAGCCATGAGACAACGGGGCATTACTTTAAAGTATGGGGAAATGGCTATAACATTCCAATGCCATGCTCCAAAACATAACCTATGGCTCTGTTCTGCATCACTATGTGTATCCATTGCTTGCTCTCTGTGTGAATAATGGCTTTCTCTCTACTCACACTCCAATGCCAAGCCATTGAGAGAGATTTCCTGTAGGTGACTGCAGTAGAGTTGCCAAAAGAAGTTTTTAAAGAGCCTTCACGCTCTGAATACCCAGAGTCTTGCTTGAAAAGTGTTGGGCAATCCAATTTCAAAGCAGTCAACTTGGGTGAAGCAGTGAGAGTTAAGTAAAATTGACCAAGCAGAAACTTATAAGTGATATTGTTTTAACAGGAATTTGAGGTACAGCCAAGTATTTTGGAATGTTCTCAGACCAAACAAAACCATCATAGTTTTCATTTTTCCAACCTTGTGATTGAGACAAGAAATGAATAGAAAGAAGGAAAAATACAGTTCACAGTTTTAAAATGCAAACTTAAGAGAAAAATCGGATGAGGCAATCATAAAAATGTGGGGCAGGGGAAAAACAGAACCTGTTTTTAGGAAGAAATGCACAATACCCATGTAATAATTAGGGTGGAATAAAAAGAAAAGGATAGAAATCCAAATCCTATACCCACCACTTGCCGAATATACCTGGCCTTAAAAGATGGTTCAGTGATTAGGAGCTCCTCACAGGCACCTAGCTCTCCAGCCCAGGGGATGAGATACCACTTCTAGCCTTGGAGGGCAGTTGAGCAATTGGACTATATAATCACATGTACACATATACATATACACAAATAAAAATAAATCTTCGGGAGGGGGAAGTGTGTCTATACAATGCTTTGTGTTTCTGAGTGACTATGACGGAGCAATGATCTCACATTTTTTAAAGTGGTGAAGTATACTCATAAATATAGGAATAGCCTATCCCCCACTGCCTCTAAGGCCTTCTACCTCCAGCATGCTAGAAGGTCTGCACCATGTCCCTGTGTTACAATGATTTCAGGGGTTAGTGAGGTGTCTTGGTTAGAAAAGGGCTTGTCACAGAGATATGTCCCAGCCCGCAGGACAAATCGAACCGGAGTTCACCTGAAAGAGCAAGTGGGGATTGAAAGTGGGGGACAGAGACACAAGAGATATTGAGTCGAGTCTGGAAATTTCTGATTAAGACTCTCTTTAATGCAGATGAGTAAGACTTTATATAGCAAGATCAATAGGGTTTATTCTAATCCCACTCTCCCTAGCCCCCAGGCAAGAATACAATAGCCTGTTAGAACTTCCCATTTCTCTGAGTTGCTCCCTATAAGAACTTCCTTTACCCTCTGGGTGGTTCCCAGTAGGGACTTTCCTACTTCTTTCAAATGTAAATAGTTCCAAGGACAGCCTAGAACACAAGACCTCCTCCAGCAAAAGTCAGCAACTCAAAGGTCACAGCATGTAGGATTTTTAGCATGGCAGAATTTGGTATGGCTCCCCACATCACTTAAGCACAAAGACCTGAGTTTTATTCCAAGTACCCTCATGAAAAAGACAGGCATTGTGGTTTATGCCTGTCATCCAAGGGCTGGTGAGGCTGAAGTAAATGGATCCTATCTCATAAATATGTTTGTCATTCATTTTATTCTTTGTTTTAGAAACTCTATAAATTTTGTGATTGTGCTAGTACTTTTCAAACAATGGTACCCTCCCTGAAAACTCTGCATATAATGTAAAATCTAAGATTTTCTTTTAATGTTTACAGAAACTATTTGTTGGTAATAATATAAGAATTGTCTGGATAATATGTTATAAATCTTCTAGGTCATTCATAATATGAAACAATAATGAGCATTTTAGAAATACATGGCCTTGTTTATATTGGTTAAGCTTTAATGTCTGGAAGCCTGGACTGTTCTTGGGGCTTTCTATACTACTGGGTACCATATATACCATATTTTCGATACCACATTAGTTAGGACAAGGTCACAGTATACTGGACAGACCTCACAGGTACTGGCTCCCTTTTCTCACTCAGTTCTTCATTCCATCAGTCTAAGCAATTAATATACACTTCTACCTGTATGCTTTTGAGGATGTCATGAATTTTATGATGTAAAGACAAATTACATATATTCTTCCTATTGTCAAGATCTAACAAATCCACCAAATAGATGCATGTGGTGATGGAAATATATCATATTCACTAAGGTGTAACTATGGCTTGGTGTTTTAATCATTGTTTGATAATTTTATATATGCCTGCTTAAGTACTTCAGCTCTCATAATTAACTCATTCCAATATGTTAGGATTTTGCTACAGTCTGTCTACCTGTGATGTCACTTCTTACCTGCCACCTGGTCATGGTCCTGCCCTGGGCCATATAAAAGATACCTTCCATGTGGCACTCTCTCTCTATCTCTCTACTTCTTTTTCTACCTCTCTACCTCTCCTCTCTACCTTTCACTACTTCTTTATATCTCTCTCTATTTCTCTCTCTCTCTCTCTCTCTCTCTCTCTCTCTCTCTCTCTCTCCCTCCCTCCCTCCCTCCCTCTCTCTCCCTCTCTCTCCCTCTCTCTCTCCATGTGTGTCTCTGGAGATGGTTCCTATGTCTCCTTATTAAGCTTCTGAAGTGGATCTGTTGTGTGGTGTGATTCCTTCCCTCTGTACAGTTCCGCCATTCACCTCTAACCGCCACTGCTCAGCTTTTTACACAATAGAATATTGATTTTGAAATTTTTATTATAATGTGGCTTGTGAAATCCTTTTGGTGTTGAAGCTATTTGGGTACTTTTAAGACTTAAGTATTGTCTCCATTTCATTTCTTGCTGCTCTGATAAGTACCGTCAAACACAATTTAAAGGGGAAAAGGTTTAATTGGCTCACAATTTCAGTAATAATTTATCATTCTGCAGATGAATGCAGTAGGAACCGGAAGCTGTAGTCATACCACCCCCACAGTTAAAAGCAGAGAACAGTGGTTGAATGCTTGCACACTAGTGCTCATCTCACTTTCTCCAGAATCCCTAGCCTAGGGAACAGTGCCACCACAGTTGGTAAAACTTTCCACCTCCCTTTTCACAATAAAGATGGCATGTCCACAGAAAACACTGATCTAGACAAATCCCTATTGAAACTCCCTTCTGAAGTAATTGTAGATTGTGTCAAAGTGACAAAATTAACAACCACAGGTCCTCAAATGAGTAGCATCTCCTTCATTGGTGGCTATACAAATTAGTGTATATTCCAGAAGTGATAAGAGGAAAGCCCTGGTCTACCATCTTGCTGATGTCATCCTTGTGTGTGTAGTTTTAGAATCCACATACAGTTATTCAAATAGGTATAAGTAATCTTTAATGGCTATAACTTTATATTCAGGTAGTATAATATCTTTATAAAAATACATATTTAAAGACTTTGATATCCTACTTTTTCTACTGTCATCTCCCATATATACTCTAGACTGTCTGTCCAAATAGATAAACATAATCTTATTATCAAATATTTGAGTAAAATCAATTAAACAGAATTCAATGTATTTGTTTCAATGCTGAAATACAGCAATAAATAAAGGAATTTTCTATAACAATATACAATCTTTTCCAATTTATTCATCATATGTAACATGGTACTCTGACCAGTGTCTTTGTGTTTGTCTGCTAACATTATTTTTGTTGTTTTTCATGATCTATCTTGACACTAACGTGTAGTGTACCCCTTTATTTTTACTTATTATTTTTGTAAAATTTTAAAATTTATATATTCACTTTATATCTCAATTACTCTCCCCTTCTTTCTGTTCTCTCCTTCCCACTACCTTTCCCCTATCCCTTCCCCTTCTCCTAAGAAAAGGGGAGCCTCATATCACCAACTCACCCCAGAACATCAAGTCTATTCAGGACTGAGTTCATCTTCCTCCACTGAGGCCAGGCAAGGCCATTTAGGGGAAAGTGATCAAAAGCAGGCAACAGAGTCCATGTCACAGACAGTACCTGCTCAACTTACTAGGGGACCCACATGAAGATCAAACTGCTCATAGATTACCTATGTGTAGGGAGCCTAGGTCCAGTCCATGTGTGCTCTTTGGTTGGTGCATCTATCTCTATGAACCACCATAGCTCTAAGTTATGGAGTGGAAACTGGGAGACTGCCCAACTGATGCCTGGCCCAAACTGGGACACACCACATGGCAGAAAACCAACCCTTCACACCATTAAGGATACTTTGCTATGTTTATAGACTGTCTTCTGAGAGGCTGAAGCCAGGAGCTGTTCAAATCAAATGGTGAGACCCACAGCCAAGCATCAAGCAGAAATCTGGGAAGGAAGAGTGGGAGAGAAGGATAGACAGACCTGGAAGGGACAAGAAAGCCACAGAAGACCAAAGGATTCCGCTTTAAAGAGAAAATGTTTTGCACAACTTCATATCATTTAGAAATCACAGAAAGAAAGTCAATTAGTTGACTATTGTAAATTCCTGAGTTTGTAGTTTTAAAGATATCTAATTGCACAGGCATGTATTTGTGGAAGCATTAAAGACCATCTCTAACCTACTCTTTCATTGTTATTTAATGCTATCTTAATTTTATTATATAATGTAATCGAATGTTTCTTAAGTATTTGAATTTATTTTCACTTGTTTTTGATTACGGAAGTCAAGTCTGTAAATGCGGTAGATCCTAGAGTAAGAAAGCCCTTTAAGCTTGTCACAGCGGTCACGAGTTTCATACCTACATGTTCTAAGCTCTACATCTCTTCCTAATTGATTTATTTATTGTTTATGAAAGTAGCTTATTTTATTTATTAAAATGAAGATAATATTTTGCTATCTTTTAAAAAAATCTCAGAAATACAGGAAAGTTGTGTAAAATTTCCAAAATGACCAAACTAAGAAAGTAAAATTAGTATGGTTGAATTTGAGCTTGCACAGAATATTTGCCTCAATCAAATTAAAACACTTTCAGTCTTGAGGTATGGATATTTAACTTTTCTGTAATTCCTATTCATATACTTAAAAGAAACAATAATGAAGTGAAGTATGCAAATTCCCTCCATAACTGAGGTTTGCAGGGGGAGGGGCAGCATTTGTTCTCATCTTGCTAAACCTTAAAGCTTAAATTCATTTTTCTTATATATTAAAATCAACTCCAATATCTAGCCCTGCTTGAACCAATGAAAATCTATATTGAAGATGTTCACAGGAGACCTTAGCTTGATTTTAGAAGACAATTAGTAGAAATGAAAACACTATTTTGAGAACAGGTATATGGCTTATTTTTCTCCCTGTATAAGTGACATTTCCTAAAGGATATTTTCACTAAAAGCATAGGTGTACAAGTGGCTGAAGAATCCTGGACCTAAAATAAAATGGGAGTGTAAATAAAGTGTCAGTTCATCTAACAACTCCTGGTATCAAATATCCACTAATAAACTTATCTGAGAAAATAACTCCAAAGCAGGAAAGTTTATTATTAAGTTGTTTTTTTTTCTTTAAAGTGAAGCATAAATGGTTTCGGGGGAAGTCCTTGGATGACTTTGGAATATATTTTATTATTGTATCCTTAGAGAAAGCTCTTTCACAAAGCAGAAAATACTCTACTCATTAGATTGATGTCCTATGTATGGTTAATTTCAAATGTTGCTGGCAGTGAACTTTTACCAGTAAGAACAATACTTAGAGTCCATAGTGCAAATCTTAAGCTTACAAGCCCTTTTCCAACTAAGTGCAAGGACATCGTCTGATATTTTCCTTTTTGACAATACCTCTGGAATTCAGTGACTGACAAGCTCTATTCTCTGTATTGTAAAGAAAGATCTAAGTAATAGAAAATTGAAATGGCTTTTACTTTAATGTCAAGCAGATAGTTTCTGTTGATATCCTATGAAAATATTTTTTCTTTAAACTTTATTTCTTCAAGTGACAAGTGGTGATATGAATAGACAAGTATTTCTTTTTCCATAATTTAACAATCATTTATTTATTTCTATACTAACTTATAGTCCTCTGTTTTTGGATAGAAAGAAAAATTTACAGTTTTCTTGAAAGGATAATGTTCATTCTCTGACCATGAAATAATGTTATGGAAATGACAAAGTACAGGATATTTTTTTCTGGATGAAATCATTTGCATTATTTTGCTTCCTTTTACCTGATGACACCCCTAATGCTTGCAAATCAGGTCCAAGTAAGAAAGAGAAAGAATAAAGATTGCTGTAAAGAAAATAGTTAAAGGGACTTTTAGTTTTGATCATTTTTACTCAAGGTATGTCTAATTGCAGTTACCATCAGGTAACCCAGTAGAAGCCAAACCTACCCTGTCCTAAGTATTTTAAACAGGAAAGGTGCTAGACAGGAAGTTTAGTGTTTGCATTATTGCTAGAAAGACTAGAAGAGTGTATTCTAGGATAGGCCTCTAGAAAATGTTCAAAGCTCATCACTAGGGTGAGCTACCCTCTCTGGGCACCTCTAAAGCTACCAGGGAGAGTACATCCCAGATTAGTGAGGGTACCAAGATTATGACACTAGGGACTTGCTGTGGCTGCTTGTCAGACTTTCACCTGGGAACCAGGATTCTAGAGAAAGGCTGTGAAAATGTTCTAATGCTGGATCATGTCATACTCTAAGCACCAGAACCACACCAACATGGATTAGAAGGCATCCCAATTCTCTGTTCTATCTTGCAGGTTGTATGTGTTCATATATTTGAAAAAAAAAATCTAATGAGCTAGAACTCCAAGATCCACTGGAATTCCCAGAAAGAAAGCCATACTCCTGTGGCTAACCACTCTGCAAGGCTGATTTGCTCCAACGACAGTGAAAAGGTGAGGTTTTACAGGCCCAGAGCCAAACTAGCTTATCTTTCTGAGCCCTGTAAATAGCAATACATTGGCAACTTCTTTTAGTGACCTAACATCCTTGTGATTGTTAGATAAAGATCTTTTGGAAAGTACAAACAAACCACTAGTTTCTGCTATCCCAAAGCAAAAAAAAAATTGTAATAAGATAACATCTGAGACACAATGCAGATATTCCCCAAGTTATATTCAACCTGCCTGTCTGATGTTCCTACCAATGTATTTTTAAACATATCTTGATTTGTAGTTTTCTTTGTTCTGTTTACTATAAAGGCTTTGTGAAGCTGCCAACATATTGGAATATAATGCTTCAGGAATTCTTGTTCCTAGAATATGGAATCAGATAACCTGAATCTGTGTTCACAGATCATGGCCACTTGTATTTGACTCCAGAATTAATGGTCTTTTATTCCCTTTTAGGTGAGAGCTTTGTTTTTTGTCAACATTAACAACATTAAGAATCTGTCAAATGTTTACATATCACAGCAGTCCAGAGGAGCAGAAGGAAGGGAAAAGGAGCTTCTGGAAATGCTGAATAACACCAAATGTGAACTAAAAAATTTAAATTAAATATAAATAACTTAGTTTCTAAGAAAGAAACTATAATTCATTAGTCTATGAAACAGTACTAAGATGGTTTTAATGGTGCAGTTCAGCCAGATTTAACAATATTAACATGGAAAAGATATACCTGTGAGAATGAAGAAAAGGAATTGTCCCTGTAATGATAGATTGCAGTGCCATGGCCTTGTTAGGATGGGACATGTGAGCACTCATAGCAGTTTCCTATATTAAGACAAAATTTAAAAGGTCAAATAAATCAAGAGTTCCTTTTTAATTGACCTGATAATGGCTAAAAATGTAGGCTAGTAGTAAAATGATAAAAGTCTGGATGAGACAATTTATAATTTCCCTGTATACAGATTATTTACCAACTTTGGTAAAATATACTTTTATAAGTCAGAAATAAATTGCTGCATAAAGTTTTCTATGACTCAGCTTTATTTTTACTGAGAACTAGAAAAATACATTTTTTAGGTGAGACTGAAATATACCAAATAACACTACCCAAAATGTCTATATTCTGCCAACTTTAACCAACTATGATTGGTGCATGCATGGTCTGTATTTAATAGTGCTTTGGTGCAAGGGACCAGAGAAAACATGTGAAAACCTGTGAGCTGATTTTAAGTTAGTGAGACAATGACAACTGTACTCAATCAGGAGAGCTATGGCAGGTCCTACACCTGAGATGAGACCCTTAAGAGTTAGAGAACACTGTTCATGGTTAGAGCACACTGCTTCAGCTAGTAGGAAAGAACAGTGAATTAAAATTGAATGGAAAAGGAAAGATAGGAATCAGTCAACAGCTAAGTTTTAGATGCCTCTCATGTATGTACTCCTTCTGTGTTCCCAAAGTCCAGATGGCATGGGCTTCTTCTTGCTTCATTCTCTTTTCTATGAGAATTTTAAAAAAAAGGTTTCTGGAAATCTAGTAATGTCCCTTTGTAGGCCCTGCATGGAAGAGGATGAGTATAAATCCAGGAGGATTAGTAAAGTGCTCTTCGTAAAGTCCTTGGTGTTTCCCATAGCCGACCACAGTGTAGGCAGCCCTTTGCTTCATGCTCTTCAGTGCTGGAACTCTGCCTTGGAAAACACTTGGAAACTCTCAAGGTATTTATTCATTTATTTATTTTGGCCCTTGGCTAAGTTGACAGTAGCACATGTCATAAAGTACTTTTCAAATTACAAGGAACCAAATGACTTTTGATGGCCCTTATCCTATATAAGATTAGAAATTAAGCAATGTGAGAGTCATTGACTGTCTATGAAATTACATTGTGACTTTATAAATATTTCTTTGCTTCAGGGTCTATTAATTATAGCTGCCAGTCTGCAGCATACCCTCTATCTTGCATACAATTAATTTTTTCTATAAATCAAACAAGTAAGTTGTTGGTGAATGACATCTTTGATCTGTCAGCAAAATGTAATATAAGCCATAAATATCTACATGTCAAATTTTCTTTTCCAGACATTTTGGGGCTGTTACCCAGAGGCAGTACCAATATGGAAAAATGCTTATGCTTATATAATAGGACAATCCAGAGCTCTCAACACCCAGGGGTAGGGGATGAGAGGTGTTATCTGTTTACATTCAAATTTCAAAGCAGCAAGTTCTTTGGATACCTTCAGATAAAAGTGGTTTGACAGAGGTGTTAGGGAGATTGTTGTGTCATTGCCTGCATTTTTTTCTGAGAAGCTATTTCCCAATAGCTAGTTTTGTACTTTATGAACTTCCAATTCCCACTTTTGCTAAGAGCACCAGAAAGAGAGGAATAGTGAGACTTACGTAGCTGAATCACTCTAAGAAAGTACTGAATGTATACACACACACATGCACAAACATGCATGCACACCCACATACTAAGGCCAGAGCTATGATCTCTAGGACCCTAAAGTGTCCCACAGAAGAAGGTGAAGGACTGGAACTGCAGGGGCCATGAAGGGTACAGACAGACTGAAAACACATATGAAAGAACTTTGCTACATAGCCAAGACACTGGAGATACTTTTCCTGTGGGTTGGAAAACTTTGTTTCTAGGAGAAGATCCTCATAAGAATGCATGAAGACTGAATGGTTTTACGTTGTAAGACAGAATAAAAGTTCACCCTTGAGGCAGACCTGGCAGGGCTTGCATGGTGATGAGGTAGGAGACACTGAAGAAGCCTACATTTTGTATAGATACAGAAAATCTCATGTATATTTATGGTAAAATAATAATAATAATAATAATAATAATAATAATAATAATAATAATAATAAGAGCTGCAGCATCTAGGGTTCTAGTCAACACCCAGCCCACTGGCTGAATGTGATCAAATATAATCAAAGATAGCTATAAACATGGCCCAACATAAAGCTTATAAACTTACGTAAAACATGAGATTTCTTTTGAGATGTTTTTGTTTTGGTAACTCAGTTCTCTGACTGGACAGTATTACAGGATTTGATAGTCCTGGTAGGAATCAAATGAAGTCAACAAGAGAAGTAAAGAGATAAAAAGGAGGGTCACTGGGCAGTGAGGAAAGTGTATTTTCAACACACATTATATGTTTATATGAAAATGGCTTCATGAAACCTAGTATAATCAAATTTTAATATAAAAAGTATGTCAAAAAGTTATATCCTGAAGCACTCATTCCATGTAAGAAAAAGTATCACACAACTGTGTCCTTCAGCCTTGTCCATTTGACAAAGACCATGCAACCATGCCAATTCCTTTTCCTTTATGTGTGTTGTATCCCAGGTTCACCTTTGGCTGCTGATGAAACAAAAGTAAGTGGTTTTAAGTGAGGTTCCACACATTCAGAGTTCAGCCAAGCAACAGCTTTCTTTATTATTAATGGCAAGCCTTTCTGTCTGCCAGCTCTCTACTTAGCTCCAAACTCTGAGCCTACTCAGCCTGGCCTCTTGACAATGATCATGTCACCTCTTTCTCTTTGAGTGGCTTAGTTTTTCATCTGTGAATATAAGTCTTAATACTTGCCCTTCATTTTTTTGATGTAGACTTAATAGGTAGATTCCTTTAAACTTTCTGGTGAGTGTGTATGTTCATGTGCATGTGCGTGTGCGTGTGCGTGTGCGTGTGCGTGTGTGTGTGTGTGTGTGTGTGTGTGTAAGAACTTCAGCACAAAGGTATTTTATTGACCCAGCCTTCTCTTACTTTCATTTCAGCCCATAGACCATGAGCTTCTGAGGAGTTCCTTAGTAGATGACAATGTCAAAAAGTAAAGCATACATGTACATAACTACAAGAAAAGTGTTCTAATTTCCTTCATTTCTGCCTTGTCTGTCCTGGTTTCAAATTGAATATACTGCTCGGTTCCCAGCCATAGCCACACATTGGAACAATGTGATCTTTTTTCAAACATCCTCATATATAGGCCATACCAAACACAAATTGAATCTGAATCTGTGGCATGCCAGGATATTCATGGCTCCCCAGCATCTGAGATGCACTGGCCACAAGCTACACCTCACTACCTATCAACTTCCCAGCTCCTAACAACTTCCATGATTCTTGCCATTTTTCTTGCCTTTCTATGTTTCACCAACTAAAACTCATCAAAACCTAAGTAGTCACAGGGTCTGCAATCACATGTCCCTGCCTCTGTAATGTCTCCTTCTCTTGCCCATCAGCCTGGTCATACTGTCCACCCCTATCATTTCCCTTCTGAATGTGTCTATGTACTTAATGCATGAGATGTTGAGCTTGCAGTCTAGAGTGCCACACATGTCCTCTTTCAAAGTAGATTTTAAGCTTCTTAAATGTAAAGAAATTAGCCATATTCATTTACACAAAGTGAGTATGTAAGTATCTTGAAACCAAATTAAAACTTCCAGGAAGATTGTATAGTAAATCTATGCCCTTTCTAGACATAGTATGTGTAGGTGATGACTTCTGCCATATGTTTTCCATTTCTTATTTTTAAAAGCTGTCAAAATTATTCCTGGCAGCTGCGGTTCATTGGTGACAGTCTTCTCTCAATGATAGCATCAATTTGCACACTATGAGATTTTCAAACCAGGAGGTCCACAATGGGATATAGCTTAGGATGATATTGCTTCCTGTTCACTCAAAGACTCAACATTCTTCCTTTTGTAAAGCTAGACTTGTGTTCCTTGACAAAAGTCAAACCATCTAAATACTCCCATACTGTCTATAGAACAGATGCTGGTGTGTGTGTGTGTGTGTGTGTGTGTGTGTGTGTGTGTGTGTGTGTGTGTGTATGTAAAACTAATGCATAAAATCAAACTCTTGTAGAGGAGACAACATGAGCAGGACACATCCTCCTGGTTTTTGGGTGTCTTCATCTTTATTTGCTTCTGTTTACACTCTAAGTTAAATTCTATTCTAATATGATTGGCTTCCTCCATTAGAATATGTAGAGTAACTTGAAGGTAAGCATGCTTGGCCCTTTTTACAGTTCCTATCATAGATGAGAGAGAATTCACTCTTTGTATTAATAAATGAACAGTAGCACCCTGATGGCAAAAGTCCTGAGTCAGAAGTCCAATCTCTCTGACTGCAGACCTCCCTTTCTGATGTCTACAGATCGTGAGCATATTTTATGCCTAGGTCCCAGACGCAGTTGTCTGAACATGTTCTTGACTAGATTTGGGCACCCGCAAGAAAAATTACTGTCACACAAGGGGAAATCATATGTTACAGGAATAAAAAATATTGAAGTGTACAGATTCTCAATTATAAACTTCATTCAACTGCTGAAAAATCTTATGAAATTCTGCTTTGACTTCCAAGGTCAGAAGTCACATATTTACTTTGGGTGCTGACATACTCAATGATCAAGATAACATTTTGATTATATTTTAAATTAAAATTAATGCAAAGACTGGAATGAAAAACCCCACTATATGTTTATAAATATAATTATAAACAGATAAAATCTACATGAAAATATTATGTGAGCTTTATGTTATAAGTAGTATTTTCATATCAAACATAAGGAAGGTCATGATTGTTTATTATCTTAAAAGCCCCAAACCCAATAATAGCAACTCATGGGCTACGATACACTTAGATTTTAAACTGTAACCAACTATGCAGACATGAGGTTGCTTACACAGGGGAATAAATAGTCCAACTCTAAAGTCTGCTATAGCTTATTTCCTGTAAGAAACAGCAAATAATTGTTCATGCTTAGGTTTTAATTAGTGGTCAATGTATCAGATGTGTTATATACGTTGTTCTTAAAAAATATTTGTCTGTTAAAAGGCAGGTGTCTTTATGTAAATATCCCCCATTTTATCCTTTCTTGAGCCCTTGGCACTGTGTTGAGCACAGAAGCTAAATTGTGGTCAGCCTACAACAGAGTGTGAGGACACAGCCTGATAAAATGCTGAGAAAGATACCACACAATGAGCTAGGGTTACCACGGAGATAAAACAAGCTCTAAAGAAAAGATGACAGAACAAAAAGAAAAAAATTAGGTGAAAATGATCAGGGGGCATTATCCTTTCAATGCCATATTTCCCCTTTCTTCCTTAAGACCTGTTTATATCTGGAATGGTAGTTCATTTTTGTCATCCAAGCACTTAGGAAGATGAAGTAGAAGGGTTATGTTGAATTCAGAATCAGCCTGGTCTACATAGTGAGTTCCAGTTGAGTTGCAAATGAGCACCCATATTGGGTGGCTCACAATCATTTAATGTACCCTTTATGGCCTCCATGGACACTACACACATTGTATACACACACACGTACATTCTTCCATTAGTATACATGTTTCATTCTCATCCTGTGTCTTGTTTTGCCTACTATATGAGAATATGTCTACAGGGTCTCCTTGGGTACTAGGCATACACCTGGATCACAGGCCTATATGCAAGCAGAACACACATGTTCATACAAAAAAAAATTCAAAAATGTTTTTAAAGAAGAAAAGCTCAGTGTGTTTTAAAATTTAAAAACAAAAAAGATGTCCACAAAACAGTCAGCCAACATTGGCTGGGTACTTGCCTCCTCAGAAGCCTTTCAGTTTCTTTGAAAACTTACTGTCTCCCTTTCTTTCTAGAAAGGCTAAGATCCTCAGAGATTTTTCTGTTTCTCTTCACTCTGTTTTGGCTGTGAATAGCCTCCTTTATGAAGACAGGTGTAATTAGCACACCAGCTGTGATCTGTATGAAAGCTGTGTTGAGGCTGTTCTCAGTCCCATCCCCTTTAGTTGAGGATTGTGAGATTAGGAGATATGGAAATATTAGGTTTGTAGCTAAGTCAAGATCACGATAAATCTGCATCTACTCAGCTAGACTAGAGCAGCCACTACACACACTAATATGGGCCATACACAAGAGGCAACATGCTTCAGAGAATAAGGGCCCACTTCCAAGGCTTGCTGACAACAGCTTTCTCACATCTCAGGCATTTAAGGAGTGTTAGTAAAAATCCCAGTGCGACATAAGCTATTTTCATGTAACATTTTATTAATGAATCAGCAAACACATCGTTAGAGAAAGGCACTAGTGCTTGTCTTCCCATCTCAATTCATTTAATTTACAGAACAAGCAGAGAAACAAGGCTGGTGAGGCAGCCTGGTGAGAGCAAACACCTTACCCTTGTGCCTCCGCAGCCGACTTCACACACACACACACACACACACACACACACACACACACACACACACATCATGATGTTTTAAGTAGGGTAGCATTCACAGCTATGCTCTTTAAGGAAAGGACAGATAGAGTTTGCCATTAAATCCTCTGTGCCTGAGCCTGTGCTATGGCTTCTTCCCCACTTATGTTCTCTTAGTATGTTTTCAATGTCACTGCTCTCTCTCTCTCTCTCTCTCTCTCTCTCTCTCTCTCTCTCTCTCTCTCTCTCTCTCTCTCTCTCTCCCCGTACCCCACCCACAGGATTTCTTGGAAACCAGCTTGTTGGCCTCCTTTATCTCTCATGGCTGTTGTTCCATGTCTCTGCTGGATTATGCTCACCTACTAAAGAAGACTAAACTTTCCCTTCCACTTTAATGTCTCTAAATTTATTAACTGGTTGAAAACCACTACCTCACCCTCTCCAATACCATTACTCCACACTTACAAAACTTTACATGGTACAAAATACATTATAAGCATTTAATCTATATTCATTTACTTACTCCTATTATCAATATTTTATGTGTATGGTGGTTTTTTCTTTTTGCCTACAAATATGTCTGTGCACTATAATGTGGGTCTGGTGCCCTTGGAGGTCAGAAGAGGGCTTCGGATCCCCTGGGGCTGGGGTGATAATTGGTTCTAAACCTCTATATTGGTATTGGAAACTGAATTTGGATCCTCTGAAAGAGTATCCAATGTTCTTAATGGCTGATGCAACTTCCCAACACCAACATCAGCAATTTTTAAATCATTCCTTTCCATAAACAGTGTTTGTTTTGTACCATTTTACATGTGCCTTGAATACCTACAAAATAACTAGGTGTTGGCTTATCTTTTTTATTTTTAATTCACGTCCTAAAAACAAAATCAACATTTATTTTTAAAACATATCAAAGTACATTGTTTTGGGCATTTATTCTAATTTAAATTGGACTTTTTCCTGAGCTATATTTACACAAGTGTACAATTCCATCAGGTCCATGGACTTGCATGTATGCAGCATTTTCAACCCAATTTATAGTAAGCTTCACCCACCAATACAGTTCATCAGCCAGTCCCTACCCTCATTCACACCAAAGGCAACCTTAGCGTTGCACATTTTCTTTGCCTACCCTAGAATAACACATAGATAGAGCCATCGCCTGCTACTCTGTGTCTTTTGTTTTCCTCAGCACTGTCTTTGACATTCCTCCATGACTTTGCTCACAGCAGTAATTCTTTTTAATGTGTGTGACTAATATTCCATTACCCTGATACGCCACTATTGCTTTAGTGATGATGGATGTGTGGCTTATTTCTAATTATAAGGCTTCAGAATAAAGATGTTAGAATTATCATTGCTTTTTGGTTTCCTTTACAGCTAGCCTTAGGATAAATAATTCAGTGTGGTTTTGTTTGTTTGTTTGTTTGTTTGTTTGTTTATAAACATTTCTGTTCTTAATTTCTATATAAATTGGTATGCTAGATTATCACTTTCCCTTTAAGAACAGCAGAGGGAACCTTTTAGGGCCAACATATGAAGTTGTAGAACAATTTGGCAATTTACATATTAATTGCCCAGAATTTTCTAATTAATAGCTACTCTATGTCTCCTACCTAGGTTGCTTTAGATGAAAGTCTTCATTTTCTTCAGGAACATCTTGACAGTTCAGTATCTAAGTTTTGCATGACATTTTAAATTTCACTTTTTTTTCACTTATGTGCACATCTGTCTGTGTGTATGAGGGAGCATAGGAAGTACTGTTCATGTGAATACAGGTGACTGTAGAGACCATAAGATATATCTCCTGGTGTTTGAGTTACAGATAGTTGTGAGCTGTAAGTGCTGGGAATTGAACTTGAGTCCACTAGAAGGACAGTATCTTCTCTCAACCACTGAGGCATGTCTTTAGCCCCTGTGTCATTTCTTAAGTAGGCGTGTTCTTGATGTGTACATGACATGACATAATTAAATACAACATTCCAAATGTTTGTGGATGAAGTGTAAATATATAACTTTTATGTAATAATGTGTTTTATTAATATTTGACAAAATTAACAACTGAAGCTGTCTGGAAACTGAATGTCTTCATGGGAATGATTTTCAGCACAGATATTATTTACCTCATGTCTTCAGATCTAGTCAGGTTCTCTAACTTTTGCTGTTCCAGATTTGCAACTGACATATTCTAAAGGCTTTTTAAAATTTATCTGAATTGTCGCAACATTCTGTCATTACCCTTCAATAGGATGAGTAGATTCTTCTCTTATATCCTTTTGGAGGTTGTCAATTTTTCTTCTTTTCCTGTGTCTCTTCAGTGGGTCAGCCACCAGGTTAGCATGTTTCTGAGCCTTTTGAAGAAACAATTATTCCGTGCCCCTCATTTTTCTCTATTGTTTGTCTGTTTACAACTTTCTTGATTTTTTTCTTTTATCTTTACTGCTTTATTTCTTTACTTTTCTCATTTAATTTTTTGCCTCTTAGAGAAAATTTTAGAGCATTAATTATATTGTATTGCCATTTTCTAATTATAACTTTGTTTCTTTGTGAATCAATAATAATTTAATTTGTCTTCATTTTTACTTTGATAAGTAGGTTGATTATCTGATGTTTTCTTTAATTTGAAATATTTGGAAAAATTTAAAGTTATTGATTTGTTATTGAGTTTTAAATGTGGCAAAATTTTTTTTAAACTTATCCTTCATTCTACAACTCATTTGCTTTCCTTTGAATATACTGCTTGCATATGATTATGTGAATTAGATAGGAATTTCTCTAAAAACAACAAACTTGTTTCATTAATAAACTCTAAATTATTACATTAATTGTCATTTATCTTCACTGATAATTTTTGAATGTCCAATTTTATTTATTTATTTAAATATTTTTATTTTTTAATATTTAAATTTTACATTTATATTACACTGATAATTTTTTATACCTTCACCAATTACTAACATTATTTATCCCTATCTGAAAGGTCTACTGTTAGTCTTGTAAATACTTGGGACTGTTGTGTCTTACTATATCCTCTTGAAGACTTGACATTTCAAATGACCTAGCTTATTTCTGACCAGATTCTATGTTCTGAAATCTACTTGGCCAAATATTAACATAGTTACTCTTCCTTTTTTGGACTTCTGCATTCTGTTATGTTACTTTGCTTTCGACCTATTTAATTCTTTGTAATACACATAATGGAGGCATGCTTTTAAAACTGGTCTAACAAACTTTCCATCTAGTTACACCATTCATTTTCATCGACTTTAGTATACACTATTGGTCTTGAGTATTTATGACTATTCATCTCCCATATGTGGCATTTTAATTTTTATTTATTTCATCTCTGCCTTCTCTTGGATTTATTGGATATTTTGTAGGTCCATTTATTTCTTCTAATTTATTTATGATTCCAGAACTTCCTGTATGGGCTCCAGCATTCATCGCTGACTTCTGTATAACAATCCTTTACAAGCATTGTCAGGAACAAGATGGCTTCTGTTGACAAGTAACATTTTCTAGGTTCTGTTGCCATGTGTTTATTTATGCCATGTTATAACCATTGCATCACATTTGGTTTGTTTGTTTGTTTTAAACAATAGTTGTCATTTAAAGCAGTTTAAAATGAATAATATTTTCTAGATTTTTTTAATGTGATCTTCATTCTTCTGTAGAATCTAAATTTCTCTGTTGTTATTACCAAAAGGTATAAACCACCTTGTATATTTTTATAGTACAAAACTTTTATGACAAGTAGTGTCCACACACATTTACTGATAATATTCTTATTATATTTGTAAAGGAAATATTATTACACATAAATTCTAAGTTGATGGAACATCTTAGAGACTTTGATTTGCTGTCTCTAGCTTCCTTTATTTTTTATGAGAGTTTTATGTTTACTTTCATCTTTGATTTTCAGAAATCAATATATTTTACATATTGTTTCCTAAGATATTCACTTTATGTTAGATAGCCATCAAAGTGACTGTGAACTGTCAAGGTGTGATCTTCATCAATGTGACCAAACTGTCCAGGTAAAATCATAATCAGTATGATTGTAAATTGTCAATGTGTGGTCTTCATCAATGTAGTTATGAACTGTTAAGGTATAGTCATCAACAGTAGGGTTGTGAGTTGTCAAGCTATGACTGTGAGTTGTCAGAGAGTCATCTTTGTCTATGTGACTTTGGCTTGCCGGGGTGCGTTCATTGTTAATATGACTGGGAACTGTCAGGGTATTGTCTCGTTAATGTGAGTGTGAACTGTCAAGGAATGGCCATAGTTGACATGACTGTGAGTTTTCAAGTTGTGGGTATAATTGATGTGACTGTGAACTGTGAAGGTGTAGTCATAATCAGGGTGACTCTAATTGTCATTGTGTGGTCTTCACCAATGTGACTACAAAGTGTCAAAGTATAGTCATCAACAATATTATATTGAGTTTTCAAAGTGCAGTCATCATCAATATGACTGAGAGTTATCATGATTTGTTCTATGTCAATGTGACTGTGACCTATCAAGGTGTAGCCTTCATCAAGAGACAGCAGACTGTGAGGATGATCTCATCAATGTGAGTATGAACTATAAAGTGGTCTTAAGTGGAAGTTTCTGGTTTCTTTAAAAACTCAAGTTGTGTCACGTGATGTTTTTCTGGAAACTGTCTTATGAGAGGGCATGTGATGTTTAGAAAAATATAAATAGAACCCCACAGTCAGTGAAATGATGTCTTTGCATTGCTATGTTGTGCAATGCTTCACTGGTCTTTACTGGTCTTCATCTTGTATGGAGAAATGGGCCAGAAAACATCTCATTGTATTCTATCTGATTCTGGTCATTTCTGCTGATCTGTGCTGATTAGGTAGAGCCTTACTGTTTCCGATAGATCATGCGGCAGCTACTGATTAATGTTGTTCTTTTGTGTTTTCTATTAGACTGGACTGCTAGTATCTTGAAAAGAAAGAGTGAAATCACCCTGAGGAACTACTTCTAAACAGGTCAACAACCCCCTTTTCCTATTAACTGTCTTTCTCCCCTACCTCTCTCTGGTCAGGGGGTTAGCAGGGAGTCAGATGCATTTATGAACCCTAAGTAAAGTAGGTTTTGAAAAATCTAAGCCATGGTGTGAATGTGAGTTGGTAGGGTATGGTCTCATCAATGTGAATATAAACTATCAAAGTCTGGACTTCATCAATGTTATTGTGAAATATCAAGGTGTATTTATCATAAGTGTAATTGTGAGTTCTCAAGGTCCATTCCTTATAAATATTACTGTGAACAAAGTTTGGTTGATATCATTAGTGTGACTGTGAACTGTCAAGGTGTGATCTTTATCAGCAAAATTGTGAATTGTCATGGTTTGACCTTTTTGTTTTTAGTATCTTGTGTATTTAGTATCACTACCATTTGTTGAACAACTTAGAGTTCTAAAATTTTAACATATGTTTTATTTTATCTTTGCCGCTATTCCTCTAATATTTTTTCTCTAATTTCTGTTGCTTCTGGTTTTATATCCTAATCATATGTCTATCAAAACACTTTTTACTGTCCTCTCTGCAACTCAGTATGTATGTCCTTCCTTTTTCCACCTCTAGTTTAAAAAGAGATTTCATTTTTGATTTTCTAATTACCTTAGAAAATCCAGAGTCATTCTTACTATTTCTAGAGTATAGCCTTTCAAAAGTCCTGGATGAACACCCAGACTTCCTTCTGGTTAGATTTGAAGGTTTCCAGGCTTAGGAAAATCCTCAAAATCTCAGGGATAAACACCTCAGAAACCATTCTCTGCCTTACCCTGATACAAGAAATTTTCCATATATATATATAGATATATAGATATAGATATATATAGATATATATAGATATATAGATATATAGATATCTTGGTTATCAATCAAACCCTCAGACAGTCCCAGTAACAACTTCCAGAGGTTTTTCTCTAGAACATTCATCTTCTCTATTCTACTACTACATAAACTAAATCAAAGATATGTGTTTTGCTTTCCATAGCTCACAAGAGCATTGTTTCCCATGTACCCTACAATGAAGACTTTACTTATACTCCATGGAAAACCTGAATAAATAGAGTACACCCTTCTGTTCTACCTGTCAGAGCCATCATCCTATGTCATATGTTTTTAAAATGTTAAAACACTTCTTCATATAGTTTAAGTATTTGTATAATTTTGGGGCACTAATTCTGAAATTTTGTTCATCTTGTTCAGAACTGGAAGCCTAAGTCACCACACATATCCATGATGAAATAATATATAAATGTAATAAGAAATCTATAATAAAGTAGTTGCTATCATCTTGTTTAATAATGATAGAATTCTATAAATCATTATATTCTTGTGATGAAAAAATAGACTGAGAGATCTTCATAACTGGTAAAACCAAGGTTTGAGCCAAGTCTTCTTCCACATTCTACAGTGACTAGAGGCATCAGAGAAGGTTACCTGAACTGAGCCTTGAAAGACAAATGGACCCCAGGTTGGCAAACATCAGCATGGACTGTCAGTAAAGAAAAATGGTTGTAGGGATAGACAGAGAAGAACAAGGCCAAAGTCAGGTATCTTAGTAGAGAGAATGTGAAAGAACTTGAATAGGGTCCAGTAAGACTTTCAGTTGCAATGGAATCATATTTTAGCTACAAATTTATTTTTCTAATTTAATGATCACTATACAGTACTGTGTTCTCTTATAGGAGTTTAACTTTGCAGTTCATGGTTTCATGTATATGGAGGTTTATCCCAATGTTATTTATACAGATAACTAAAGAGGGTAAAAATGAAAAGTCAGGAAGAGAAAGGCAAAATTTCCCTTTTTCCATTCATGTCTCTACTGGGTATTCATAGTAGTATAGGAAATTTCTTCAAGCTGACTCAAATATCAAAAAGGCTTGAGTTGTCAAATTTTTCCTCCTGAGATTACAGGATCTGTGTTTCCTCTCCTCATTTATCTATAATTTCATCTACAAACTCTTCCTTTCAGCTCCTGACCTCCTCATCCACAAGATTACAGTCTGTTTAAATGTTGCTGCAGGCTAGGTCAGAGACCTGCTGTTCCTGCTCTAACTTTAGAGAGGAGCTCATATTCTTTCTCATTTCTTTTTTCTTTTTGCACAAAAACTGCCTTACAAATGGCTATTTGTTTAGCTGCAATTTTCTTGAAATTTGGCTAAACATTTAGACAATACTTTGAGGCAGTTGTTATTGGTAGCTGTACTACATTTTCATTGCATGGGTAGAATCTAATTTTGTAAACAGTAGCAGCAGCGGCTAACTCAATCTCAACAGTAGGTATATTGGGAAATATGCAACTGTGTCTTCTATAGGAATGATCTTACTCGATCTTCACAAACCACCTGTCTTTTATTATTTTCCTCACTTCATGGTCTCAGAAACTAATGTTCCTCTGTGGGAGTAGCTCAGTGATAAAGTGTTTGCCTGGTATGCATGATGTTCCTAATTCAATCCCTGTTACTTAAAAAGAAGAGGAGGTACGGGATGAAAAGAAGGAGAGGGCAGATTGGTATACCATATAATTCAACAGGGCAGGCAGTTGTAGAAAGAGCTAATTGTACCTTAAAAGAGAGGCTTATTAAACAAAAGGGGACAATAAAGACCCCCAGGGACAGACTAAATAATGTTTTGTTGACTTTAAATTTTCTCTTCTTTTTTAATATTTTATTAATTTATTCATATTGCATTTCAATTGTTATCCCATCCCTTGTATCTTCCCATTCCTCATTCCCTTCTATAGATTTATACAACAAAAAGTAGATTATTGAATCTACTAGCCTCAACTATTTTACATTGGTATTCAAGTATTTTACTTTGGTATTGTAGATTGATGGAAATTTAAGACTATTTTATTCAACTTTTGCTTTATGTACTATATATTGTATGTTAACAGAAACTTAAAACTGTATATTGTATGTTGGTTAAAACTTAAGATCATTTTGTTCAACATTTATTTAATGTATTGTACATATGAAACTCATTTGAAAAGGTGATGTACAATTCTATTCTTATGAAAGATATTGTAACTTGTTCAGGATGGTCAGAGATAGAAATTGGTAGCTGTTCACTTATAAATCTTATTAGATACTAAATTATTCAATTATAGAATAAGTTTATTTAGTTTCTTGTATATGTTTTTAAAAGGAATAGATAGATGATGAATCAGATAGTTAGATAGATGGTCTTCAAACACTTCAGAGATCCACAGAATATGACATTTAATAATAAGGGGCTTTTACGACAGAGAGACATATCTGCTCCTGGCAGCACCTCTGGTCTAATTATGAGGATGTTAAGAAATGATAGTGGCAGATAGCCACTGGACTGAGAAACTGTGCTTATCTCTACAGCTGATGACAGACTGATCAAGCACTATGACCAAGCCTGACATTGAGAAATTGGCTGCCCAACCATGCACAGATTAGGTGGGCCAGTCCTTAAAGGTTCCTGCTTCACAGATCACTCTGCCAGATGTTTTGGGCTGGCAGGCTGAAGACTGGATGCCCCAACAATGGAGAGGAACTTGTGACTGTCCAGACAGTCAGATCTCTGTCCTGTTAATATTTTTGGAAGTTGCTTGCCTGCACTTCCTTTATATTAGATAATATTTCCTTCTGGAGTCTCTCATGGGGTTGAAGACTAAGATAGTCACAGTATTATTATAAGCTTTAGTTTAAGAGTTAAAAAAAAAACTTTGGACCCTAGGATACGACTCAGTAGGATAGGATAGATAGTGAAATAATTTCTCCAAGATTGTCAAATACAAATGAACTGGTCCTTGTAAATGTAACTTATTGGTGGTATATAGTTATCATATTTAATAGAAGGGGGAGACATGTTTTTTGTGTTGATCTCAAGTGTGGGATGGGGAATAGACTAGTGGGGGAGCTTGGATGTTGCCAGCTGAAAACATCCTAGTTGAGACTCTGAGAGAATATATATATATATCCAAAACAAGAGGCTTGGGGGAGAGGACTTGGGATTCTTCTGGCTGTTCATCAACACTTCAAGGCTCCTAGAGAGAACTGCTCCAGGGAAAGCTTTAAGGCTTTGAGATCCAGGTGCTGTTCCAGGATCCAGTAGCAACCTTGGTTGTAGTGTGGGTTTGCTGAGGTCCTGCTGACTATGCCAGGGGAATCATTCCTCAGAACTGATATCCTTAAGGTTTCATGATTGTGTTCTTTAATCTTTTCCTATTGTTTGGGTTAGGTGGGTTGTAAATGAGGTACACTCTGTTAGTGAATTCATAATAAAGAATAATTGTTAAGAAAATTGAGCCAACAGGGCAGGAAGGAAAAGAATGAAGGGATAACAAACAAAATCCCCTGAAGTTTGAAACTTGTATAATTCATCCAAGAAAAACCAGCACTAGATTGCTGTATTAAATGCTGAAATTAGGTGTATGTGTGTGGGTGGATGGGGCTACTGAAGCAAAGTTTAGGGAAATGTTTCTGCTGAAAGGATGGTTTGAACATGACGACTTCAGTACAATCCCCAGAGATCATATGAATACCAATGCACTTGTAATCCTAGAAAAGTCAGGAGGCTTCCTGAAGTTTATTGTCCATCTAATCTAGCTGAATCAGTGTCTTAAAAAATAAATAAAACTGGAGGCTGTGATGGTGCTCACATTTAATCCCAGCACTCAAGAGCTAGAGGCAGGAAGATCTCTGTGAATTTGAGACCACCCTATTGTACATAGTGAGTTTCAGGGCAGCCAGAACAGGACTCACAGAGAAACCCTATCTTGATACATACATACATACATACATACATACATACATACATACAGTAGAGAATGGTTGTTGAAATCATTTAACATTTGATCTCTAGCCTCCACACATGCACATGACCACAAACACACACACACACACACACACACACACACACACACACACACATACACACACACCATATGGAAATTGAAGTAATAAATGTAAACACTTAAAGAAGACAAATCCTATCAAAGACAGCAAAAGGATTTCCTATGGGGATTTCATGTCTAACAAAAAATGTTTCAGAATCAGACAGACTCAAGGCATGGCCTTTATTTTCTAGCTAAGAGACTATGGAAAAATTTCCATAGACTAAAAAGTCAGTGATCATATTATTTGTTTAATGTGTCTTCATTTATTTTCTCGTCGCTGTGATAGATAGTATGCCTTGACAAAAGCAATTTAAGGTAGAGTTTATTTTAGCTCACACTTCTAGATTACAGCCCATTATAGCTAGAAAGTCAAGGCAACAGGAACCTAAAGCAGCTAGTCACATACATAGACAGGAACAAAGAGAAAATGAATGCATGCATGCTTGTGCTCAGACAGCTCTCCACTGACCATAGTCGAGATCCTAGCTCACAAATTGGTTCCACCCTCTCTCTCTCTGCTAGGCTAGATTTTCTGAAATCACTTAACATAATTAAGACAACCTCTCCCACAGACATGCCCAAAGGCTAATCTAATCTAGACAATTTCTGATGAAACTCCCTTCCAGGTGGTTCCACATTGTTTAAAGTTGATAGAACTACTTATTACAGAAATGTTATACAGACCTCATCAAAGAGTCATTTTGATTTGCATTTCCCTGATGAGTAGGGACACTGAACCTTTCATTAAGTATTTCTTGGCCATTTGAGATTCTTCTATTGAAATTTCTCTGTTTAGCTCTGTACCCCAAATGAGGCTAACTCATAGAAACAGTGAGGGCAACTCTCAGCCCCATGGAAAAGAGTTCAGCCTGCTGATGTTTCCAGAGTCCTTCAAAGTAGAATAGAAAAGAGATGTATCAAAGAAATACTTGCTACTGAGCATAACTGGGACCAGAGAAATAACTGAGGAAGACTGATCAAGGTACCTTAAAGCATAGGGGGGAACAAGGAGCCAAGTCATTCAAATAATCACTAACAATGTGATCTCACCAACATTCATAAGGTAGTGAGGTCTACATGATTTGGGCTCACATTATAATAAAAAGAGAAATTATTATTATGACTGTGGCCTATTTTTATTTGAAGAATGAACTTCCTAGTGGTTTGTGTTTTGATAGTGCCTAGGGGGTCATTGTAAGTAAGTAGGACAAAATTGTGTTTGTTACTTAAGTAAGCTTCTCTTTTTAAAGCACTGAGTTTTTTCCACATGCCTAATTAAAGTTTGTATAAACCTGCTTTTACTTTCACTTGCATCTTGAGAGAATCATTTTTAAATGACCTAATTATCATAGGAACTATTAGGAATAAGGGGCCATGAACTAATGATTGTTTCATTATTAATTAAAACTTCAAAAAGCTTCTCGTTTGAGTGTCAATTCAAGAGACAAAAATAAATCTGTCCCAAGCCTATCTGGTATGAAGCATACTGAGATGGTGAACATTACCTTTAAGGGTTTAAAATTACTGTGCTTAAGAGAACTACAAAATGAAAATGTCTAACCTGTAAGCTCCACTTGTCCAAGGATAGATGACTTCCCAGAATCTTAGGAGCTGTTCTTTTACTTGCCTGTTCTTGTACAAATGGTGTGTTTTTGCTTTTTGTAAACAACATTGCTAGCCCATGACTGAATGTAGATGGGATGTGTGCTTGACTACATGTAAGTAAGGCATTTGTCTGATTACACACATGTAGGAAGTCATAGGATGTGTGCTTGCCTCTGATTGCATGAAGCCAGGAAGTACAGAGCCTTGTGAGTTTTGTCTTTATACACCCCTGACTAATTAATTTGCTATTACATATTGAACGCACCCTTAGATGCTGTCCTGGTGCATGAGAATCTAGCACCAATATCTGAATACAGCCTGAAATTTGTTAAAGATTATTAATTGTCAGACTGTTGACTCTCTGAAGGACCTCAGAACCATAACAATACTAGAAGTTCCTCAAAGAGGATGGTGCAAACTTTGACTTTGGTGTTGCTCTTTTGCTTTGTTGAGCACTACTTTCTGATCTTTAGAAATGTTGTCAGTCTCATAAGCATATTAACTACAAATCCAAACAAAAATATAGTTTAAAAAAACTCTTCCTAAACTCCTCCTGCTGAGGCTTTTGTTCTAGTTAATCTCTCTATAAAATGAATGTTTCATATCAAAAATTTCCAAGAATAATCTGTGACCTGTTTATGAGGTTATTCAAGAAACAGAAGTGTTTGTTTTAAGGGAAAAAATGGCAACATAAGATATATCTTTTAGACTATGACTTGACAGGTAGTGTCTCTCTGGTAAACTGTCTGGAGGAACTGCTACATAGAGACAAAGCAGCTGCGTTAGTTCCCTTTCCCATTGCTATGATAAAGACATTACAATAAGGGATAAAGGGCTTATTCTGGACACAGTCCACCATGGCTGGGAGTCATGGAGGCAGGATCTTGAGGCAACTTGTCACACACTATCCACAGTAAGAAAACAGAGTGCAATGAATGTTAGCACTCAATTACCTTTCTCCTTATTCAATCTGCTCCCCCAGACCATAGACTGATTCCACTCTCATGTAAGATGGGTTTCCTTTCCTTCATCTAAAAACTCTCTCACAGATATGACCAAAATTTAGTCTTCTAAGTGCTTCTATGTCCTCAAGTTGATAATTAATAACAACCACAAGTATAAAACTGACTATAAAACTGGCCTTTTACAATAGTGTCCCTAACAATCTCTGCATCAAAGTAAGCTCAGGATTCTACCCAGAGTCATGTTCTGAGGTGAATGACAAGTCCACCATCTGTCTCTCACCTCCTCAGCCTTCCTCTCTTGTACACCACGTTTTTTGAAAGACATTGTGAGAGCAGATAAATGGGAAAAGGCAAAGTTTCAAGTCAAGGTGCCCACCTTAAGTTGTATAGAATCCCATATGCACCAGTAGTCACTACTCTCTGGGCAGTGTCATTGATACCAGGGGAATTCATTCAAAGGGCTCCTCAAGCCAGCAATTCACATATTCTGAGGCCAGGTGTTGCTTTGACACTAGGGAGAAAGAAGCTTGGAGGCATTTCACTGTCTGGTTCTCAAAACAAGTCATGTTAATTAAATAAACTTGCCTGAGAATGTCATCATGATTTAGCGTAACTGGAAACATTGCCTGACACTAAATCCCAAGATTCAGAATACAACTGGAGAGTTTTAGAGGAATGAAATAAAAATATCTGCTCTAGGACAGGTCAGTTGTCATCTTGGAATTAGCTCACTAGGGGGAAAGTGCAAAATGTCTATTTTAAGAAGCGAAATTTCTATTTCTGGTAGCTACATCTCTTGGCTAGAGAAAAGCTAGCAACCAGAATCTCTTTCCTCCCTTTAACATTAGAGTTGATTTGACAGATCCCTTTTTATAAAGCAGAAAATTAACCATCCCACAGACCTTTCCATTGGTATGCGCTTTTGTCAAGGTAAGTAATAAATTAATATTCTAGCTTCTGAGGAAAAATTTTAGCATATTTTGATTATCTTATGTAAAAGTGACCTAAATTAAAGTTACCTAGTCCATTACTGATTTTTCCCTCAAAAATTACAGTTGTATTATAATGTGAAAATTTTCATTGCTCTTCAACATGAAACTAAAATTACATAGTTATTAAAAAAGAACCTCAATTTATACTTTTTGAACAGAAGTCTTGGGCTTCAAAGCATAATTACCTAGAGCTCATTAAAATGCAGGATTATTAACCCAAGAGCTGAAGTTTCTAGTAATAGTGGCTCTTTTATAAGAGTAATTATGAGAGTCATAAATATTAAGCACTAAAGTAACACTCCATATTTAAAGGGAACGTGTTCAAACTCATCTTCCAAACAATATAAAAAGAAGACTTTGTAGGCATGACCAGAATGTTAAAAAGCTAAGCATATTTGGCTTCCTTATTCAAATAAGATAATATTCCTACAAGCTCTAGGATGAAAACCTCAGTGGCTGAAATAGATTAATTAATAAGAAGAATGTGTAATTGTGCCTTAACTGCGACTTTTAAAAAACTATCCTGAGGGGAAAAAAGCAAGTATAAATAAATTATTTAGTATGATAAGGGTTACATCAGAAAAATGAAGAAATGGCTACAAGGATATAGACTTACATAGTGACAGCAGTAATCTCTATGATTGGTAGGTTTAAGGGTCTCATATCTACCTTTTGGTAATTTTTCAGTAATCTACCACATTTTCCAATAATTATGTACCTCTTTTAATAATAAATATTTTTTAAATTACTTTGAGAATTTGATACAATATATTTTGATTATTTACCCCTCTATTCTTCCCTTAACTCCTTCTAGATTCACATCTACCTATCTATTCCCACAAATTTCATGTCCTCTTTGGTTCTTTTTTAATTCAATAACACACTGACTCTAATTTTACTGTCTATATACTCCTGGGTAAGGGACCATTCAAGTGTCACTAATCCACTAGGAGCCACTCACTTAAAGGGAACTGACTCTCCCTTTTCCAGAAGCTATCAAATGTGTATAGCTCCTCAGTTAGAGGCAGAGGCTTGTGAGCCACTTCCCACTCCATGCTAGAATGTTCGTTGGCTTAATCTTGTGCAGGCAACCACAGCCACTGTGAACTCATTAGTTCAGTAGACATGTTCATACTGTCTTCTGTCACATGTAGAAGACATGTTCATTCCAGTCCTCCCCCAATTTCTGGTGCTTTTACTCTTTTCACCCCTTTGCTGTGATGTACCCTGACCCTTAGAGACATGGAAGAATATACATTCTGTTTGTAGTGAGCACTACATTGTCATTTATTCTCTGCAGTTTGACCAGCTGTGAGTTTCTACATTAACCACCATCCACTGCCCCCAAAAACTTCTCTGATGAGGTCAGAAAGATGCACTAATCTATATGGGTATACAGATATGATTTTAGAGGGTATTTCACAGAGTTATAGCACTAAGTTCACCCCTAAGGCTAATGGGCTTGCAGACCCTGGGTTGGCCAGATTTACAGTACCAGTCATGTGTTTCTTTCTGCAGAATGGACTTTAAATCCAAAGAGAAATCATAATATTTCCTTGATAATATTTATTCCCCCATAGCCCTGTGGGTATGTTTGCCACATCACTCACTACTGCCTTTTACATAGTTCACATCTCAGTAAGTTTTTTTTTTCTTCACAGCCTGGCCATCACTTTCTAGGACTATAAAATGTAGCCAGCAGAGGAGAAGTTTCCTAGTCAGAACAAACTTGACTTCTCCATGTCTTATGACCAGTGTGTGATGACTCCAGGAATAGTAGCTTACTATCAATTTCTGGTGGGCAATCAAGAGCAATAGAAATAACCTGTGTTGTTTCTGGGGTCTGCAGGACACCCCTAAATAAAACTCAAGGTGAAATGTCCCATATCTGGCACTGGGCTTTTTATTTGGTAATGTACGGCTTCTGGAATGAGCATAATAATCTATCTAGGGTAAGTCCAGTTAAACTATTTTGTATGAATATAGATACATGTGTATAAAAAGCTTATACAATAGCATATTTGGGGGAGATCCAAGATGGCGGTGTGGACCGTGTTTGGAAGCTCCAGTGAACAATTCAAGGAATTGCATGGATTTCTGAGCAAAGAACACCGGGGTCCCCACACCACAGCAGCAGGATTGTTCCACGGTTTGGAGGGACCATGGTGCAGAGGACCTGTGTACCCCTGCACACAGGAGGAGCACGGATTTTCTAGGATCGGAGTGGTGGCGGCAGAGGCAGCGGCAGCAGCAGTGGCACCAGCGGCAGCAGTGGCGGGAGCAGCTGAGACTTGCAGCTGGGGGGGGGTGCTTCCGGGACTAGAGTGGTGGCTGGTGGGAGTTGCTGCAGGACAGGGGACTCTGGACAGGATTTGGGTCACATGGTGCCTTGTGACCCAAACAGGACTCGGCGGACAGTTCAGCCCCAGAGTCCCGGGTTTGGTCAGTGTGCACTGCCATGGAGACACTGGCTCAGCTCAGCAAGAAATTCTGCCTGAGGCACTACCTCAGTGTAGCCACAGCTACCCTGCTGTGACACAGGCTGGGCCAAGCGCTCAGTTCTACCCTAGTCACCAGCTCAGTGTAGCTGCAGTTCTCTTGCTGTGACTCAGGCAGGGTGGAGCACTCAGTTCCACCCTAGGCACTAACTCAGTGCAGCCGCAGTTCTCCTGCTGTGACACAGGCTGGGCAGAGCACGCAGTTCCACCTAGGCACTAACTCAGCACAGCCTCAGTTCACCTGCTGTGACGCAGGCTGGGCCAAGCGCTCAGTTCCACCGGAGGTGTGAGCTCAGCACAGCCACAGTTCTCCTGCTGTAACACAGGCTGGGCCGAGTCCGCAGTTCTACCCTGGGCACCATCTCAGCTCAGCGGCAGCTCTCCTGCTGTGACGCAGGCTGGGTGGAGCACGCAGTTCCACCCTAGGTGCTAACTCAGCGCAGCCACAGTTCTCCTGCTGTGACACAGGGTGGGCAGAGCACTCAGTTCCACCAGAGGCACAAGCTCAGCGCAGTCACAGTCCTCCTGCTGTGGCAGATGGTTCAGGCCCTGAGAATCTAGCTGAGCTCAATGCGTAGTTCTGGCCCAATGTCCCTGGCTGGACTTTGCAGGGGACCCAGAAGGCTGTGGATACCTTGCCCTGACCCAACGCTCATTCAGAGACCCAGAACAATTGCAGGACCCACAGCAAAGGGGAGCTGAGGATCACTGGCTGTGAGAGCCCAAAACGACAGGGCTAACCTCCTGCCATCCACACCAGTGAAGCATCAGAGCTTCCAGCCTATGGAAATCATGAGAAAACAAGTGAATCTATCATCAGACTCCCTCCATCCAACTCTGGAAGTTACCCAACAAAAACAAAGACAGCAAGATGTCTAAAGGGCAGTGTAAAAGCATACAGAAAAAAAACCAAAACAACATGGCGTCTCTAGTTTCCAGCTATCCCAAAGAAAACAACCCAGAGAACTCAAATACAATGGAAACACAAGAATATGACTTCAAATCCTTGGTAATGAGGATAATAATGGAGGAAACAAATAAAATTCATAATCAAATGCAGGAAGACGTAGCAAAACAGGTGAGAGACATAAAAGAAGTACATCCAGTGGAACTGGAAAATTTTCAGGAAAATGCAAACAACCAGATGAAAGAAATAAAAAAATCTGTTCAAGATATGAAGATGAAATTGGATTCAATGATAAACACACAGACAGAAGAAAAATGAGAAAGTGAGACCTCAGAGAAGAAGGCAAGTGACACAGAGGTGAGCTTTTCCAACAGAATCCAAGAGATGGAAGAACTAATCTCAGGGCTAGAAGATACAATCACAGATCTTGAAGAAACTACTAAAAATCCCAAATCTGGAAAACTCCTGACACAAAACATCAAAGAAATTAAGGACACCATGAAAAGAAGAAATCTGAGGATAATAGGCATTGAAGAAAAGGAAGATATCAGACTCCAAGGCCCAGAAACTATTCTCAACAAAATTATAGAAGAACATTTCCCCAATCTAAAGAAAGAGATGCCTAAAAACATACAAGAGGCCTATAGAACACCAAATACAATTGACCAGAAAAGAAAAACTGCCCATCACATAATAATCAAAACACAAAACATACAGACCAAGAAAAATATTAAAAGCTGCAAGGGAAAAGGGCCAAATAACATTTAATGGCAAACCTATCAGAATTACACCTGACTTCTCAGCAGAGACCATCAAAGCCAGAAGGCCTCGACAGACATCCTGCAAATCCTAAGAGACCACAGATGCCAGGCCAGACTACTTTACCCAGCAAAACTATCAATAACCATTAATGGAGAAGAAAATATTCCATGACAAAACCAAATTCAAACAGTACCTCTCCACAAATCCAGCTTTACAGAAGGTACTGGAAGGAAAACTCCATCCCAAAGGCTCAAGCTACAACCAAAACTACTCAGGAAATAGATAACTATGCCATGGCAAAAACACAACTACACAAAGGCTTGACTGGAACCAACATCAAAATTAAGACTCTTAACAGTCACTGGTCATTAATATCTCTCAACAGCAATGGCCTCAACTCTCCAATAAAAAGACAGACTAACTAAATGGGTGCATAAACAAGATCCAACGTTCTTCTGCATTCAAGAAACACATCTCACCCATAACGATAGGCATTACCTCAGGATAGAAGGTTGGAAAAAATATTCCAAGCAAATGGTCACAAGCAAGCATGCGTAGCCATTTTAATATACAACACAATAGACTTTCAACCAAAATTAGTCAAAAGGGATGAGGATGGACACTTCATACTCATCAAAGTTAAAGTCAACCAAGATGACGTCACAATTCTGAACATCTATGCTCCCAATACAAGGGCATCCACATTTGTAAAAGATTTGCTAAAAAGGCTTAAACCACACAATGATCCCCATACAATAATAGTGGGAGACATCAACACCTCACTCTCACTGAAGGAAAAGTCATTGAAACAGAAACTAAACCGAGAAATAACATCATTAACCAATGCCATGGGTCAAATAGATCTAACAGATATCTATAGAACCTTTCACCCAAACAAGAAAGAATATACCTTCTTCTCTGCACCCCATGGAACCTTCTCCAAAATTGATCACATTGTAGGTCACAAAGCAAGCCTCAACAGATACAAGAGGATTGAAATAATACCTTGTATCTTATCAGATCACCATGGGCCTAGGCTGCAATTCAACAACAACAGAAATAACAAAAAGCCTACACGTATGTGGAAACTAAACAACTCTCTGCTAAATGACACCTGGGTCAGGGAAGAAATAAAGAAAGAAATCAAGGAGTTTCTGAAATTCAATGAAAATGAAGGAACAACATACCCAAATTTGTGGGATACATTGAAAGCAGTGCTAAGAGGAAACCTCATAGCACTAAGTGCCTTTAAAAAGAAATTGGAAGCATCGCACATAAGCATCTTAAAGACACAACTGGAAGCCCTAGAAAAAAAAGAAGCAGAAACACCCAAAAGGAGTAGACGTCTGGAAATAATCAAACTCTGGGGTGAAATTAACAAAATAGAAACTAAGAAAACAGTCCAAAGAATCAACAAAACCAAGAGCTGGTTCTTTGAGAAAATCAACAAGATTACAGACTGTTAGCCAAGCTAACTGAAAGGCAGAGAGACAGTATTGAAATCAACAAAATCAGAAATGAAATGGGAGACATAACGACAGACACTGAAGAAATACAAAGGATCATAAGATCCTACTTAGAAGGCTTATATGCCACAAAATTTGAAAATCTAAGGGAAATGGACGATTTCCTTGATCAATTTCACTTGCCAAAGTTGAGTGAAGAACAGATAAACAAGCTAAATAGTCCCATTTCCCCTACAGAAATCGAAGCAATCATTGATAGTCTCCCAACCAAAAAAAGCCCAGGGCCAGATGGTTTCAGTGCAGAATTCTACCAGACCTTCAAGGGTGAGCTAATACCGATACTCTTCAAGCTACTCCAAAAGATATAAAGGGATGGAACATTACAAAATTCATTCTATGAGGCCGTAGTCTCATTGATACCTAAACCTCAAAAAGACTCAACAAAGAAAGAGAATTTCAGATCTATTCTCTTATGAACATCGATGTAAAAATACTAAATAGAATACTTGCAAAATGAATACAAGAACACATCAAAGATATCATTCATCATGACCAAGTAGGCTTCATTCCAGGCATTCAGGGATGGTTTAATATACAAAAATCCATTAATGTAGTCCACCATATAAACAAACTGAAAATAAAAAACCACATGATCATCTCTTTAGATACAGAGAAAGCATTTGATAAAATCCAACACCCATTCATGTTTAAAGTTTTAGAGATATCGGGGATACAAGGCACTTTCCTCAACATAATAAAGGCTATATACAGCAAGCCAATAGCCAAAATCAAAGTAAACGGTGAGATATTCAAGGAAATTCCTCTAAAATTGGGAACAAGGCAAGGCTGCCCACTCTCTCCATATCTCTTCAATAGAGTACTCAAGTTCTAGCCAGAGCAATAAGACAACAAAGGGAGATCAAGGGTATCCAAATGGGAAAGGGGGAAGTCAAATTATCTGTATTTGCAGATGATATGATAGTGTACGTAACTGACCCTCAAAATTCCACCAGAGAACTCCTATAGCTGATAAACACTTTCAGCAATTTGGCTGGATACAAAATTAACTAAAAAAAAAGTCTGTAGTCTTCCTATACACAAATGACAAGCTTGCAGAGGAAGAAATTAGGAAAGCCACACCCTTCATATTAGCCAGAAGCAATATAAAATATTTAGGAGTTACTCTAATGAAGCAAGTGAAAGACTTGTTTGAAAAAATATTCAAAAGTCTGAAGAAAGAGATTGAAGACCACATGAGAAGATGGAATGGTCTTCCGTGCTCATGGATCGTGAGAATTAACATAGTAAAAATGGCCATCCTACCAAAAGCAATCTACAGATTCAATGCAATCCCTATCAAAATACCTACACAATTTTTTAAAGACATTGAAAGTTCAATTCTGAACTTCATATGGAAAAACAAAAAACACAGAATAGCAAAAACAATCTTGTACAATAAAAGGTGCTCCGGAGGAATCTCCATACCTGATCTCAAACTGTACTAGAAAGCAATAGTAATTAAAACAGCATGGTATTGGCACAGCTACAGGATGGTTGATCAGTGGAATCGATTTGAAAGCCCAGATATGAATCCACACACATATGGTCACTTGATTTTCGACAAAGAAGCCAAATCCATTCGATGGAAAAAGAATAGCATCTTCAACAAATGGTGCTGCTCTAACTGGAGGTCTTTGTGTAAAAAAAATGGAACTGGACCCATATTTGTCACCTTGTACAAAACTCAAATCCAAGTGGATTAAAGACCTCAACATAAAACCAGAGACACTAAGTCACTTAGAAGAAAAAGTGGGGAAGAGACTGGAACATATTGGCACAGGAGACAACTTCCTGAACAGAACACCAACAGCCCAGACATTAATGTCAACAATGAATAAGTGGGACCTCATGAGGCTGAGAAGCTTCTGTAAGGCAGGACACACTGTCAAGAGAACAAAGCGACAGCCTACAGACTGGGAAAAGATCTTCACCAACCCTACATCTGACAAAGGTCTAATATCCAAAATATATAAAGAACTCAAGAAATTAAACACCACCAAAACAAATAACCCAATTGAAAAATGGGGTTTGGAACTAAACAGAGAATTCTCAACAGAGGATGAGAATGGCTGAGAAACACTTAAAGAAATGCTCAACCTCCTTAGTCATCAGGGAAATGCAAATCAAAACAACTCTGAAATTCCATCTTACACCCATCAGAATGGCTATCAAAAATTCAAGCGAAGCCTCATGCTGGCGAGGATGTGGGGAGAGAGGAACACTTCTTCATTGCTGGTGGGAATGCAAACTAGTACAGCCACTTTGGAAATCTCTCTGGTGCTATCTCAGAAAAATGGGAATAGGGCTTCCTCAATACCCAGCTATTCCACTCCTTGGAATATACCCAGAAGATGCTCCAGCACACAACAAGAAAATTTTCTCAACCATGTTCATAGCAGTCTTATTCATAATAGCCAGAACATGGAAACAGCCTAAGTGTCCATCAATAGAAGAATGAATAAAGAAACTGTGGTACGTATACACTATGGAATACCATTCAGCTATTAAAAACAAGGAATTCCCAAAATTTGTGGATAAATGGATTCACCTAGAAATGATTATAATGAGTGAGTTAACCCAGAAGCAGATAGAATCAAATGGTATATACTCACTTATATCTGCATATTAGCCCAAGGGGTATGTCACATGAAAGCATTCAATTACCAGGAAACTGGGACAGTGGAGAGGACACCCTATTGGGACTCTAGATGAGAGAAGCATGGGAGAATGGCAAATAGAAGGATCCAGAGGGTCCTAGAAACCTACAAGTAGAGCAGTATAATAGGCAGATTTGGGCTCAGGGGTCCCGCTCAAACTAGGGCACCAGCCAAGGACAATAAAGGCTGTAAACTTTAAACCCCTACCCAGATCTAGCCAATGGTCAGAATATCTTCCACAGTAGAGTGGAGAGTTAGATATGACTTTCTCACGTACTCTGATGCCTCATGTTTGACCATTTTCCCTGGACGGGGAAACCTGGTGGCACTCAAAGGAAGGACAGCAGGTTACCAAGAAGAGACTTGATACCCTATAAGCATATACAGGGGGAGGAAATCCCCCTCAGGAACTGTCATATGGGCAGGGAATAAGGGGAAAATGGGAGGGAGGGAAGAATGGGAGGATAAGAGGTATGGGATAACCATTGAGATGTAACAAGAGCAAATTAATAAAATAATATATATCTTGGAAAAAATAAAAATAAAAATGGGTGAAGACTTAAAAAAAAATAAAATAGCATATTTACATGTGGATTCAAAAAAATATCCTAGTGTTAGTTATCACTCCCCAAATCTTCATTATCCACTACCTTCCCATCGGTCTTTAACTTCCCACCCATTATCCTCCTTTCACTTTATATCACCTGTATTCCACTAACTACACTTCCTGTAAGAGACTCCTCTACCTACCTACCCTCCAATGGTTGATTTCTAGTTTTCTGGATTCTCTAAGTTAAACATACAAACCTAAAGACTCAACACTTTGAGTGAAAACATAAATATGTTTGTTTTTCTGGGTCTGAGTTTCCTCATTCAGTATAATGTTTTCTAGATCTTTCCATTTACCTAATAATTCCATTTTTTATAGCTGAATAAAATTCCACTGCATAGTGGTGCCACTGCTTTATTTTCCATTCATCAACTGATGGACATATAGGTTCCTTCTCTGCCCTAGCTATTATGACTAGAGAAGCTATATTCAGAACCATATATGTTCTCTATAATGAGTTTTCATTTACCCTAGTCTAAGAGAAAGCAGCAGACAACAAATACTAGCAAGAATGTGGAGAACCGGAAACCCTCAGGCACTATGGGTGGAAGTACAAATTGGTACAATTACTGTGGAAAACAGTAAGGCAGTTCCTCAGAAAATTAGAAATAAGTGTATCACTCCTAGACATATTTTCCAAAGACTATTTCTTACTACACATCATATATTTCTTATAGTTAATTTATTTTTTGAAAATTATAATTCTATTTCTGATATTTATAGTTCTGTTTCATAATTATCTGTTTTTGCTTTACATTATTATGTTAACCCTTACATCTCTCTAGGTATTGATTAGATGAGGACATTTTGTGCTTTGTGCCTCTTTTCAATTCTCTTCTATCTCTATTTATCCCCATGTCTAAAGGGGAGGGAGGACAAAGCACAAACAACTCCCAAAGCACATAATGGAGAGTCCAGGTATGGGAAAGTAGTGACCAAGGGAAGACAGATGTGTCAATAGGCTTATTAGCTGTGACGGTTTGAATAATAATTGTCCTCTTTACCTCAGGAATTTCAACACTTGATCCCCATTTGGTGGTTCTGTTTGGGGAGGTCCTAGAATTGCAGCTGTTCTGGAGAAGGTATGTTCCTGAGGGCAAGCATTTAAAGCATATAAATTCATCCTAGTTCAAATTCTCTGCTGCTTCATATTTATAGTTGAGATGTGATCTCTTGGTTTTATACTACTGCCACTATGACTGCTACTTGCTGCCATACTTACTCACCATTAAAGACTCTTCTTTTTATGGAAATGTAAGCCAAAATAAACTCTTTCTTCTTGCAGTTGTCTTGCTCATGGTGCTTCATTACAGCAACAGAAAAAAAAAAACAATGAACTAGCTCCATGGATATTGCTCTTATTCACTGGTGATAACTCCTGGAAGACCAGCTGGAGTTAACCAATCTTACTGATGCTCCTGATGTCCCTTCCTCCTTTTGGCTTCTACAAGCTCAGGATGAAACTTTTTCTATTCTCTTTTACCTTTGTTCTCTGTGTTATGATACCTCCCATCTCCTGGGAGTTTTCTTATCTGTCTTGTGACAATTGTTATTTTGAGCATAAACTCCATATTCAATCGTTATTTTATATTTAACCATTCAATAAAAAACAGATGAAAATCTTTCTTCTTATACCTTGGTATTTGGATGAAAGAGATATATTATAAATCATGTTTGGTGTGCCATCATAAAACTGAAAAACTACGAAGAAAAACAATTTTTAAAAGCCATTTGAAAGTCACCATAATAGGGCTGAGAAGGCTCAGCAGGGAAGTTGCTAACTGACAGTTGGTTGTAGTGGTGCATTCCTTTAGTCCTAGCACCGGTGAGGCAGGAGGATCTTTGTAAGTTTGCCTGGTCTTCATATGAGTGAGATCCAGGACAGCAACAGCTATATAGTGAGAACTTACCTTAAAAATAGAAACAAAGAAACAAAACAAAACACTGCGTGCTGATCTTGATCAAGTGCTTCCTTGATCTAGCTATGGATCCCAATACCTATGCTACACTGAGATTGAGTCCTTACGTTTAATATTACAAAGACAAAGCACTGTTAAAGCTAAATAATCTATGATTATGTTAAATGCAAGAAAAGACAAATGGTTCTAAGTACACACTTTGGCTTAATGGGAACACAGGAATATTTGTTGACTGGCCAAGGCTATGGGCAGACCTGTGATCAAGACTTACAAGATCATTACAACAGGGCTATGCTTCTGTAAGGAAAGACACTAGCAGGTATTTTTTAATCAGACTCTAAAATGTTACTGATATCACTTAACTTAGGTTTGCTCAGAAATTTCTGGATAAAAATCAGAAGGTTCACTGCTTAATTCTAACATAGTCTGTATACATTTGAACTTATCAATATAACCTTTTAATTCATTCATAATAAGTATTAGACAATGAAATAAAAATAATAACTAAAGAAAAGAAACAAGCCAAAATAGCTATTCTCTTAGCTTATGATTATAAAATTTACATTTACATTTTATATTCTTAAAGTCCAAGTTCAATTTATTGTCAACAAAATGACATTTCCTGCTTCCATCAAGAAGGAAATGTCCCGGATTCTTATGAGTCTTAATCATTTCTCAGTAAACTTCTTTTGATAACAAGTTTAGAAAAAGATGAAACCACATAGAGTGAGGCCTATTAGATTTCTTTTTTAACGCATATGGGTTAGAAAATGAAGGTGGGAAGGCTTGGCACAGAAATCTCTGGTTTTGCCAAAGCCTAAAATATTTAGAAAAATAATATTGAAACAAAAATAGTTCAAATTATTTTCCAAGTTCCAAATATGGTGAAAAACTACTGGTGTTAATGTTTCTGGAATGGCCAGTTGTTAACTACAAGCCAGCAAAGAATTTTTAAAATAGAACACAACAATGAGAAATGCAGTGAATTTCTGCTGACTAACTTTTGCTTGGCTGAACATCAAACTCATAAACACAAATTTGGGCAGAACAGCAGCAGGAAATTTACCTTATGCTTTTACACATTATTTGTAGGCAGCAATGCTGGAAACTAATAACATCCTAAGGAGGCATCTCTCAAGAAGCCAAGTTTAGTCAGTTGAATGGAAAAGCAAACACAAAAAGTTTCCAAAGCAATGCTTATAGTTTCTTTACAGATTTGGAGCCCATGCCATGTGGGCCAGGCTGCTGCAGAGAACTTGCTCCATGGTTATCGTAATCTCCAATTGGATTGTAACTAAGGAGCATGGTCTACAAATGGCCGAAAAACCAGAAAAGATCCACAGTTTGTCATAACAGATACTAAAATGAGATGATGTTTAGTATTTGATCATTTTCACTGTCATACTGTTAAATAATCCAAATTCTCAAAGAATCTAGTTTAAGGAAGATGTAGAGAAAGAATATTTTCTTGTATAACTTTCTTATTGTAACTTCAAGAGTAATTTTGACAAAATACAATAAAAGATTTCACTCATTTTCCTTGTAAAATTTTATATTCAAGTAATCTTTAGCATGTATATTTAGGAATATTAACTGAATATGCAAAATATTAGAAAAATGTAAGGCAAGCAGTAAAGAATTGGATAGATATGCGGTGAAATATTCATTTAAAGGCTATTAAAAGCAATGTTGTAAATATATGATAAAATGAGAAAACTTAACTGCTGTGTAGAAGACAACAAGCTCAGACATCACACTAAGTAATAATCATATCAAATGGGTATAGGCAAGAGAGCTTTTCATGCCTCCATTCCCCTCTTTTTGTAAAACTGCAGAGCTAAGCCCTGGAGCATCCCTTTTAAACTAGTGTCCCTCTGATCTCAATGAGCCTCATAGCTCTCAACACAACATCTAAAATAAAGATTCCTCAATGTGTATTTCTATCCAATGTGTGCAGGTATGCATGTGTGTGTGTGTGTGTGTGTGTGTCTGTGTCTGTGTCTGTGTGTGTGTCTGTGTGTGTGTGTGTCTGTGTGTGTTTTCTGTACACGCATCTACCCAAACCTTGAAATGGATAGAAAGAAAAACCATCTCACACTTCACAAATCCAAGTAAAGCCCTGAGGTTCTGATGCTACAAAAGACACTTCTTCAAAACTCTAAGTCTATTTAATCCATGCCAACTCTCAACTTCCAGATACTTAGGCCTTGGATCATCTCTAACCCCAGATAGTTTTTATATCCCACATCTTGACCATTGTTGGCTTCCCCAAGCCCCATATCTTCACCTCTAGTGATGCCACCCTGGAGTTAACACTGATGCTCTGACTTATAGCCTATGTGCCCATCTGTTGAACATCTTCCACATTGTCTATTCCCCAAATGGTAACCAGAGTAACCACCTTAAAGAGACCAGAGCATAACACTGTCTGTTTACCACCATCTGATGACTTTCGAACTCCCTGTACTTGAAAGACAAACCATCCTAGAATATGCCACCTGAGCTGGCCAATCCTTATTGTGACTGTCCTTTACCAACCATTCCTTCCTTTTTTTTCCCTCTAACAGCTTCTCTTTTTTCTAACACCTTAGTATTGCATCTGTGCTGAAAGTGCTACCAAAAAACATTTACTTATTATCATTTCCTTCTGAGCTTTCCATAAAATTCAAAGTGAGATGTTTGATAAACACACTTTTTAAAATGCAATCACTATTCTTGTGTATCTGCTCTGTCCTATATTCCTAGCATTTATTGCACTCAAATATAGTATATTATATACATGTTTATTGACCAAGTCCTGCTCTCATCCCAGGCAGAACATAAGCCCCACAGATTAAGGATTTTGGCTGTTTGCATAACTGTTACCTTGTTTGCACATAAAACACTACCTGGTTTTCAGGGCAAAGACTCCCTGAATGAACGATGAAGGTAAATATACCAGTCAGAGTAATTACCATGGCATAGTGGAAATTGAGATCATTTTTGTTTCTGTTTTTATGAATATATTGCTTTCTCAAAATACTTTATTCCTTACAGCAATTTTAAGGTCACAGAAGATTTTAGGGTAAAGGGAGCTTGCAGAACAGATGTTCAGTGGTTCAAAGCCTGTGTAGCTTTTGAAAAGCACCTAAATTTAGTTCCCAGAACCCACATTAGGTGACTCACAACCACTGGTAGCTCCAGTTGTAAAGGATTCAATACCCTTTTCTGAACTCTACATGTACCTGCACTTACACATGTATATCCCACTGCACACATACACATGTAGTAAAAAAAAAATGTTAAAAGATTCTATTGTCTGAATGTACTACCATTTACATACCCAGGGATGAACATCCTTATTGAAAGATTCTTATTCAAGTCTGGGCTGTTATAAGTACACTAATACTGTGTGAACTCATTTTGTCAGCTCACATGGAGTAACCTCAAGTATACAGACGCTGAAGTAGATGAGAGTCTATTGCGTATGAAGCAAGAATTAAGAAAATATTCTTTTACTTCATGTTGGGTGTTGCCAGCACTATGGATTTTGACTATCTTACAGGTGTATAGTTGTATCTCAATTTGTTTTGATCTGAACTTTCCTAACATCTTTTCATATGCTTATTTGTTATCTGTTTATTTCCATTAAAATAAGTTATGTGTATTTATGTGTGTGCCCTTATCAATGTGAGCACCACATGGATATAGTATCCCAGAAGCCAGGTGAGAAAACCAAATCTCCTGGAACTAGAGTTAAAAGTAGTTGTGAGCCTGCTGATATGGGTGTTGGGAACCTAACCAAGACCTCAGCAAAACCAGCCAGCACTTTTAACCTTCCAGATGGCTCTCTATCCCCTGTTTATTTTCTTTGGTGAAGTATGTACTCAAGTCTTTGAGCTTTTCTTCGTAATGTCATTAATTTTCTTATTATTGAATATGACTTTTCACATATTTTGGAAAGTAGTCCTTTATCAGATGTCATTTGCAAATGTTTTCATCCAGTCTGTACCTTTTCTTTTTGTTCTCTTGAGAGTGCTTTTATAATTGGGTAAATATTTCACATTTTAAAATAAAATTTCCAGGATCAACAGCAAAATGCCTGTTAAATCATTTCAACACGTGCATGGGTATCTTACAGCTATACATTATTAGTTATATGCCACATAACATGTTTGTGACTACAAATGGTCTTACTCTTTACATCTGGAAAGGTACTTTCCTTACAAGTATGAAGAATTGAGTTTGAAGCCCCAGGAACCATGTTGAAAAACAGGTTTGCTGTTTGGACTTGTACTCTCAGCACTGGGGAGATTGAGATAGGCAGATCCTCCAGCTCCCTGGCCAGATTACATGGGTGAGTTCCAGGCCAATGAGAAACCCAATCTAGATGAACAAGGTGGGCAGCACCTAAGGGATGACAGCATACACTGCATAGATAGATAGGTGGATAGATAGATAGATAGATAGATAGATAGATAGATAGATAGATGATAAAATTGTCTATTGCTGCGGTTTCTCCCTGCAGGCAGCCCTGCTCATGCCCATTTGTACAAGTCCACAACAAAGACAAGGTCATAGAGGGGAAATGCTCTATTCCTAGAGAGAACATCAGTCCTGTGTCTGGGGTTTGCTATTTGGTAAACAGCCTTGTTCCCTCCCTGTGAAGAGTCATCTTGAAATGATTTCAATAGTCTTGAGTGGTAAATACCACATTGCCCCTGAGTGACCCTTGTTGGTTTTCCCTTATAGTTGGTTTCCCAGAAGTCTATAAATAGACAAAACCATTAGAGGGCAATGTGACAACCATTCTAGCTGAAGCTTGTCAGACACATTTTAGCTTTTTGAAATTAGCTTATGAAAAATGAAGTATATTCTCGGTTGGATAAAGTCATTTGTCCTAAACATATTACAGACCCCTATCTTTATATTTCAAATTGCATGGATTCACTTGGCCTGGCTGCCCTCTAGGGTCATGCTTCTGTCTATAAACCTCTCCCCAAAAATTATACTCTATGAAAATCTCAATCTGCCTACTTTGCTCTCACAACTCTTTGGGGCTCAGGATCATACAGAAGGATCAACTTTTTCTAGAATACTCTAAGTCTTGAACAGAAAGTGTCCCTAGGAAATGCTCCAGTGTGGCTTACTCTGGACCCAGTCTACTCTACAAAAGTTGTGACTGAAAATCCCTAACACAAACAAACAAGGCCCGGAGCCACCTCAGACCAGACATGCTTGAGAAGTTTTTACCTTCATACACCCCAAATTTTTATCCCAGTGGTCTGTGACCAAATGTTAAGAAAACAGGGACTCCAGAGCCACAGCCTTACTCCTTTCCACCCTACTTTTGAAGCTGTTGAACCTCTCAGCTATATGATGTTTCCTTTTTCTCTACAACAAACTGAAATAGGAATGACTATTTTGCCCATGCTCTGGCAAGAGGCTTTAATAATCTTATTCTTATTTTGATAGACAAAGAGTTCTCTTGGTGACTACAAAGGACCTATATGCATGTTTCTACTCCTAACCAAACCTCAATGTCCATATCTGTAAAATGAAGAAAATTTGCCCTCCACAGCCAATATGAAGACAGGAAACAATGTGGAGCAACATCACACACTTAACCACTCAGCAACATGCCAATGTTTACCTTTTTTTGTTGTTGTTTATTCTTACATTTGCTTATACTTTCTGGGACTCTCAAGTCCATATTTCTATCCAAAGCTCTTCCTTTGGAGGAATATGTGATATGGAGGTAATCTGGGCATCTGGTGTATGCAAATAACATCTCATAAAATGAACTATTCACATGCTCTAGTTTCCTTTCTGCTACTGTGACTAAAACACCCTGACAAAGTGACTTAAAGAAAGGGGTTTAGTTCACAATTACACGTTTCAGTCTATCATTGTGAGAGAGTTATAGCCTCAGCAATGTGAAACAGCCCATCACATCTACAGTGAAATGCAGATAGAAATGAACGTACATGTGCTCATCTGTTTGTTTCCACAAGCTTCGTGTGTTCATCCTTATACAGATGGCTAGGGAACGGTGCACAGGCTAACCCAAGGTAAACTGCCTTTCATTGAGATGCTCTCCAAGTGATGCAAGGAAGTATCTAACTGACAATCACAGCTAACCATCATACATGTCTAACTCCTCATGCACTGAAGGGAGATATGTTGAGATGGCTGGAACACAGATTCACCTGAAGAACAGATGTCTCTCTCAGTAGTTCTTAGGAAGCATTTTCCTGCTTCCATCATGAAAAGTCTGAGGTGACAAGAACTGTGGTTGAGAGAGGGTTCCTCCCTCTACTGCACAGCAGTGCCTCTGTATATTCCTTTTTTACTTCTTTTTCCAAGTTCCCCAAGTGCTTTTCTATAGGTCAAGCAAGTATGCAATATTCTCTAAGACTGACTAGGGTAAATGAGACAGAAGATAGAAGATAGAAGAACTGCCACTTTCTTTCTGTCCCTTGTCCTCTGTCTTGATACTTCTGAGGCACACAGATATCATCTAATCAATATTTAGTAACTATCACATCAATTGTGCATTTCACAGACTTCCAGTGTCCTCCTAGAAACTGTTCTGTTCTTTTTTTCTGCTATATATTTTAATTTATAATCAAGATTGATATTTAGAAGCAGAGTTTTTTCACTGTTTTTTGTTTGTTTGCTTCTTTGTTTGTTCTTTGGTTTTTGTTGTTGTTGTTGTTGTTTGTTTGTTTTATTACCTCTACTCATTCAGTACGGATGGCACCATCCTTTCTCACAGAGGTACACTGTGTGGTATTATGACAATCTTCAGGATGAATACAAAGCTTACATCTTTTGCTTATCTCTAATTAGGAGGCAAACTGTAAACTGAAGCTTAGTTGCCAGCTGCGTAGAGGGATGCTAAGATCAGATTTATGGAACTATCAGTGTTATTTGAAAATGATAGCCTCCATAAGTCATCAATTCCTCCCATGATTTTTTTTTATTAAATTAACCCAATAAATTAAGGTGGTAGCTACATAAAGCTGACTATGAGTATAATCTAGAAGGATTCCTTTGTCTTCTCCACTGCACAGTCCAGCTGGGTGCAGGGACTGTGGGATCTCTCAGCAAACACATCACACTCTTAAAAACATTGGACTGTCACTAATGAACAACTGCAAAGAGTAAATATTTCCAACTGTCAGCAAATCAAATCCGAGAATGGCAGAAGGTGACTGGCATTTAAAAGACAAATTATGATGGAAAACTTGTAATTACTATGAAAGCAATTTGAAATTTAACAAACCCCAAATGGTTTAATGACTTGGATGTTACTGTTTAAAAGTCACAGTTTCAAATTCAGAAGCTAACCATCTTAAGAATCTCAAATCTAAATATTTCACATTGCTCAAAACAGAGACATGATTTACCCAAAGTCACACTTACGGTACAAACTGAATACTGTTGGGTGAATGTAAGCTCATGTGCTAAATAAAAGTTATAAGACATGCTTTTCCATAGTTTATAAAGTCTATCCACTTATCAGAACATATTCATTAAATATTTTATTTTTAATCACATATACATATGTGTCTAGGTGTATGTTTATGCATGTAGGTGAGCAGGCCAGAAGACAGCATTAAATCCCCTGGAGTCAGGATACTCCCACTACCTAGTTGTGAGACGCTCTAACTGGGTACCAGTAACCAAATTGACATCCTCTGAGAGAACAGTAAGTGATCTTAATCACCAAGCCTTGTCTCCAGCCCCAGCTCACTCATTTTAAAGATGAACACACTAGGGGGCATATCCGGTTGGCACAGTATGCAGCTAGTTATTACAGATATGGGTACTAAGATGATATTCTCTCTTAGTTATTTTTCTGTTGCCCTGACTAAAGCAACTTAGAAAAGAAGTAAGTGCTTGGCTAGCCATTTGAATTTATAGTACATTATTGTGGAGAATTCATGGTAGCAGGGGTATGTTCCAGCATCCCAACTGAGGAGATAGGCCCACACAAATGGGGTGTCTTCCCACCTCAACTGACATAATCAAGATAAGTCCTAGCAGGTGCACCCTACATCTATCACCCAGATGATTCTAGATCTTATCAAGTTGACAATTGAGAATAGGCATAATAGAAGACAAGCACACCTGAGTGATCCCCTGTGCTTCCTCTGGATCACCCTAACATCTGAAAACAGGTCCAGCCTGGCTTGTGGAACTAGAATACTACAGAAATTTAACTAGTAGAAATTTTTCCTTGTGCCTCAATATACTGTAAACTATGAATATTTCAAATGAATGAACAGTCTCTCACATGGGGATGTTTTCAATTCTGGGCATGACCTGTATAAAGATCTGGAATTAGTGCTGGGTGTAGTGGCCCATGCCCTTAATCTGAGCACTGGAGAGTCAGAGTCAGGCAAATCTCTGTGAGTTCAAGGTCAGCCTGGTCTACATAGTGAATTCTACAACAGCTTGGGCTACATAGAGAGACTCTGTCTCATACAATAAATCAGAACAAACAAACAAATAAAATATCTGAAATGGATCTCCTGCTAATGAAGACAACTAAAAGCAAGATTTAAGAATAGATATTGTCCATAACTGACAATGAATGAAGCAACAATGGAGTATTCATTGATCCCTAATTTAACAATGCTAGTGAGTGATGGATATAAAATGCCAGCTTCCTCCTGAAGTCACATGGGCATGCTCCATATACACCATTAATGGTGACCCTGGATCCAAAAACTGACCTAGCTCAATAGATACTCCAGGATGGATTACTTGTAAGGAGATGATAAGATTCTAAGATAGAAAAAATAGACATTGCACCATTCACAGAGCTCCTCCTTTAAGAAGCCCAGAATGTCTGATGTACTGGACTTTGTGGAATTTTTATTCCTTAGAGCTCTAAAAATGATAAAATCCACAGCCTGACACTTTCATCCTTCCTCTATGCCACCCTGGCATACCAATCAACAGCATCCATCTTGATGCCCCCCTTTCATCACAGAACAATATATTAACATAACAGACAGTATATATATGTTTTTACTACATTTTTATGGGTAGCCATATATTTTCTTCCTTTCCTCCCTTGATACTGTAACAACTTTCCTAAATTTAATATGTAACTAATTGCTCATAGGACTTTACTCCCAGGCTCTTTTAAACCATCATTAAATATCTTCATGCTGCCTGAGAGTTATTTCTCATCAGTGTGTGTGACCCTAGAGACTGGTACAGATAGGGCTTTCAGTGAAGAAAGGAGAAAGGCAGGTCACACTAGGCTAGGCAGAATCTGACCTACAGAAAGATACAGCCATAGGCTAACATTGACATAGCAGAAAACATGTTTATCAGCAGACCTGTCTCTAGTCTATTTTCTAGTGTCAACACAGATATGTAGATGTTTATAAAAATTAATTATAAAAGAGAGGGATAGTTTGGTCAATTTTTAGTGACCATCTTAATTCTTGGCAGTATTTCTTGGCAGTCATGCACACCACTGCCCACAAGGTTATTTCCTGTGTTAGACTTCCCAGCTTGATCTATATTGTATGTTGTAAGTCACGGGGTCTGCTTATAGTGAAATGAATTAATTACTTGGTGGATTTTGGCACCTTGTTCATTTATTCAAATTCAAGAAATATGAAATGTATACAAAGCAGCTTGAAATATAGAAAGTTGTTATTATAGATCAAGTGACAGGCATCTAATCCTGGTTTTCATGCTTGTTGGCAATAGTGTCCCATACAAATTCCTTCATTGCTCATTTCCTTACCTGTGAAATGAAAGAACTGGATTACATCATATTCAAGGAAACATTTTCATAGTAGATAAAAAGCTTGTTGTGCACCCATGAGGACCAAAGTTCAGACCTCCATCATTCACATAAAAGCCAGCTAGTCAAAGCACCCCAGCAATTATCTTAGCACTTGGGAGACAAAGAGAATCCAGGAGCAATCTAGCAAGTAAGACTACCTAAAACTTTAAGGTCTGGGTCAAGTAGAGACCTTACATTAGAAATTAAATTAGAAAGCTATTGAGGAAAATATCTGATACCAACCATGACCTACACACACATGTGCCCTCACATATAATCACACATGTGCACATGCATGTTTACCAAACACAAATGCTCACACACAAATTAGGATTAATATGAACACCCACAAGTAAATGTGTAAAAGACTCCCCACTCTACTGTTTTAAATTTCCAGCATTGACCAAGATGATGACAGCAAATTCTGGAGGTGACAATTATACAATGCAGTATTTAGGAAGTTGGCCTTTGACACATATATTGGTAGAATATATTGGCAATGATTCCAGTGTCACTCTTACTCTTGTTCTATGCTGTTCTGACTTCTAGAATTTACTGGAAATCAGGAGGCAAAAGGATCAAGGCAGCATTGGCACTGGAGGAACTGAAGAGCAGAGCAGACCCAAGGCCCCCTTTAAGCTTCACATTCATTTGTTCCAAATCATTGAAGACACAGAGAAGAGTTGCAGAATAGAAGAAAGTTGTCTTGAGCTCTTCAGTCAGTGTCTCCTTGTGCTAACATCTTGCATATCATACAGAAGCATCAAAAGTATGAAATTTACATCAGCCCAACACTAATCACTAAGCTACATACTATTCTAATTCTAGTTTCTCTGCTTATATAACTTTTCTGTTCCAGGTGCAAACCCCATAAGTCTAATTTATTTGATTGATTGATTGATTGATTGATATCAGAGCCATGGACTGAATCTGAACTCTTAAGATGTACTAGTCAAGCACCCTCCCACTAAGCCTTATTCCCAGCTTTCAGAGACTTTCTTTTAATTGAGAGTATATAGAGCTGATTCTGTATGTTGCAGAGTATACAGAATTCTTCAGTGGTGTGATCCTCAAGAAGCTAATGCTCATGAAAGCCAAACCATTGTGAGTCTGTGTTTCTGTAACCCCAATCCAGAAATAACAGCTGAAAAGGGGGCTGTTGACATAGTGAGTGAAATAATATGAGAGTACATAGGCCACTTAGAGCACCCTATCTTCATTTTTACAGAAAACAACAACACAATTGGTCATAGAGTGATTCTTTTAAATTGTTTACTTCATATTACTTTCCCTTGCAATTTTTATATAACATATTAGACAAGAATTAGATGTTAGCTATTATGAATATTAGAGACAAATACCCCAGCCACTCCAAGTATCTGTTGCCACAGTTCTCAAGGTTGAGGTTGCCCCTGTGTTCACCTAAGTATAGCTCATTATCATACTTATCATTGGATACCGCCATTAACCTTGCACCCAGAATCCTCTCATTCACAAGAGTCAATCAGATTACATGAAATTCCTGGTCACACTCAGTAACTAAATATATGTTCAGATTTCCACAAAGAGGGAGTAGCTCACCTAAGGCCAAAGGAGGAAAGCCCCTGTAGATAGCCTTGATATATCATAATGAAAATATCAGATTGGTATTTATAAAATCAACTGTACCAAAACTGGATTCAAAAGGTGACAGCAACAGCAGGTACCACAGTCCAGGAAAAGGTGGCTGTTCTCAGGTTTGAAACATTGTAATGGAGGCCAAGTATGCTCAAAGAACAAGCATATCAGTATGGTTTACCAGCACTGTGACACTGTGATCCCTGTGTGTACTCTAGCCTCATCACTCATCATATTCTCTTTGTCAAGAGGGCTCCCATCTTGTCTAGTTATTCTGTCATGTCTGGCCCATGTTCCATGCTGTTGCCTCTGCTAGAATGAATGTCACTCATCAGCGTCCCTCTCCTCTTATACCACTGAGGTGAGCATTTTTCTATATTACATGGTTTAAGAGCCTGGACATAAGATTGGCCTGTTTGGGGGGGGGGTTGTTTTGTTTTGTTTCTTTGCTGTTGTATTTCTACACTCAATGATAAGAAAATTGAGACTAGCACTCATGTCTCTTTTATCCATCACTTTATTCACAGACCCATGTACACATGAGGGGGAGCAAATAAATAGAATGCCATCTTTACCTAAGGGAAACAGTACTATATAATTCCAGAACCCAAGCCATATAGTTAATAGGATTGGCTTTTTATAAATAGAAAACCAGTTATCAGTATAATCATTTTTCAAGCATTGTGCCCTTTAATTAATTAGGTGACTGAAAACTTAAACCACCCACTTTATTACCTAGAAAATGACATTCAGGAGGGAACTTCAGCATTCTGGGTACTTCCAGATGTGTTTTACTTTTATGTTTGAAGTCATCTCCAAAGGTCTTAAAGGTCAAAGTATTTGATGATTAATGTCAGGGTTACAGGTATCTTTACAGTGGATGTTGTGGACTTTGTACACCATAATCTTGCTAACACTCAGATGAGTCCCTGCTGTAAAGAGTTCCTGTGAAATTGTCTTACAGTGAAATGGATTCTCCCACATGCATAAGAGCTGAGATTCTTTTCATCTTCTGGTGTTTTCTGAAGGGACCATGTGACATACAGTCTCTTCATGATGTTTTACATCTCCAGTCGCCTTCCTACACAGAAAGGTCTACATTTGGATTTCTACCAAAATAAGTCTTAATTGATTTTCAAGGTGTTTCTGACTGCTATGGCAACCATAATCAAATATCTTCTTCATGAATAGCCTTTTGCAATCTAATATTCATACTGAATATGTGCTATAGTCTTCTTCACGTATGCTTCTGAATCATTCTCTCCTTCTCTCTCTCTCTTTCTCTCTCTCTCTCTCTCTCTCTTTCTCTTTCTCTCTCTCTTTCAACATAACTTTTCCTTCAGGCTGTTATGCATGTTATTAATATATATTTGACTATAAATATACCCTTGAAGGAAATAATATATTTAAATAGCACAGTTTTTTAAAATAAGAACCTCCTTTTATTAATTGTTGACCTCAGAGTCTTGGCTGTTGGTGTTCTGTTCAGGAAGCTGTCTCCTGTGTCAATGAGTTCAAGGATCTTCCTCACTTTTTCTTCTAACATGTTTAGTGTACCTGGTTTTATGTTGAGGTCTTTAATTCACTTGGACTTGAGTTTTGTGCATGGTAATAAATATGGATCTACTTGCATTTTTCTACATGTAGACATTTAGTTAGACTAGCACCATTTGCTGAAGATGCTATCCTTTTTCCATTGTATATATTTGGCTTCTTTGTCAAAAATCAAGTGTATGGATTTATTTCTACGTCTTCACTTCAATTCCATTGAGACCCAGCCTTTTGCTATGCCAGTACCATGCTGTTTTAATTACTGCTGCTCTATAATGCAGCTTTATATCATGGGCAGAAATTCCTCTGGAGGATATTTTATTGTACAGGATTGTATTAGCTATTCTGGGATTTTTGTTTTTCCATATAAAGTTGAGAATTGGTCTTTAAAAAATTGTGTAGGTATATTGATAAGGATTGCATTGAATCTGTAAATTGCTTCTGGTAAGATGGCCATTTTTACTATGTTAATTTTCCTGATCCATGATCAAGGGAGATCTTTCCATATTCTGATATCACCTTCAATTTCCTTCTTCAGAGACTTGAAGTTTTTTCATGCAAGGCTTTCACTTGCTTGGTTAGAGTTACACCTAGATACTTTATATTACTTGTGGCTACAGTGAAGGGGTAGTTTCCCTAATTTCTTTCTCAGCATGATTATCATTTGTATACAGGAGGGCTACTAACTTTTGAAAATTGATTTTGTATCCAGCTACTTTGCTGACATGTGTTCATCAGCTGTAGCAGTTCTCTGGTGGAATTTTAAGGGTCACTGATGTACACTATCATATCATTTGTGAATATGGATAATTTGACATCTTTCTTTCTGATGTGGATCACCCATGAGGCTGAGAAGCTTCTGTAAGGCAGGAGATACTGAGATACTGTCAAGAGAACAAAGTGACAGCCTACAGACTGGGAAAAGATCTTCACCAAGCCTATATCTGGCAAAGGTCTAATATCCAAAATATATAAAGAACTCAAGAAATCAAACACCACCAAACCAAATAACCAAATTAAGAAATGGGATTCAAAGCTAAACAGAGAATTCTCAACAGAGGAATATAGAATGCCTGAGAAACACTGAAAAATGCCCTTAATTATTACAGAAATGCAAATCAAAATGACTCTGAGATTCTGTCTCACACCCATCAGAAAGGCTAAGGTCAAAAAGTCAAGTGGGACCACATGCTGGAGAGTATGTGGAGAAAGGAGGAACACTCCTTCCTTGCTGGTGGTACTACAAATTTGTACAACTACATTGGAAATCAATCTGGTGTTTTCTTAGAAAATTGGGAATAGGGCTACCCCAGACCCAGCTATTCCACTTCTTGGAATATACCCAAGGTGTTCCACCACACAACAAGAACATTTGTTCAACTATATTCATAGCAGCCTTATTCATAATAGCCCAAATCTGGAAACAACCTAGATGTCCCTCAATCAAAGAATGGATAAAGAAAATGTGGTACATTTAAACTATGGTGTACTACTCAGCTATTAGAAACAAGGAAATCTTGAAATTTGCAGGCTAATGGATGGAATTAAAAATGATGGTGCTGAATGAGTTAACAAGACTCAGAAAGAAAACTTGGTAAATACTCACTTAAAAATGGATATTAATCCAATATGGATGGCCTCTGAGAGTCTTCTCTTAGCAGAGGATTGGGAGAGATGCTGGGATTTGCTATTGACATTCTAGGTGAGAGTGGTATGAGAGAATAGGGAGATATAAGGAACCAGAGGGTCCAGGAAACCTACAAGGAGACCATCAAGGCTGGTGGATCTGAACCTCAGGTGCCCTGCACGAACTGATGAACCAACCAAGCACAGTGCATGCAGGAAACATAGACCCCTATTCAAATCTAGCCAATGAACAGCACATTCTGCACAGTTATGTGGAGAGTGGGGACTGCCTCTGACATAAACTCTCGCGCCACCAATTTGAATATTTCCCCTTGATGGGGAGGCCTGGTGGTACTCAGAAGAAGAGTACACAGGTCACCCTGATGAGACCTGACAGGCTGTGGTCATATGGTTGGGGACGAGGTACCCTTCTATCACTGGTCTAGGAGAGAATAGGGTGAAAGAGGGAGGGAGGGGGTAATGGGAAGTTACAGTGAAGGGATAGCAATCCGGATGTAATCTGAATAAATTAAATATAGGAGGTTCTTTTTTTTTTCCCATATCTGTTCTTAGTTTGGTCCTGGCAAAAAGAAAAGAACCTCCTATGATTTTCATCACTAACAACAACATCAACAATGCACACACACACACACACACACACACACACACACACACACACACACACACACTAAAAATAGATTGTGTTCTCCAGAGTAATAGCTACTTTATTATTGGCAAGATCTGTTACACATCTGTAATCTCTTTTCAAGTCACCTTTAACAGTGTGTTTCATTAAAAAAATTATTTTTCTCTCCAAGGAAAAATTATTATTCATCTTTGAAGAGAACATCTTGTCAAGTGGTGCTGTTCAACAAAATAAGGAAAACATCTCTGCCAAAGCAGAGCAAATGTGATTACCAGGCCAAGGAGAAGCCCGTAATTAGATCATTTCCATGGAAACAACCTAATTACATGTGTAAAGCAGTGAGAGCTGAGCTACACATTGAATATGTTAATACCATTGTCTGTGTTGTAATGCTTCTGCTCTTTAGCTTCCCTCAAATATAAAATATAAACCATGTAGACAAATCACAACTCTGCTAAGTGAATTAAAACCCATTGTGCATTGTTTGTGCTTTGCATATGAATGGAGTCCTGGGATATTCCTTGTTTATAATCAACATATCCCTATACCCTTAAACAATAAAGAATGCTTCATCATGTATATTAATAATAAATGTGCCATAACATGTAAATAGCCAAAAGGCCATACCTGATCATTCTTTAATTTCATGTGGTACAAAAATTATTTATAAGAACAACTAGCCATTCTCATTTGGGCCCAGGGGTCCCACTCAAACTAAGGTACCAGCCAAGGACAATACAGGCGGTAAACCTTAAACCCCTACCCAGATCTACACAATGGACAGAACATTCTCCACAGTAGAGTGGAGAGTGGGATATGACTTTCTCACATACTCTGGTGCCTCACCTTTGACCATGTCCCCTGGAGGGGGAGACCTGGTGGCACTCAGAGGAAGGACAGCAGGTTACCAAGAAGAGACTTGATACCCTATGAGCATATACAGGGGGAGGTAATCCCCCTCAGGAACAGTCATAGTGGAGGGGAATAAGGGGAAAAGAGGAGGGAGGGAAGAATGGGAGGATACAAGGGATGGGATTACCATTGAGATGTAACAAGAATAAATTCATAAAGAAAAAAAAGAACAACTAGCAAAAGGAGAAAGTAATTTAATTTTTTAAAACTATATACTCTTTACTTATACTAGAGAATCATTTTCTGTGAGCTAGTATTAGTCATTTAGAGGCCTGCTGACATTTTTTTAAGCTTTCTTGTGATCTGTGCCTGGATACCCCACTCAAAGGGGCAGTGGAGAAGTTACACAAAAATGATTTCATTAATAGAAGAATGGGTTTGCTTTTTGAACAAAAACTTATGTACCTGCTCCTAAGTACCTCTTAATCTCATTCCTGAGTGCTCCTTTGTGTATCTCTCTTAAACACATCTTTGAACCTCTAATCTTGCTATCCTCAGCTGAGCCACTGGATAGCATCTCTAATAGCCTCAGGCATCCACTGGTCTTCAGCTTCCCCAACTATAAGAGTTAACCTATCTCCTTGATATAACTAAAAATCTGATAAGAAACAAGGACAAATTTATTTTCACTTACAGGAAATGACAGCAGAATGTTTCTTTGTCTGGAAACAGAGAGAGAACAGAAAATGGGCTAGGCTATAAAACGTGAGGCCATGAGGAGAGCAGGCCCTGGTGGAGGGAAACAGGTGAGCACTGGGAAAGCTGGCCCTGGGGTCATGAGAATGGGTAAGTGTTCAAATACAGGAGCCTCCAGGGTTCATTTCACATTCAGATCTCCTTGGTTTCCAGAGTTAACCATGGCCAGAGATAGGAGATTGCTGAGACTTGCCTGCCTACCATTCAATCCGTGCATGATTTCACCTTCCAACTGCTCTTATTTTTGACCATCTGTGCCAGTGACTCTAGCATGCCCTTTTATATTCTCATCCCTACCTTTTCCTAACCACCACAAAGAGCTAAGGAATTATTCTCCTTCTGAGGAAGACAGGGAAAAAATGAAGGGAACCATGAGCTATTTTCAGGATAAGAATGCAAAAATCTTGTCATAATCCCCTGTATGTTTCCCTGTACTTCTCTAAGGATACATACATATGCATAGAACCTAAGAACTAAACAGAAAATGGCACATGTCCATCAAAAAACCTCCTAAATAATAAAGAATCACTATAAACAGATGGACCATGGTGTATGTAGAATGAACAGGAAACCAGCTGAAAATTGAAAACCTCATCAAGACAAAGAACATCTGGATAGAGCTTAATGGAAAGAAACAGTTAGGCTTAAAGCCAGAGTTTTGTTTGTTTTATGTTGTGTTGTGTTGTTTGTTTGGTTTTGTTTGTTTGTTTTGTTTTGTCAGTAAGTTGGTAGATTGTGTGAGTGACTTTCCTGCTGAGACTTCAGTGCCTTCTCTGTTGAGCAACAGCCTGGGCATTGGTGATTAATCTTGGGTGTTCTGTAAGCCTAAAATTTCAATTCTATGGCTGTCACATGAGAGGTGCCAAGATCCATGGCTTCCCTTTTACATCCATCTAAGAGGACCTAGGCCAGGATCCTATGCTTCCACAGGTACTGATTTCTTACTGTTGAGCTGAGATATACAGGAATTACAGGAATATTCTTAGAATGCAAAGAGAGAGAGAGACATAGAGACAGAGAAAGAAAGAGAAAGAGAGAGAGAAAGAGAGAGAGAGAGAGAGAGACAGACAGACAGACAGACAGACAGACACAGACAGAAAGAGAGACTGATGGGAAGACAAGATCGCTCCATTTGTTTTTAGCTTCAGCCTCATTTGTTCTCTTATTTATTGATGACCATAGGAAGAGTAAGCATATAAGCAGCTGCCTCTATATTGCTTAACAACCTATGATATCATCACCTGCTGCAGCCAGGGTGTGCTAGACTATAAAGGGGCCAATCTGCCACCTTGTCTCTTCCTTACATTTTCTTACTCTCTCTTTCTCTCCCTTTTCCTCCAGCCCCCCTATATTCTAAGAGTATCCCTCATGGCCTACTCAAACACTCCCCACTTTTTTTCTCTCCCCCATGTTTCTGCAATAAATCTTATATCACACATGTTGTGATGTTGTGTGGAACATATTTAACAGAAAGATTATCTAAAGAAGGTGGCAATGAGGGACACTAAATTGCCAGCTATAATCATCTCAACAGCACCAAGCACCATCGTCTGTTTGAACTTTTCTCAGCAGTTATGTTCCATACTCAAAAACTTTCAATGACTCTCGTTTTTAAAAATTCCGAATATGAAAGTGCACCAATTTTCCTAAATATCTTTAATCTAGCTGTAATTCTTTAATTACTCCTGTCTCCCTCTGTGATTATTTCCAGACCTCATCAGCTCACCCATTTAGTCAGGTTGCTCCATGTGACCCACCTTTCCACCTTTCCTTAGCCCCCAGGTATCATAGAGCAATATCCATCCACAAGAGCAAAGGTAGCAAAGGTGATGGATGGAGCAGAGGGTGGGTTTGGATGGTCCAGGAGTGCGATGAAGTATTTCCAGGGCCAGATTCAGTGGGACTACTCAACTTTAGGGTTAACAAGGGGTATATACAGTTCTTGAGGAGTGGTTGAGGGGTTTCCTGGTTAGGTGTATATTATTGGCTGGGGTTTGGGAAGCTGGGAATGTTTTAAATTCCAGGAATTACAGGAGAAAGGAAGTGGAACTTGCATTTTGGCGTTACCCAACCTCCCTCAAGGTAGGCGTCCTGCTTAGAGAGACTCTCCAGATGAATTCAGGCAGAGAGAAAGAAGCTCCCTGCTAAGAAAGGGAATCCTCTATTCTGTGCTGAGCTGGGGAGAGCTTTCCAGACATGGTGGACTGTCACCTCAAACAGCAGGGTCTTTCAACAGCTCCATAGATCCACACAGTAGCTTTCTCCCTACTCCAGTGCTACCTTTTTGTTCATGAAACTGGATCATGGTAGTTGTTCAGCAAGAGTTTGTAGCTAGGCTGTTGAGCAATTTGCTCTCACACTATTTTACTTAAAACTCAGTTGTCCAGTTCATCCTCACCTCTTCTATGAGGCTTCCCTTTGAATGAGTTACATCATTGTCTTATCTTCTAATCTATAACATTTGTTCCATAGCATGCCATTTGGGACATACAGTCCTGATTTCCTAATCTCTGTCAAAATTGTGTGAAAAGTTATTGCCAATTGCCAAGCAAACATTTTGAGAGAATGTGTGAATTTTCTAATGACTGTTCTATCTAGCCCGCTCAAGTCCTGCCTCATATGGTAAGTTGACATGCTAGGTGATGTCCTCTGAGCATTTCCTGTAACTGGGAAGAATCTCACCTTATCTTACCATCTTCACCTAGCAAAACTGGAATTGCAAGAAAAAAATTCAAAGTAGTGTGGTCTTTTCTTTACACTGCCATCAAGTGATGGTCTTTGTTTATACATATCTGTTGCCACTTGTCATATTACTGTAATCATTTTTACAAGTGTTTCCCCACTTAAACAGTGAATTCTTTCCCATAAAGACTAATCAAATTTCATATTTTAATAAATGTTTACTCCTGAAAATTGTCATAATAATGTTCAATGAATATATAGTGCATACCTTTGACAGAAGAGGCCAGTTTGAATATGTATGTCTCTCTCAAATGTAAAACAATTTTTGACAACTTGAGATGAAGAGCTAGCTTGAGCTAATATTGAGCTTCCTTGTAAGTCTATCACCTAAGTAATACTCAGGGTCAGCAGATAGAGTAATCTATAGGTCTATGCTATTTGCACCAAGTTTCTCCTATTACCTAAAAGTCCTGAGTTGGCTATACATTGATACTGTAGTCTGTGGCATTTGAAATCCACATTAGAAAACCATTAAGTATTTAAATAGCACAATTAAGAAATTAAGGAAGTTGAAATATTCCAACAAATAAACAGCTTGACTTATTTAAGCAGCTGGTTCAGGGTGGCCAAGAGTTTGCTATACCAATCTAGATTGCTTCTTTGAGCACTGTTCATGTTGCTCTCATCATGAATGAGGACTTTGAACTTAGCTCATTACTGGGTTCTTAGCTTCATATTCTTGGGATAGTCTTAGTGATATATCTCTTCCTTGTAGCATCTAATTCATTCATTTCTGTAGTCCAAACACTCAATAAACACCTGCCTATGAATTTATTGATGAATACATTACAAGTGTCTGATGAATATGGAAAGAAACTAAGTAATGGGAGAAGAATCATGTTTCTGAAGTGTCAGCATTGTTAACTGCTATGCTTAATGTAGTGACCTGGATGATTTGCAGCAGCTCTGTTATTATCCTTCTAATGTCTATCAGATATCCAGTACTCAATTAGGCAGGCCTGTTGGAGTAAGCCTTACTGTCTCAAAGTAGGATTTCATGGCAAAAGTCTCTTTCTTTTCCAGTCTTTATTTTTCTCTTCACCTATTTTTTCTACTAATTTTAACTTAGTTTAACTACATAATATAAATATTTTTATTATTTAAATTATCCCATGTCAACCATGCATTTATTAATATAGATATGAAGATATATTAATTTAACTGAATATTTTCTTGATTATAATTCACTTTTTATTAAGTATTTTATGTTTACTCATAGAATTTTTCTTTGCTTTATTATTACTAAATCACAGTTTTATTTATTCTATAGATTTTTAACGTTTTGCTCATGTTTAAAAGATAACTTTTGTTGATCTCATTATCACTATCTTACTACTTATTCTATTATTTTTTTATCAAGGAAAAGAGGACAGTGAGAGATTGAGAAGATAAACAATTATCATCAAGATCACATCTATTCTTTAAAGATAGTTAAGGATAGTCACTCAGGGCTGAGAACGTAGCTCAGTCAGTAGAGTACTTGTCTTCCTACCTTCCATGCATAGGAAATCCTGCGTTCCATCCCAACACCGCATAAACCAAGTGTGATGGCTCATATCTATAATCTCAGCAATCACTTGGAGGCTTGGCATGGAGTTCTTTATTGGCTGAGCAGGAGTTTGAATCCAACCTTGTCTACAACAGATCCTTAAAAGACCAAAAACAATTGGGATACACTGATGAAAATCTATATAGTACTTATCAGAGGGCATCACATTATGGACTGACTTATCAAGAGTTAATCCTCACAACTATGAAAGACTACTAGTCTTAGTCTCCTTCATGGCAGAAAAGAAAACCAAGGCACTAAGACACAAGATGGCCTCATGCCTGCCTGATAGAGTTACACGGAACTCCAGGGCAGTTGGCTCCAGAGTTGTGTTCTTACTATCCAGCCTCAACTAGCTTGTATCTTCCAAATCCTTAGACAGTCTTAAAGTAGCAGTGAAATACTAGCCTCTAATTACATCTAAAATCTTCTGAAATCTGTGGAGAAATGGCAAATGATCAGGTCAGTTATGTAGCTAAGGGACATCTGAGGGCCAGCGAGTTAATCAGCTAATAGATACCTGAGGAACAATGATATGGCTGAGAAGGTCATAGTAATTATTGCACAAGCCTGGCACCTTGATCAATACTCGGAACTCATATAGAAATAGAAAGAAATGATGGCACTAAGTTTTCCTTGGACCTGCACACATGCACCATGGATTGACTTCCCACACAAAAATTGTGTATGTGCACATACACAAATAAAAATGTATTACACATTACATGTTACACATACACATGACACATGCATATACACATTATACATGCACATTACACATATACATGCATACATACACATTACAAATTTGCATACACATTACAGATTGCATATACACATATACATTACATATATACATACACATTACACATACACATTACACATCACACATATACATTACACATTACACATACACACATCACCAACAGCAAAAATAAAGACAAATGACTCCTTAAATACCATTCCTTTTCTTCAGAGTGACATCTCTCAGTCTTTTCCCTTTCTTACAAAAGCATCAATGGGTAGTACCTTAAAATAAATGGTGTATCTGTGAGTATTTTTAAAAAGTATATAAATGCTGTTGAACTGAGAGACTGAGCAAAGTGAGAATTTTCTTTTGCTCTCAGTAACAAAATTATTCTTGCAGCCTGCTATTATAACTCCTCTGTTGCTTCTGTCAACACTGCCTGGAGACATGCTGAGCTTTATTCACCATCTCTGTGTTTGAGCCCTGAAATGAGGTTATTGATTTATGATCAGTGTAAGCCCTGCCTGACTCCTGGGTGTGAGCATTCACCAATATAGGGTCTTCAGGAAAATTGCCCACTACCCTTCAGCAAAAATCGACATCATATTACTTTGTCACTCCAACATCTATCCCATAATAAAAATAAGCACATGCTGGATGTGCAGCTGAAATTGCAGGTATTCATGTCCTAAGCATTGTGACACTGAGTACTACACAGAACAATGCAGACAGGCTTAAGCTGATGAACTATTTTTAACAGTTTTGAGGAAAAGAAAGAAAGGATTTGTGTGTTAAATTCTCTGTACCCATATGCCAGGGGACAGAAAAAATAAAACTTCTTCCATTTACATTTTATTTTAAACCCTAGGAATCCTATTTCATGAGAAGCCAACTTTATAACTAACTTTTTGTTCTTTTGTTTCCTCTTTGACATGAAAGGATATGAAGCTGACTCATACTCTTTACTTTGCACTTTCATCTACTTACATATAAGTTGACTCATATGTACAATAGGCCTTGGGAATATAAAAGATGTTCTGTGTTGCTCCTGGAGGTTGGTTCTGTTCTTCTGTTTTACTATAACAGCGTTCATGGGCGATTTGAGAAGCACTAAGTGTGGGGGAGGGGAGGGGAGAGAACTGCTACTAACCTGAAATGAACATCCAAATACACTGAGCACTTGCTTTGGAAGAAACTTGTCTGAAAGCTGTGTGCATTCATCTAGTGATTTGCAGAGGTGGATGCTCTAGGCTTCTTTTTTTAGTGGATAAAATATATATTTAGAAGAACAGAGAGAATCAAGAAAGCACAGAAGATGAGCAATAAAGTGCCTGTGGAGGATGCAGGGATCCTTGGAGTGCTTCTCCGAGGTAGAAGATGGGTTTGCCCAAGCCTAAGCCTGACAGTGAGAAGAGGAGACATGACTGTTTGGCCTTCTGCTGTGGCCAAACTTCCCACACCCATTAGTGCCACGCTTATGAGCTACCCATACCCTGCTCCCTATATTTAACTCAAAGAAACTTACATGAATAATGATAACAGCAAAGTAGCTGTCATTTCTCAGAGAACTTTCAACCTGGGGCCATGAGCAAGTAGACTTTTGGACCAGGTTCCTGTGCATTGAAACTTTTTAGAAGGTAGACAGTGGTAGACAGCAACAGACCCTCTAGTGAAAGGAGTATCTGCTAGGTTTGTGAAGCACAAAGTTACCAAATGTGACTTTAAAAGAATGCTAGTGTGGAGCTTACAAAGATTAAACAGAGCTGTGCAGCTAAGGACAGCTTATAGGCAGCAAGTGTGCCTTGATCCACTGCAAAATCCAGGTCTAACTCCAAATGTGATTTTGCCTATATCCTCATGTCAAATAAACTGTAAAACATTAAATGTACAAATTATTCACCAAAATAAAAGAGGAGTAAAGTTACCAGTGACCACATATCCTCTGCTGAAGTCAGGTTTCATGCTCACAAGCCACTCATCTCTTTCCCAGAACCATCTGTAAAATCTGAGGCAGGCAGGTATGGTCATTAATGGATGAGGAAAGTAAATCAGAGAGGCTGAGACATGATCGTGGAGCTCACATGGTGCCAACAATAGAGCCCTGAAAAGCAGGAATTTCTGTGTAGTGTGCATTCCTCCACTTCCAAGGCATGGCAGAGACATTTTGAAGTTCATGAGCACTTGTTTAGCCAAGAAGGAAAATCAGATAAGTGGTTAGCACACAACCAGGGTGCCATTCCAGCAGAGCCATGTAGAGATGCACTCCGCCAGCACAGGTGACTCTCTGACAATGATTGCATCTTCCAGTCTCCTTTTCTTCCCTTCTCTCCCCTTCTGTCCCTGGACCTCTTCTTTCCAGACAAGTGACAGAGATTGATGTGGTGGTTGGCAGCCCAGCCCATCTGATGTGTTTCCTGAGAGGACAGGGAGTAAATAGGGTAGAATAGTTGCATCTTACTCTATTTCTCTTCCCACTTAGATTTTTAACAGTATTCCCAAAGTTATTCCCCTTTAAAGGCTTCATTAAACAAAATGATTCAGCATAATGGAACAAATGTAGTAAATAGATGCACTTACCAGGTAAGAATATCCCAAGCAGGGTTGTCTTTTCTTCTTCTACATACAATCCATCAAGAGGCCTGCAGTCATGAGGATGGAGCATTGGAAGACTCTAGTGTTTGAGGAGACAATGAGTTTGAGAAAATCCATGACTCCAGGGCCCTTCTTGCCCTTAGCTGGTAGATATTGAAAATACCTTTTACTGAAGTTTTCTCAAAGAAAAATGAGAAATGACAGTCACTGAGGCAATTGAGTTGCCACAGAGAACTTGGCTTCCAACTATAGGAGTGAACGGTTTATATCGGAGTTAGCGGAAAGTTTACTAGTTTGTGAACAAAAAAGAAAATTGTCACCATTTTAGCACTTGATGATCATGCTGACTCCTCACACCTCTGTCTCTTGGGGTGATTTGTGATAAATGTCAAAGGTATCATTTATATAAGCCATAAGCCCAATGAGATGCTGAGCAAATACCATGAGCTCTGAAGAGTAAATTATCTCCAGCCTTCCCTATCCAATGCATTGCCTTCCTCAGAGCTTTGGGGAAGGCATGTTAGCTACAAGGTGCTAGACTATGAATTAAAGTGTTACAGGCCTCACTGGCATTCTGACCATTCCTATGACTTTTGATGAAGAATCGCTAATATCTTGAGTCCTCTTAGTACTAGAGAATGAATTGATATCTAAAGTTCTGTGAGAATGATGAAATAGAAATGACTGTGGCAATGTGACAAGAGTTAGGCCTGGCTGCCAGTGGCCAGCCTATAATTTGTAAATTTTTCAGTCACTCAGGCCTAAATTCTTGAAGTATGAAGAGCAAATAAGCCATAAGGATAATGCATTCTGAGATTCCAAGGGTTGCCTGAAAACACAGCTATCACCAAGCTTAATAATGTCTTTCTCATATTTTCCAAGGACCTAACATATACTTTGTCCATAATCCTGACATGCTAGGGTTCCATTGCAGAACTCCACAATATTCTTTTCCCGCTTTGCAGTTTATTGTCAGAAAATGTATTCTGACCATTGATCTAGCTAGCTTCAGATGCAAAGCATAATTCTAGACACTCAAGAGGAAGATCGTTTGAGCCTAGGAATTCATGTCTATCTACCCCATGCAGTACAGTGAGATATCATCTCTTAAGCAAACAAGCAAGCAAGGAAACAAATAAACAGAAAACCGATCTGACCATGTAAACTTCCAAAATGTTTCATTTCTTACTAAGTGAACTTTTGGCTTTTCAGTTAAAACAAGCATTTTCTGGCTCCTGTGGTAGATGTAAGTTACCAATGTTCTTATGCTTTTGGGCAACTGTTGAATAAAATTCAGGTGAACAAAAGACTTCAATTATCAACCTCATAACATAGAAAGCCAAAAGAAGATATAACAGGGTATCATTAAAATGTACAAAATATTTACTTAAAGAAGTTTTCATTTCATATCTTCTCACCACAATTTGAAAGGACTGGACAAACTCCATTTTGAAAAATAATCTCCATTTTTTATTAAACCTAGCCAAGGGCTGAAGCCAGATTCCAGAAAAACCACAAACTAGTCTAAACAAAAAAATATTCCCTAACAACACAATCAGCCCACTTTAGGAAAGTCCAAGTATATTCTCTGTTGGTTAAGCTGACCAGCAGGTGTTCTGGCACATAGCAACACCAATTATGAGAAGCCAGGCCAAAGTTCCTAATGCCTCATGATTGCTCCAACCAATCTTTTCTATAGGCCAACTTACCCCTACACCTACTACTCAACCACAAAATGCCAAGGCTTGTAACTCCCTGCTTGCAGCTTTCTTGCCCAAATGCCATCCAATCATGTACTGTAAAACCCATTTCTTTGTCTAAAACCTATTTTTAAAAACCCTCTCAATTCAGACTTGAGATCACCTCCCTGCATCTGCCGTGCCAGTGCATGGGAGGGGTGGCCTGAGTTTCAACCTGCAATAAAGATTTCCTTGCCATTGCATTTGGACTCAGCTCTTGAGTGGTCTGTTAGGGGCGTTTCTCAAATTGTGGGCATAACAAATTTACTGTGGGTTTCTGAAACTATGGCAAGCAGGAATAACCATCTAGGAGCAAGGAGGTTTGTTTCTGTGCTTTATGAATTTGTTGAACATTTATTATGTAAATGAGTAGCTCTTTACACAATAAGACACCTTTAAGATTCTGTGATGCATAGAGATCATCTGCTCTTAAAGCAATACCACATAAATTTTATAAGGAGATTTACTCATATTGGAGAAACAGGAAAAAGTGTGGAGGAAATGAGAAACTAAGAGGTCCTCCTGAAAGTCATGTTTTGACTGTGCGGTGGCTTCTAGTTCTAGTTCACAGGAAGCAAGGAGCCTAAGCAACAGCATCAAGATCTACAAGTCGGCACAGGAGACAACTTCCTGAACAGAACACCAACAGCCCAGGCCTTAACATCAACAATTAATAAATGGGACCTCATGAGGCTGAGAAGCTTCTGTAAGGCTGGTGACACTGTCAAGAGAACAAAGCGACAGCCTACAGACTGGGAAAAGATCATCACCGACTCTTCATCTGACAAAGGTCTAATATCCAAAATATATAAAGAACTTAAGAAATTAAACACCACCAAACCAAATAACCCAATAGAGAAATGGGGCGCAGAGCTAAACAGAGAATTCTCAACAGAGGAATATCAAATGGCTGAGAAACACTTAAAGAAATGCTCGACCTCCTTAGTCATCAGAGAAATGCAAATCAAAACGACACTGAGAATCCATCTTACACCCATCAGAATGGCTAAGATCAATAACTCAACTGACACCTCATGCTGGCAAGGGTGTGGAGAAAGAGGAACACTCCTGCATTGCTGGTGGGAATGCAAACTAGTACAACCACTTTGGAAAGCTATCTGGTGCTTTCTCAGAAAAATGGGAATAGGGCTTCCTCAAGACCCAGCTATTCCACTCCTTGGAATATACCCAGAGGATGTACTACCACACAACAGGGACATATGCTCAACCATGTTCATAGCTGCCTTATTCATAATAGCCAGAACTTGGAAACAACCTACGTGTCCCTCAACAGAAGAATGGATAAAGAAACTGTGGTACATTTACACTATGGAATACTACTCAGCTATTAAAAACAAGGAATTTCCAAAATTTGTGGACAAATGGATTGAACTAGAAATTGTCATAATGAGTGAGTTCACACAGAAGCAAAAAGAGCTAAATGGTATATACTCACTTATATCGAGACACTAGCCCAAGGTGTACGTCCCCATGAAAATCTGTACCTACCAGAATAATGGGTAAGAGGGGAGGACATCCTATTGAAACTTTAGGTGTGAGAAGCCTGGGAGAAAGAGGAAATGGAAGGATCCAGTGGGTCCTGGAAAACTACAGGCGAGTCTGAGCCCTGGGGTCCTCCGCAAACTGTGGCAACAGCCAAGGAAAAAATAGGCAGTAAAAACCTTGAACCCCTACCCGGACTAGCCGATGGACATTCTCCACTGTTGAGTGGAGAAGAAGATCTAACTCTCACACAAACTCTGGTGCCCCATATTTGATCATGTCCCTTGGATGGAGATGCCTGGTGGCACTCAGAGGAAAGATAATAGGTCACCAAGGAGAGACTTGATACCGTATGAGCATATTCAGGGGGAGGAGATCCCCCTCAGACACAGACATAGGGGAGGGAAGTAGGGGGGGGAAGTGGGAGGAAGGGAGGGATGGGAGGATACATGGGATGGGCTAACAACTGAGATGTAATATGTATAAATTAATAAAAATGTATTATAAAAAAAAAGATCTACAAGTCATTCCTATTGTTATTTGGGGTGTTCTTTCTCTTTCTCTTTTTCTTTTTCTTTTTTTTTAAATTTATTTTCCTGATCCTTTTATAGTGTATGTTTTACAAAAATATATATATATGACCCATTTTCTCCAAAGAGCTACAGCAAAGACATAAGTGGTTAGACATAGATCTTTAAGTCATCATCTGTTAGCCTGAAGGTTTGGGGTTCTCATGTAAAATACAGCTGGGAAGAGAAAACAGTCTTTCTGTCTATCTAGGGGTAGCCCAAATGGAAACCTCAAATTCACCCTTTAAAACATACAGAAAATTTCAGTGTCCGTACAGTTCGGAGCATTCCTGTGCCTGTGTGCTGCACTGTATGTTCATAAATTATTTTATAATTGTTTAGCTGACTCTGCTGATAACCTTCTAAATTAAAACTCGGCCTCAATAACGGATGTTTTCACCCCACTTGCCAAGGCAACATGCAGGAAATGAGTTAAGACCTCTGGTTGAGAAAAAAAACTTCCTGTTTTTCTCTGGCAAGTACACTGTCATCACAGTTAATTGAGATTTGAGAAATAGGTAACAAAACAGATTTGAGTGACAGTATTTGCAAATTAGTTGAAGGCAAGTGAGTATTTGCCTGGAGTGCTCAAATTGAAAAAAAATAAATATAAGGAAAAAAATCAATGTTAGCCCAAGCATCTTTCTTTTTTCCCTGTTGATTTTTTATGAACTAAACCACACAGATTTGACTCTGTTTAGAAATGTCTTTTTCATTTTCTTCTAAGACCCTTCATGGAGACTTGTCAAGTTTCAAATGAGGTGTTGTAGTAAAAACAACCTGAACTTATTGTACTGACAGTAGCTTCAGTTCAACCTGTGCCTCTCCCAATACAGAACTTTTCTAAGACATTATATAAAGTGTTTCCTGGGGGATATTAACTAAAAAATTCCTCACCATCAATATAATATAAGAAAATTATTATTTATACCTTCCCCCCCCATCCCCCGATAGGCCAGTAGCCCACATTCAAAATTGTCATTGTCCACTCTCGGCTCTAGTCTCAGCTCATTTCTATTGTCTTTCCAGTATTAAATGCATGAAGTCAGTACAAATATAACAAGCTGGCCAGGAACACTGACCCATCAGCATCCACTTCTAGGTGAAATCTTCGCTCATAGCTCTGTATCTAGCAGTCTGTACACTGTCTTCAGTAGACTGCTCTCTATCCCCAGCACATAACCTTCTAGATTAAAACTCAGCCTCAATAATGGATGTTTTGACCCCACTTGCCAAGGCAACATGCAGGAAATGAGTGAAGACCACTGGTTGAGAAAAAAAACTTTCTGTTTTTCTCTGGCAAGTACACTGTCATCACCATTAATTGAGATTTGGAAAATAGGTAACAAAACAGATTTGAGTGACAGTATTTGCAAATGTATGTTTAATTTATTTTTTAGGGAAGTCACCATATGGCTAATGTCCATTGCTTTTCTGGCACAGCCATTAATGTTTTTCAGATAGCACTATGTAATTTGGCTCAAAAATTACTTAAACTTGGGCAAACCACTGCTCTATGAGAACAGGATGGAATCCCTTTTGATCTTTTTACATTTCCAGTATAACGAGAATGAATACACATAAATGTAAGTAAATTTCAGTAAAATATTAAGCATCAACAAAACAATGCCTCTTTTTATGTCAAACTATTAATAGTATCACTGATAACAAGAGAAAAAAAGATAACCTTTGCCTGAAATGATGATCAGTATTTTATTCTTTTTCTATTGTTTATATCTTTGCTTCTTTCTTTTTAAGAGTTTTTATCTTTTTATTTATTTAATTTTTTTAACTTGTTCACTTTACATCCTAATTGTAGCCTCCTCCCTGTCGCTTCCAGGTCCCACCATCCCTTCCTCTTCCCTCCTTCCCTCATAGCCCTTCCCCAGCTCCCGTAGGCCTCAGAAAGGGGGAGCTCTCCTCCCTTACCCTCTGACCTCATCCTAGCAAGTCTCATCTATAGCCTCTTCCTCTGTGGCCTGGAAAGACTGCCAACCAGAGATAAATGATCAAGGAGTGCGTACCATAGTCCATGTCAGAGGTAGCCCATACTCCCCATATTATGGGACCCACAAGGAGACTGCATTGCCTATCTACTACATCTGAGCAGAGGGTCTAGGTCCTCATCGTATATCACCTTTGGTTGGTGATTCAGTCTCTGCTTCTTTCTTATTGCCTTTGAGCTTCCTTTTCTCGGGTCTTTGGATAGATTCCTGATATAGTTACTCTTTGGTTGCTTGTTTAGCTGGTCAGTTCATTTGGGGTTTTTCTGAGACATATCTCCGGCTGGTTTCAAAGTTACTATGGAGCTGGGGATGACTTTGAACTCCTCATCCTCCTGCATTTCCCTTGCAAACACTGGGATTACAATTGTATGCCAACATGCCCATCTGCATGTTTTCATGATCTTCATTTCCTTTATGTTCTTTTTGTCTTTCTTTTATTTACAAGTAGGATTATTTCTAATGCTGTCATCAACAGCTCCATAAATATCCATTTAACCTTCAGCATGAGTCTTTAAGAATCTGTGTGCCACATTAGGGATGTAGAAAAATCATTCCTAATGCTTCTAGAGATAATAGGGGCAAGGGAGACAGGAATCTCAATTCTGAAGGCCAAAAGCAGTATTTTCCTTCTGAAAATGCATAGAATGCCAGCAAGTCTTTAAACCACTGCAGTTCTTACCCTGGTGGAAAGACAGGAAATAAACGGAGAAAGAAATCACAGACATGTGGGTACAGCACACTGCACTTTAAATAAATCCCACACTTGGTTTCAATTCCTGTCAGACTTTCCAGAGCTTCTGTATCCATCTTTCTCTTTTCTTCTCTAATATGTTTTGTATTGATTTGTATTCTCCTGGTTTCTGCTGACTACACAGTCAGCACAGGCTTTGACCTTAAACCAAGGTCAAGTGTGCATTTCTGAAAAAGAAAGATAGAATGAACTTTAAAAATCATCTGATCAAGAAAACAGTATATATATACCTTCTAAAACAGTAGAAAATGATGTCTCACTCAGGTTTCCTTCCATTCTGAATTTGATGTTCAGAGTGACAGACTAATATAACCTCCAAATAGCAGGAATGCAGTTCTTCCTTAGGTATTGTTGGTATGGTAGTCTGCCTGGCATTAAATGTTCTGAGAACTGAGTAAAATACAGATATGACAGCATGAGATTCCTATCAGTAGATCATACACAGGAACTGAGCTGGGAAAACAGGAACCACATTGAGTGGCTCCAAAAAAGTTATTATCAGCTGGTGTTGAAAATGTATAGTAAAGGCTACAAGTTTAGATAAACGCTCAGGAATGCTTGCTGAGAAGGCACTTTTCTGGCTGAGTTATTTTCCCACCACCATGTCTCTTTAAACAGAAACTAATATCATCTCTTTACCCAGCTGTGGCCCTTTTGGGCACAACCCCAAATTTCACAGATGCCCTCATAGGAGTGTGAATGAGCAGCTTTGTTTTCCTTGCAAGTAACTGGACAATAAAATATGAGGCAGATCATAGGAGGATTCTAGAAAGACAGAAAAGCCTTAGCAGAGATCTACCTTGTTCTCATGGTGTTATTGTTCTCACTGTTCTACTTAATACTCAGCTTATGTTTCTGTCAATCTAATGATGAAAGATACCAACACAAAAGAGAACAGGAAGAAAAACTAATGAAAACAAGCTATGTGTTTGAGGCACAGTAGCAGTGCTCTATTGGTTGGGCTTTCGCTGTGCAAGTCTTTTTTATTATTATTACTATTGTGTTCTAAGACCCCCAGCACCTTTGTTTCTTTTATTTGCAGCCAGAGTTTTTAATTGGCTTCTATCACAAACACAGAAGATTATGTAATCACACAGGAAGAGCATGATGATAACTTCTCAGTATGAGGGCCCTTGTTAATTGCTTCTTGGAGGGGTTTCTTTCTAAGATGATTCCAGCATCAGATGGCAAGGTAAATAGAGGACAACTTGCCTCCCTGGGACAGTTCAAGCATCTACAGCCCACCTCACACCTGCTTTCAATCAGGCAGCAGACTCTTGAGCCATGTGTTGAGTTCTAAAAGCATTAATTATGTATTGCTGTTGAAATATGGCTTTTATATAGCGGCATTTGTTCTTTACATGGTGAATTATGCCATTTTTCTTAGTCCTATGATGGTGTTGATTCTGTTTAATAAAGTGAACAAATAATCTCCAGGACTTGCTTTCAGTGAATTCTCTGTGAGCATTCCCAAGGAATGTGAGTCTGCAATTATCCATTCTGGTGTCTATAACAGTGCTTAGTGTGTGGTGCTGGATAGTGTGCCTCAAGTCTGTGTTTGTGTTGTTACAGTAATATTTTTTGTCTGTTTCTCTATCCATTACAGAGGTGAGATTTTAAAAATATTCACTGAAATCATCAACTTCTTACATTTCTGTGAGATTCTTACTTCACATATCACAAACTTTTCTTCTTGGACATGTGTATATTTAAAACAGTTGTACCTTCCTTCTGCATTACATCTTTGGTCCTTGCAAAAGTTCCTTCTGACTTCTGGTAATGATCCCTGCCCGAAGTCTACTTTGCAAGTCAACCATATCAGCTTTTTCATGCTTACATATGGATTACATCTGGTCACGCTTTTATTTTCAGTTTATTACATTGCATCTAAAAGGCATTGATTGTCAAGGATACAGAAAGATAGGAAAATTGTTGCTCCTGCCTTACTGTAGTGAACACAGTAGCAACAAGCATCCTTTATTTTTTGGTCTTTCATGCTTGTATGGAAATTGAACTCAGGGTCCCACATGTGCTCAGCCAACACTCTAACCATCGCCAATATCCCTAGCCCGCTCTTTATTCCATCTCATAGGTCTAATTTCATTTATCTTCAGTGCCAAGCACTTCCTTTAGAACTTTTGAGTTTTAATTCTATTCAAGACAAATTCTTTCACAATTTGCTTTGTGGAAATGCCTTATGCTAAGGGTCTTCTAAAATGTAAGTTCTGATTCTCTAAATTTACATTTTTGCAACAGTGTCTGAATATCAACCTTATTTAGTAAGGCATTAATACCTATTTCTTCTTCCTGCCACACCAAATTAGTATACACTATGTAAAAACACCAAAACATTAGAATTCTTACAGCTCTAAAAGCTAGCATGGCACTGGGCTGATGTCAGTTTCTAAAGAGCTGTGTTCTCTCTGGAATCTCCAACAGAGAATTCATACTCTTGGCTTTTCAAGCCACCTGCATTTTGTGGCTTTTGGACATCTTTAGACCCAAGAACACTGTATCTTTCTGACCTTTTTTCTATTGTCATGACAAATTCTGACCACAGTTGGGAGAAATTCTCTGGATTTAAAGATCAGAGTTATTCTACTTTTTTCTACCTGCACAATTCATTTTTATTCCCCACATCTCAAAGTCTGTACCTGCAAAATCCCTTTTGCTGTGTGTGGTTTTGAAATGAGAAGATGGCCATTAGGAAAGTGTGGTTGGTGTTAGTCTGCCAGCCATGACATTTATTTTTAATGTTGAGATCTCCATCTCAGATTTCCCTCTGTCTATTTCAGCCCTTTCAAAAGTGTCATCTTAAGGGCAATCAAATCCCCTCTGTCTGATATATCCCTTAACATTTTAGTAAGTTTTGACTATTTCTTTCCCTAGTTTCTACCTAATTTTCATTTTCTGGGTTCTATCTCCATGTGAGACGAGCCAATATTGAACCCATAAAATTTGTTGGCTCTATCTTCCAGCACAGTGGCAGGAAAGTTTGCTCATAGAAGGAGCTGAACCTCTGGGGAGTTAAGTTCTCAGACACTTTGTCCTACACACACTTTTTTTTTTCATTTACTGGAAAAAACTCACTTCATGAATTTTGTTCATTTTGATGGTTGTTTTGGCAAGAGGTCTAGATTGGCTCCAGTCACCATGTCATAAATGGGAAGGTGCCACGAGTGTCTTGAAAGAGCAGTTTGAATGCTGGCTTTTAGGGTCAAAACAGGAAATCAACTTTTCTTTCATGTTAATATATGTTATTTAATTCACCCCATCTATCTTTCCCTTTTATAATTCTGGCAGAAAAGGTCATACATAAGTGTAGACACAGTGTTGGCCCAAGTATAGCCATTTCACGACAGTAAGAGATGAAAGTTTTACATATGTCTTATCCAATTTCACCATCAAAATCTTTGCCTTCTTTTTTATTCCAAGACAAAAGATATTTTTATAAAAAATCTCACATAACAAATTGTCTATCTGAATTCTTGACTGATATCATCATTAGTTTGTATTTTACATTGGTAATGTTGCAACATGAATTTAATCTCTTACTTTAAACAAAAAGACAAGTAAAGGAAATGCAACATCTAGTCTACAGAAAGATATGGATCCCATAAAAATATAATGATAAATCAGGTATATGAAGTGGACTTATCCAATTTACCAAACACGTTTTAGGCTACAAAATGCAATTTACTATAATTTTATAGAGAAAATTCCTTTTCCCAAGATTGGGTACCTGGATCTTGGCAGCCTCTGTGGCCTCTGGTAGAGCAGGGCTACTACACACTTTTTTTCAACTTTATTTATTTATATTTTTATTTAAATAATTTATTCAGATTACATCTCGATTGTTATCCCCTCACTTGTATCTTTCTGTTCCCCCCCCCTCTTTTGTCTTATTCCCCTCCCCTAGGGCTGGGACAGAAGAGGACCTTCTCCCCACCATATGATCATGATCTAGAAGGTCTCATCAGTGTAGCCTGCTTACCCATCCTCTGAGTGCCACCAGGCCACCCAACAAAAGGAAAATCGTCAAATAAGGGGCACCAGAGTTCATTCAGATGCAGTCCCTGCTCATCACACAACTGTATAGAATGTGCTGTCCATTGGCTAGATCTGAATAGGGGGTCTAGGTTTACTGCATGCATTGTGTAGGGCCCCCTGGGTCTTTTTGTAGGGTTCCAGGACCCTCTAGCACCTTCTATTTACCCATTCTCTCATACCTCTCTCACCTGGAGTCTACTCTTCCCCTACCCAGATAAACAATGTGGTCTTGTCCTCAACATATAATGCTTAAGAGCCTACTATTCCCAAGGCACAATGGAAGGGGCTATGTTGCACGCAGGTGGACCAGATTTTGTCTTAGCATACGAATAATCTCTAGAATTTCAAATTAGTTTGGATACCCTTCTTATTAACCCATTACCTAGGAATGTGAGCACCTCACATTTCTTGCTGTAATATATTATGTTGAACATAGCCACCCTGTATGACTGATACAAAGTACAATAACTTCTGACACATGACTAGCATACCAGAGACTCCTTCAGTCTGAAGCTATCCTCTTTTCCTTTATACATTCCTGAGAAGGCATGACTAGAATGCTGAATTTAAAACTGATTTCAGTTGAATACCAATTTCCACTTGCATCGTTCTGAGTTGAATAGTGCTGGGAGAAGGAAGAAGACATAGGTGCTGTTTAAACCTTTATTTCACGTATTTGTTGTGGCTTGGTATAAAATTTCTTTGGAAGAATAGATTTCAATTCTCCAATTTTTAAAGACTTACTTGTGTGGGCATGGGCATGTGGGTGTGGTTGTGCATGTACATGTGTGCATAAAGGCACACCACCATCCTCAAGCACCTTTAGAGCCTAAAACATTGTATTAGATCTCCCAGTTCCTGAGTTACTGGCAGTTGTGAGCCATCCAGACTGGGTTCTGGGAAACAAACCCAGGTCATTTGGAAGAGCAGCAAGCACTCTTAACTGCTGAGCCATCTCTTCAGCCCCTAATTTTCCAATTTTTTTAAAAGCACATCTAGGGAAATCCTACTGTTCCTCACTATTAGCCACTTTTTTCCAGAAGAATCACTCAGAAAACTTGAAGATAAAAAAAAAATAGTCTCCCACTTTGTTACCTCAACTTCAGTCTTTCAACTTCTGCTCTCTTTTTAGATAAATAGACTTAGAAAATCATTGTGCCAGCAAAAGTAACTGTTGGCAAGTCAAAGTGGGACCATTTGAAATAAATGTGAAAGGACAAATAATTTCAAGAAAAAAATGAGCCAAGAATATGCCTCAGTTGGTAAAGTACTTGCCTGGTGTTTGAAACACCGTGGATTCAATCATCACTATCACATAAAGCATGCCAAGAATCCCTGAATTTGGGGGGTAAAGTTGAAGAGTCAAAAGTTCAAGGTCCTCTTTGGCTAAATAGTGAGTCTGAGGCCCTTTGAACAATCTGAAACCTAGTTAAGGAAAAAGGGAAAAAAACAAGAGGTTAAAAGACAATTACAATGCTACCTGGCGCTAACCACGAAGTCCAATATGGTTATATGACACATCGTGGTTTTAAAGTTGTCCATAGAGATGACTTCAGATTAACAGTGAAAAATATAGAAAGAAATATGGAAATATAGATAGAGTTATCTCCATTAAGAAGGAAGGAAATGGGTTTATTGGCACCAAGTTTGTCATCAGAAAGATAAAATAGAAAAGAAGGTGAATTTCTCTTTCACAACTGATATTCAGTCCTGCCTAGCAGAAGGGGTCAAACAAAGTATTATCACATCTTGCCATCACCAAGACAATGTGTGAAGTTACTCCATGTGATCACCAACTCATGTCACATTTTCAGTATTTGTCACTAGATCACTGATGACTGTCAATATAGGGTTTCCCCTGTTTCTCCAGAATGAAGACTGTGCACAACATACCATAATTTTAATAATTTTTTAAACAATTGAGTAGCACCCAAAGTGTTTACCCTTTGCTTGTGTTATTTACCTCTTATTTATTCATTTAATTCACAATGTATCAAGAAAAAGAAATTCATTCCAACATTGCTAATTTACCAAAGCAGATAAGGAATAAAAATTGTCCTGTTCCAAAAAATGCTAATCAAATATCCTCAGCCACTTGGAGAATGTCTGTAGACTAAGATCCTGTGTCTAATGTGGGGGGAAGGCTTTTTAAATGATCTCATTTCAGCACACCCTGGAGAGGAAGGGCATTTTTGGTCCTAGGTTTTGATCCCAGCATATTGTACTTGGCTTTCTTCTCTGTTAGATAACTTTTAAGTTTATAGCTTTGAATCATCCCTAGGAAACATGCAGCATCATCTGTTTAGAAGCAAAGCCTGCTGCTAATCTATTCCAAAGTCCTGAGCTCTTATAAACAAACACTGCCAATGTTTATTTCAAAATATCTGAGAAGAAGGGAGGATACAGTGGCTCTAGAAGTGTTTCCATTTGGAGCCATGGATGCTAGCTCATCATTATCTAATGCTGAGCCCCAATGGACTGTGCTTAGAAACTGCCAAATGTGCAGATGGGGTGACTCTGGAAGGAAAACCACACTGCAAAATACTTCCCCCTCTACTAAACCACTGCCAAAAAATTTGGGAAAATACTTCTCTTTATGCCAGATGAAAAGAGCTTTTACTTTCAGAACTCATGCAAATAACTCTCCAGAGGGGAAACTTGTTTTAAATGAACCTGAAATTTTTGTCTGTGTTTGGAGAGGACTTTTGAAAGACTGTGGCTTAGCAAGCTGAGTCTATAATGCTGACTTCTGCACTAGTAGCTGAACCATTACAGAGACTGACGAAATAGAGTTCACCAAGAAAAATGACTGTAATGCTTTTTATTTTTAGGGAAAATAACATTTTTTCAACTTATTAAAAAACAGAAAGAATACTGTTCAATACTTACTATTTAACAGAAATTATACACTTCCTTCTGTGTGTGTGTGTGTGTGTGTGTGTGTGTGTGTGTGTGTGTGTGTGTGTTCATACATGTACATGCTTGTGCCCATGTGGAAACCCAAGGACAACCTCAAACTTCAGCATTGTGCTTCAGGAGCCATCTACCTTGATTTTTGAGACACAGAACTTGAAGCTTACAATTTAGCTAAATTATCTGGTAAACTAGCCAGGAGTCTGCTTTTCTCCACCTTCCAAGTGGTGCAATTACAAGCCTGGCACCATCACATCAGGATTTTGTATGTGGATGCTGGGAATCAATGAACATCCTTATGCCTTCCTATTAGTCACTTTACCAACTGAGCATTCTTTCCAGATGCTCAGAAATAGCCATTTAAATTAGTAAAATCTGCTATTAGTAACTTTAGGAAATATTCTGACGTGAGTGTTTATAAATAGTGTCACAGATAGTGGTCTCTTTATAAGTTTAATCAAATGTGATACCACGTTCAAAATGGGCAATCAATATGCATTTCCTTTTCTCTAGTTCTCTGGGATATATGTGTCATTGTTGAGGCTTGGGGGGAGACCAACTTATGTGACTCTCTCTCTCCTTTTCTTCTGAAAATACAGCATTTCACAAACATTCATCATCTCTCAGGGGAGAGAAAACAGTGTCATCACTGTCATCATGATTGTTTCTATTTTCATGCAGATACAGATTGATTTCCAAAGATATCAGTGAAATGCATCTCATAATTCACAGACACTATTGAAACCTGTGGGTCTGTTTTGTTTTGTCTTTTGTTGTTCACAATCATTGACTCTGAAACAATTGGCTGGGATTTCTTCTGTTACTCAAAGAAAACATTTCTTCTAGAACATCTTCAAAAAGATGATGTGAGTTGGAGATAATTTCACAATATGACAAACTCATAAACATTAAAATGCCAGAGCACCTTCATAACCTAAAATTAAGTTATCTGCTTCCTCTGCTTTGCACAAAAATAGCAAGCCTCTCGGATAGGTATTTATAATGCAGACTTTCATTGACGCAGTTCAGAATACCTCATATAGAGCCAGCCTCCCAATTCAGAATTGAGAAATTCTCCCACAAGAAATGAAATATGAGTGACTTTTAGGAGTTTGTATCACATTCCTGCATGAGAGAACAGAGAAATCAAAATCAGACCAGAAAAAAATTCTAGAAACCACAATCTTATTTTATATTTTATCCATGGCGAGTATTCACACTTATGTGTGTGCATGTGTGCATGTGTGTATGAGGGTACTCATGTGTGCATATGTATATAAGGGTATATATGTGTTTGAGTGTGCATATGTATGTACACACATGTGCTGTACCTGTGTGTGGGTGCCATGTACACTACACTACACTCCTTTCATAAAAACATCAGCCTTGTCTTTCTATTACTAGGTCATCATTCTGGGCTGCATCAGAAAATGAAAGGAAAATTCACATCAAAGCATGACTCTTCAGACACAAGTTTTAAAATATTTGGACTTCATGTTTTCCTACTTAGAATGTGTTTATGTCTCTTCCTTTCTTTCTTATTTACTTTGAGTCATTTTGTTTTTGTATGTGAGAGGTCACCCTTACATGTTTTTCCTAGGGTACTTTCCACCTTGGAAGGGTTTGTTTACTTAGAGGCAGAGTCTATCTTTGGTCTGGAACTCACCAATTACCCTAGAAGAGCTGCTATACAGCATGACTCTTTTCTCCATTTTCCTAGCATGGAGGTCAGATATTTGCAGCTCTACACATGACTTTTTAGCTAAGCAGAGAGAACCGTGCTTGGATCCTCATGTTTGCACAGCAAGCACTTCACTCCTGGGCCACTTTCTCAGCCTTGGAGTCCTGTTCTTGAGCTTACTAACAAGGTTGTTTCCTCCAGAATGTGTGCACACCCCCACACTAACACATGCATACCCATAATTAAAAATAAAGTATAAAAATTAAGAAACTTTGGCTATATACCCAGTGCAATTCTACTCAGAGGTGGAGAGAAGGAGTGATGTTTAAATGTGAGGACACTCATCATGGATGTGAGAGAAAGAAAGCTGCAGAAGAGTCACAGAAAAGCCACCTGAGAGCATCCTGACTCAAAAGGCAGGAGGAGATGTCATTCTCTGGGGCCTAGAGGATCATTTTAAGTGTGACAGGGAAGATACCATGGCCCAAACACTGACATTGTTTTTATGCTGTGATGAATAGTCTTGCTACACATTTCTGTCAATGACTCCATCAGGACCAACATCCCATGATTACCCTGATAGCCAACCCCCTAGGCTTGGACCCCATACTGAGATGCGTCTTCACAGTGTACTCTCCTTCCTCCTCTACTCCTGATTTATATCTTCTCTAGCTCAAATACTGTTCCTAAATATATATAGCTTAGGCTTCCAGTCCTTAAATCTGAGCCCGAATGTCACATTTCCAAGAAATTCTTTCCTGTCTACCCTACATGTAAAGCAATTGAGTACCACAAAACACACACTAAGCACCCTTGTTCCTGTTTCTCCACTTGATTCAGTTTCTTTAAGCTTTATCTATTCTAAAATAACATAGTTAGGTGTTAGTTATTTCATTCATTGTCCATCTCTGTCCTCTAGAATGAAATCCTGTCATTTTTAAAGTCTGATGTAGATATATTCCTTTTCCATCTAATAGTGCATAGAGTACATGGGACTAGTGAACAGTTATTAAACTCTTTGCTGAAGAGATGATCTAGGCTGCAGCAGGTACAGGGCTTCTGTGACTTCACATTTGTGCTTATGTGAGCAGCATGCTTCCTGGCATATGCTGGATTCTCCTCAAATGCTTATTGATGGAACAAACTTGTAGAACATTGAATCCCAGTCAGAAACCGCTAGATTTGTACTCTAGATTGTAGTGGAGATTATTGTATGTAATGAATGATAAATCAGAAGAAATAGAATTGTGAAATAATGATTAACAATAATGTTTAAATGATAGTAACGTTAGTCACATGAAATATCCAGTCTTAACTGCCTCATAAGTATGTTTTATTTTCTTTATCTGCAGGTAAAGGCATCAGAGATCAGAATGCTTTAATCACATTCATGATAAAGACATTTGGGATGCAGAGTCATAGCAATAATCTGAATAACAAACATTGTGCTCCTTAAGTCTAGAAATAAACAATGTTTTTTTCCTGTCACACATGTGTGGATATAGAAAAAACAACAATGCAGGCTGAGGCACCAAACAATGGTTTTGTTTTCTTAATCTTGGGTTATTCTCTTACAAAAAAGTATGTTGTTCTCAAACTCTAAACCTCATAAAGATAAAACTGAAAATAGTAATGCTAGCTTCTATATGGCAATCTTTTTTAAAGGGCTATAAAAAGAAAGAAATATCTAGAAAATATTGAAAATTGAATCTGATGCAAGATATGTACAAGGAGAAGTCCCCATAACACAAGAGAAAAGATGGATATACCAGGGATACATCAACAAAGGACAAAAATACTTAAGTAAGCCAATAGCAAATATCTTACCATAGAGCAATTCACTCGCTTGTCAACATCTAGAGTAAAATTCCAATGCCAAGGGCACATTCTGAGAGCACTGAGCATACAATAAAGCATTCATAGAGGAAATCTTTCCTTCACGGAAGTTCATCCAAGTTAGCATAGTTGACCACCTCATATTCATGGGTTTCTTAATGCACAAACACAACCAACTAGAAAATATTAAGAGAAAAAATACAATTACAGTAAATATACACTATATTTATCTTTATAATTTTGTCATTTCTCACTAACAGGTTTAATATAACAATATTTATACTGTATTTGTTGTGTTAGGCATTAGAAGGAAATCTAGAGATGACTGGAGACATACAACAGGATTTTATATATTATTTTCAGAAAGTAAACCATTTGATACAATCTCCTTTAACAGTGTAAGTAAGGTTTTGGCATCCACAGCCTGCTCTGAAACAGATCCCTGATGGACACCAAGGAACTGCATGTATATTAGATACTGCTAACGAAAAATAGAAAAATAAAGTAAAAAGAGAAGGTAGGAGTTATGCTGGTTAGTGTTGTCAACTTGAGACAATCTAGAAGCACTTGGGAAGTGAATCTAGGTGAGGGTTTGTCTAGATTATATGTGCATGTCTGTGAGGGATTGTCTCAATCAAATTGATTGAGGTGGGAATACCTATTCACTGTGAGTAGAGCCATCTCCTAGGAAAGGGATTCTAAACCCTGTAACAGTGAAGAATGTGAGTTGAAAGTTTGCAGGCATGCGTTAATCCATCACATTCTGTTCAGGACTGTCGAAGACACGTGACCAGTTTGTGCTGTCTTGACTTCTTCTTAGTAATGGATTGTAACATGGAATTGTGAGTCAAGTAAGCCCTTCCTCCCATAAGTTGCATTTGTCAGGTTATTACAGCAACAGGTAATTGGACTAAGACTAGAATATTAGAGGATATAATTCAAGCACTATACAATTTTATTATAAAAGAAAGTGGTACAGTTAAGGAAAATGTGCCAAATTTTTGCAAAACAATTCAACCTTGAGCTTTATTTGACTGCATGAGACGTTCTCTTTCTCAAAGCTGGCAATGTAAGGGTTGCGTGCTTAACATCTATGTTTGAGTCCACTATGATTGTTTCCCTAAGCTAAGAATAACAACACAACTCTAGCCAAGTTTCAGACTGGGAAGAATTTTTGGAAAAGAATATTTTAAAAGTTATGCCCCACAGACTAACCACAGTTGGTGAGGAATCACAGTCAATCATTGAACCAGACAAAATTCTAATCTGATGATTAAGTGTCATTGTGGTCTAAATTGAGAAAACTTGTGTAAGGAAAAGGAGAAGCAAACTAAAATGCAGATGATGAGCAAAGAATGCCACTGTGATTGACAGGCCCTGTCTAGAGCATTATGCCATTGAGGAATGTAGGCAAGCCAAGTCTCAGATGTGCAGAGATGTCAGTAAAAATATTGTGGGGAATGCTCTAAAATTAGTTAGATGACTAACTAAAACTGGCATTTATATGGACACTATCTCATGAATGAAAGGCCAGCTGAGAGAATAAGAAGCCAGTAAACAAGTGGACAGCAAGTCAGAGTGGGACGAATTCTGCAGGTTGACATCATAAATCTCTGATTAAATGTGAGAAACCAATGACTAAGTCCTAGGACAAATGGCATGGAAGTGAAATGTGTAAATGAGCTAAACTGGAAGGAATATTCCAGAAGGTAGGAGCTGTGCCAGGGAGATGTCTATATTCAGATTAGAAAGGCTGCTTCTGGGCTTTGGTTTTCAGAATGCAAAGTGACCTCTGTTGTCTGGGAAACCTGGCAGAGGCTCCAGTCACAAGCAGAAGAGGAAGGGGGTTCAGAAGAGGAGTCTAAAGGCACTTAAGTATGTGTGCTTGGTGACTTGATTAGGAATGATATAGGCTGCAAAGACTTAAAGACTGTGAACCATGCCAGGTAAAATTACTACCCTGACATTCTTCGGCAGATACATAACAGGACACTAGAGAAAGCTCATCCCACAGCTCTTTAAAAAATTGTGGATTCTATTTTTCATTTGGACCAAAACATGACTGGAATATATTACAGCTATGACTTCTAGGTCCTTCTCACATGTGACCATGTTTGTAGGGTCTTTGGTTTCTCATCTCCCATGCCATCCAAGGCATAATTCGTTGCTCCTTGAACCCTCTTTCCAGAGCATTTAAGTTTCTTAAAGCCCGGGTTTATTTTCTTAATATATTTTATTAATTTATTCATATTACATCTCAATTGTTATCACATCCCTTGTATCCTCCCATTCTTCCCTCCCTCTCATTTTTCCCTTACTCCCCTCCCCTATAACTGTGACCGAAAAGGACCTCCTCCCCCTGTATATGCTCATAGGGTATCAAGTCTCTTCTTGGTAGCCTGCTATCCTTCCTCTGAGTGCCACCGGGTCTCCCCATCCAGGGGACGTGGTCAAATATGGGGTACCAGAGTTCATGTGAAAGTCAGACGCCACCCTTCACTCAATTGTGGAGAATGTTCTGTCTATTGGCTAGATCTGGGTAGGGGTTGGAAGTTTACTTCCCGTATTGTCCTTGGCTGGTGCCATAGTTTGAGCAGAACCCCTGGGCCCAGATCATAATGTTCTTCATGTAGATTTGTAGGACCATTTGGATCCTTCTATTTCCCCATTCTCCCATGCTTCTCTCACCTAGACTCCAATAGGATGTCCTCCCCTCTGTCCCACTTTCTTGGTAAGTGAAGACTTTCATGGGACATATCCCAGATATAAGTGAATATATACCATTTGACTCTTTCTAAAGCCTGGGTTTATAACATGACATTTCATGATTGCACTTCCAATGGCTGACAAGTATTTTACACACACACACACACACACACACACACACACACACACACACACACAAAAGAATGTTATATGTAGATATGGAAAATTGTCAGTATATCTATTTTAAATAAATGGCAAGCTGTAAGCTGTGCCTGCCCTATGGGACTTTTTGTGTACTCATGAGAGACAAAGTCAGTAATATTTGTAGTTGCTGTGGTTTTCATGCATTAAGGGCTAAGTAGTGGAAGGGGAAGAAGGAGATAGCAATAAATGGACTGAGGCAACTGTAAAATGTTTCACTGGATATATTTTTACATTATTTTAACTTTCAAACACTCATTCATTGTGTATCATTTCTTGCAAACATGTAAAAACAGCTTTGAAGAAGAGGTGGTGTTTATTAAAGATGTTTCCACACAGGTCTTCAGCACAGAGGTTAATGAAAAAGATGTCTAGTAAAGAATAAGACATACCAATTTGTAGTATGCGTTCCCAAGGAATGCTCACTTAAAAAACGTTTTTTTATAGAATGGATCTAAGACACTAGCAACCAAAATGACACTAAGGCCGCATACTCTGAACTTTGTTGCTAATTAAGGGAGAAAGTGATATTATTCATTGTTTTTAACAAATAAATTCAATTCTAGTTATGGATCAAGTTGTTAAAGAAACTGAATAACATTGTATTTTCTCACTCAAGTCCTGGTAATCAAAATTCATTTCTAAGTTGCATTATATAAAGGTAGTTGCTTGGTTGGTTCTGTTAATTGCACTTCCAAGGGTGGCCTGCCTTGAGGAACCGCCATCTGTTGCCTTGTACCCAAGGCAATTTCTCAGCATATTGTTAGAAAAGTCAATATTTTAAATAATGAGACTTGCTGTGCCCTTGAAGTAGTGCTGGAAACTAAAATGGATATGTGTGTGTGTGTGTGTGTGTGTGTGTGTGTGTGTATGTGTGTGTTTGTAATGTAAAGAGTTTATTCAGCTTATAAGAGAGTAAGCCAACTTGAATCAATGGAAATCTTAGTTGAAAAGTGAAGCAGAGAAGAGGCTGTAACTATATGGAGCGTGACTTTGTGTCTAAATTGAAGACTGGTTAGCTCAGTACATCTGACCACTAAACCATAATCTTTGGGGCTATCTCCAAACTGGGTAGACGTCACCTCCTTTTTCCTACTAAAATGTATAAACAAACATACCTTTACAGACAGGAGCTTTTCACCACAACCATTCCCCAGTGTTGTCCTCCCTCAGGGTCACCCACGCTGTTCCCTGTACTGAAGAGGTTTACATTTTTTTCCTACATAAAATTTTACTTGTTGACCTGCTTCAACTATCTATGAATGCCTTTCATAACCAGACCAAGATCCTGGACAGAAAAAAATTTGACCTGCCTGGCACAGCATACATAGTTTGTAAGACAAAAGGATAAATTTCCAAAGAATAATTCAATTCTATAAAACCTCCAGGGTCATGGAGAAAAACTGCATGGCTATGTTTTGTCACAATAAATTACTTTGAGAAAATTCTTACAAATATATTAAACAGGTAACTAAAAACAAACATATCACCCTTGGAATCAGTGGGCTAACCCCAGCATAAGAAAAATTCTAGTAATCTCTACTTTTGACACTGATAATTTTTCTACTTCCTTTTTTCTTAGTTTTATTTAATATCTTGAAAAATTTTAAATTACAAAACTCACATGAACAATGAGCATTCTATATAATCCCAATTGTAGTATCAGAACACTCTTCCTGCATAAGAAAGTTGCTTTATGGAAGACAAAAGAGGAGGGGAAAGAGGAGCAGATGATTACCAAAATATTTATTTTATAATAGCCAGATGACTTGGAAGGGGAAAGAAGATATAGCATGAATTATGTAAAAGCCCTGCAGCTACTCTACAAAAGAGATCTGGTCCAAATGGAAGTGTTTCCTATATCACTCAGTATTTTCTTACTAATCTACTAAAAGCTGACGTTCTTCTTAGAAAAATTAGGCATTGGAAAAAAGACCACTTAAGGTCTTCAAAGTAACCCTTTATATCCCTCTATGCCTCTGGAGAACTTTTCTTTGTTCTTTTCTCAGTTGATATCAAGACACTCCGGAGAGAATAAACCTTACTTTCCTGTCAAAATAAGACTATTAATCTAGTTTTTTTTTCAAAAAGGCCTGAAAAAGTATTAAACAAGGGTCAAAATCAATGGCATAGAGTCATTCCAAAAAAGTAATTCAGGGAACTTTCAATATTGGACCTATTGCTTATCTGTGAGTAAATATTCAGGATTATTTTCAAATACAAATGCTGGCTGTCATAACCTAGACTATTAGGTCTTATTTTCAGTGGTATAAGGTCTTTTATTTTCAAAATTATTGAAAAGGTATCAACGTATGTCCTTTTCTTAAAAACCAAAAAGTTTAAAGTAAGCAAATCAGAAGAAAATCTGTCTAGAGAGAGACCACCAAGGCCCTAGGGATTCTGCCCAATCCAGAGCAAAGGAGTTTCCCTTCTGCAACTAAAGAGGAAAGGCTTGAGACAGTTATATGCAGATTGAAAATAACTCAAGAATTTAGAATAAAGGACAAAGAGCCAAGAAATCATCCCTGAGAAACCTCCAGTTCACAAAAACTGATGACATGAAGACCTCTCTTTCAGCCTTCCCTACTCATCCAGAAACATAAGAACTGTGAAGGTCCATGGAAGAAGTAAAGAAGGCAAGTGTTAGGGGAAAATCCTAGCAAAGACAACTCAAGGAAGCTAACCAGAAAGAAGCAAATGAAAATCACAGCTTTGGAACTGTAGCCAGAGAAACACACCAATGGAGGTGAGTCAACCCAAGATGTGTTGCTCAAGGGCTTTGCCACAGGCAAAGGCCATGCCACTCAAAGACCCAGATTAATTTTGTAACTTTGAAAGAGCAAAAATGTTTCAAGCCATTGGACATATGGGAAAATCGTACAGAAGTGTCCCAGATATATAAGAATTTAGATGAGCTCTTTGAACTTTCAAAGATCAATTTTATTATTCTTGTTTGCCTGTGAAATCTCATTCTTGTGGGCCAACACATTGCTGTGTTCAGTGAGAAATACTATGGTTTGATATTAAACATTTCTACAACTTCTACTTTTTCCTTCCCTCCCTTCTTCCTTCCTTCGTTCCTTCCTTCCTTCCTTCTCTCCTCAATGTGTGTGTGTGTGTGTGTGTGTGTGTGTGTGTGTGTGTGTGTGTGTACAAGAGTTTCTTTGTGGCAGCCAGAAGATAACTTGTGGGAATCCATTCTCTTCTACAAAGTGGGTGTTATGAGGATCAAACTCAGGTCATAAGGTTTGGCTCTAAAAGTCTTTACTTGATGAACCAGTTCACTATCCCTTCTATTTTTCAAAGCAATCTTAAGAAACCAGATCTTAAGCAAAACAGTCATCCAAAGACTACCCTCTTCTATTTCCATGGAGTCCACATTGTTAGCCAGTAACTGAGTAAAAAATAATAATAATAAAATAAAATAAGAATTGTTGTCAGGATCATAAAGATCACGAGAGAAAATTTGATAAATGCACACAGATTCTACAACAAAGAGTTATTAGTACAATGAGTCCTGTAAGGGTGGTTCCACAATTTGTAATATAAAACAGAAAACTTGCCCCCACAGCCAGCTCTTTTGTATCTTTGTCTCTTTGAGTTCCACGAAGTGGCTAAAAATGATGCCCCTTTGTACCAAGAACCTGGCACGGTGTGGACGTAATTTGTAAATGAAGACATATCTATAGACTAACATTTAAGTAGTCAGATGAGTTTCAGGAATCAACAATTTTCAAACAGAAAAGAATTTAATTATTTCCTTCTAAATTGCAGTCGCAAATTAAATAATTTGAGTAAATTTAATCTGATTATGAAAACTGACCTAGAGATAGAGGAGAAAACTAGATGAAAGGGAAAGAAGAAGAGAAGAGAGGAAGTAAAAGACTTCATTTTATTTTCACATTGATAGAATTCTAGTTTCCATTTCTTAAGCTGTTTATAGCTTTTGTTTGTTGTTTGTTTGTTTTTGATACCACTGATGTTAGGGGAAGAGGAAATCCAAGTTGATCTGATCTTTTAACATTGCATCATCAACAAAGTTGAGGCTGGAAAACCATTTCTATATTGTAACATTTAAGTTAGTTTTTGTTTTTGAGCCACACTCACAGCTATCTTAGACGTAAGCAGTATGTGGCAACAGGTTGGATACTCCTGGCTAAAGCGTACCCATACATTCATTTGCTGAATCAGTCATGGTTGGCAGACCAGGAAAAGCCCAGATTGCAGTGATACTTGAAAAGGCCACATACCAGGTATATTCGAAGTTGGGAGAAAAAATAATCAACAGAGACTAATGTCACTGTTGACTCCTCTCAGAGAAAGAGGGAGCCTGACTTGTATAAGAACATGGTACCAAACACAAAGGCTTCCATTTATGGACACCACACTGCCCTTCAAAGCTTTTCCTTTTCGCATCAGTTTGTAAACAGTCTCTTACTTTTATTTACCTTTTAAAAATGTTTTATAATTTATTCAGATTACATTCCGATTGTTTCCCCCTCACTTGTATCTTCCCATTTCCACCTTCTCTCCCTCCTCTACCCTATTCTCCTCCCCTAAACCTCAGACAGAGGGCACCTCCTCCCCTATCACATGACCACAGCCTGTCAGGTCTTATTCAGATAGCTGCTTCCCCTTCCTCTGTGTGCCTGTGCACCAAGGGGAAGTGATCAAATCTGGGCATAAGAGTTCATGTCAGAGACAGTCCCCACTTTCCTACCTTTAAACAGGAGTCTGTACTGCTCTTTGAACATGTGATAGTTCTCTACTGCTTGCTCTTCCTAAAGGCAAACTGTTTTAGAGTGAGTGCACCTACATAATTTTCCAAAATCCCTTAGAATTACTGAGAACTTTGGGTGGGCTAAAACCCACATTTATTGAGACCATTCATTTGCCTCATAATTTTGTAAACTATAGGGTACCCTCCCACCCCCACCCCAAGATGGGCACTGATGAGTTTAGTTCATTCACCAGCAATCATTCAAGAATGGCAAAGCCTGAGCTCTTCTCTGCATTTGTACCTTTTCTTTAAAGCAAATATGGTGTGCTGTTTCCCCCTCACTAAGGCAATGAATGTGTTCCCACACTTGATCCTCTGCCAGAACCGTAGGTATCAATGTAGAGCTCAGCTCAAGACTCTACTGCTTGATATAATCCAAACTGTGCTTCCCTTGTGCTTGCTATGGTTACAGCCTTGGTGAAACTATAGAAATAATATTACAAATCTTTTTGTGTCTTTTCTACTTGGGTGACATAGTATCTGTTTCATGTTGCTACTGAGTACAGTGCTTACCACACCCCCACCTCCAATCCTATGCACACAACCCTTGAGTTGTGCCTGTTGAAAAGTAGAGGCAGACAAGTGAGAGACGGCCAGCTAGAAATCCTCACGGTAATGGGGTCTTATATTTGTATTGGCAGAGAAAGAGAAGTGGGTGTGTTGACCAGCAAATCTGTGGACTTATTAATTTGTTGCATAGGAAAATCAAGATATTTATATCATTGATTCAACATATACTTACTAGGGTTTTGTGTGTGTGTGAGTGTGTGTGTGTGTGTGTGTGTGTGTGTGTGTGTGTGTGTGTGATGGTTCACCTTCGTTGTCAATGGGACAGGGCTTAGAATCTGTGGGTGATGTGAGAACACACACCCTGAATGTGAACAGCACTATTCCTCAGACTAGGGCTCTGGACTGAACAAAGGAAGAAAGCTAGTGGTGTGCCAACATTCATCTCTGCCTGCTTTCTGACTGTAAGTACAATGTGACCAGCCCCCTCACCCTCCTGAAGCCAAGCCTTCCCCACAATGATACAATACTGAAGCAAAATAAATGTGAATTGTGAACCAAAACAGATGCTTCTTTTAAGTTGCTTTTGTTAGGCATTTTGTCTCAGCAACAAGGAAAGTCACCAACACTTCTTTCTGTCACCATACCACTGTAGCAAGCACTACAAATGCTACAGTTTCCAGTGTGGAAACTGGGAAAAAAGCATAAAGACAATTGACAGGAATAGGTTCATTCCCTCTAAGGAAATGATGTGTGTTGAGCATGTGTATTGCCAAAACAGAATTGGGTCCTGAAACTGAAGTTCTTAAAAAAATCTTCATGGTGAAAACATCTGCATTTTTCTGTGTCAATTTGCTTTTTCTTTTCTTTTCCTTTGCTGCAATGAGATGATGCATATTTGTCAGCCACAGAAGTGTTCCTTTCATAAGGATGTTCCTGGAAATAGGTGTAAGGGAGGAAGGGGGCTTTGAATGAGCTTTGCTTGGAGGCTGGGTAATCAAGATTGAAATGTTAATACACCAGAGTTGTCTGCACAAAGCCTGACTTGTTTGCTATTTTGCATATATTTACATGCCAAATTAAGGAAGCTTTAACCCATGTGTGTGGGAGAAGGAAAAAGTAATTAATATACTCTGTATAATTATATTCCATCTCAAATTAAGAGGCTTTTATGCTTATCATATGCAGAATAGTTTAGTAAATCCATTGACTTTATCAGGTCCCAAGTGAACGAAGACAAGCTACAGTAGTAGCATACTGGTAAACACTGAACAAACCACTCTCTATAGGGAAGAAAAGCTCTTATCAAAAGCTTTGCCAAATTCCTCAGGAAAATCCTCTCACTAACTGATAGTGCCAAACTGGGAGGAGGTGAGCATATTAGACTCTCAGAAGCCAGTGTGGCACCAATTCTAGTACCACCGGCTTCCTTCATAGATTAAACATGTTACATCTTCTAAACTTAAGAGCCTGCTCTAAGAGACGAACTTGGTTACAAGAAAGCCAGCATTAACACCTGTAAAACATAACACCATGTGTCCCATGTCTTTTCAGCTTGTAGCTCCCTTAGAGAAAAATCGAAGCTCAAAAGTGAACAAAATGTGTTGTTCTCCCTCATGGATGAATCTGAGCGTTTGTTGATGCCTAAAGTACCAAATGTCTCCACTCCTGAAAGGGTTTATGGGCTGAACAAGGGATAGAGACAAAAGTCATACCATATGGATAAGGAAGGCGAGTACCTCACAATACTGTAAGTCTCCATAGTGTATCTGCCTAGTTAGAAGTAGAGCCCCAACAGTAGCAACCCTGCTCTATTCATCATTTCATTCCCACTGGTCTTGCACCCACAGTGGGGTCCAATTAATGTGTTTGTTGAACAAGTAAATTAGTAAGCTTGCAGGGAAAACATTGCTTTTAGGGCATGTGAACTATTTAATAAAGGTAGGATAAATGTGAGGCTCATAAATTGGCAGAAAGCATTTTAGGAAATTCTTTAAATGATTGGTCATGTTATTATGGTATCCCAGGGATTCTTTTGAACCCTTAAGGTCAACACAAGTATTTTTCTACTTGAGAATAATGACAGTTATCCCTTGTAGATGCAGAAGGTCCTGACATGCAATAGACACCTTGAAGTGCTATCTTCTAAATTACTGCTGAAACAGGATAGATTACCAGTTTTCAAAATTCATGTATTTAAAGGGTCTCTGCCACTACCAGGGAAAATGAGAAATGTTGTGAATATGTTCCTATTATCCAAGTTCTGGCACCAATACTGTATGTATGGAGTGCTTCTTTATTAATTCTTTTTTCTCATCATATATTTAACAAAATTTATTACATTATTTAGTTATACATAACTACAACTTTAAAATGTCCAGAGAGTGAGAAAACTTGGAAAATTCAGTCCTAAATGCCATGTCTTCATCAAATCCCCCCCCCCCATGGGTCTCATGGTGTTATGCAGAAGAGAAGACAGAAAAATCTTAAGAGCCCAGGAAAAAAATGGGTAGATAATATGAAGGAAACAACGTCTTCCAGACACAATACTGATGTATATGTTAACTCACAGAGACTGTAGCAGCATGCACAGCACCAGAACAAGTCCAAGCCAGACAGGGTCCCAGCACTGAGAAGGGAAAGTGCACACAAACCCCCATTTTTACTTGAAAACTGCTTGCAAAGGAAAAATTAGTTTTCTTCAATGGAGCCACCCTGGATATAAAACCCACACTTTTTAGGGCAGGCCCTATGCCCAGAAAAGGCCAACTCAAAACAAATTCAATGATACTTTTGGAGATGTTTTTTGTCTCATATTTTGTTTGGGCAATTTTTTAAACCTTAGTAATCTTTCGCTTGTATATCACAGTTTCCAATCTTGTGGTGTGTGTGTGTGTGTGCGCGCGCGCGCGCGCGCATGTTTCTCGAGCATTTTTTTCTTTCTTTAAAAAAATTCTGGTTTGTTTGTTTTATTTGTCTCTTTTCTAAAAAGAGATAAAGAAGGCATGAAGTTGGACAAGTGAGCAGGCAGGGAAGACCTAGGAGGAGACAAGGGTGGAGAAAATCATGATCAGAATATATTCTATGAAAACCTTTATTTTCAATTAAAACAAATAAAATGTATTACATCATTTATTGCATCAGCATGTAGATGGGGTAAGGAGTATGTGGCCTATACAGTGTACCTGTGGGGGTGAGGGCACGCTGTGGGAGTCAGCTGGCTCCCTCCATCATGCAAGTTCCAGTAAGTGAACTCAAGTATTTTTACCTACCAAGCTATCTATAGGGAACGGAGGGACAGAAGGGCACAATTTTGTTTAGAGACCATAGTATTGACATGAATATCTACCATGAGCCAAGACAACCAACACTGGACAACCATGGGCTATGAATCAGCACAAAATAATGGCTGACATCACCTATTGGAGGAATGCCAAAGTAAAGAATGGTGTTATTCATTACATAACCATCCCTGGCTTTTGTGCCAATCTGTAGCTTTGGGATCAGAGGTGAAGTTTGGTGCCTTTGCCTTCCTCTGCCTGTCTGTGTGTTTCCATCTGTAGATATGTGCCTACCTCCACAGAGCCTGTATGCTGGTCTGTGTGTGTCCATATCTACTTTTGTGTGGCTCATATGTGCCAACAAATGCCTTGGTGATCATTGGCATTTGTATGCCCAATGATCTGTATGGGGGCAGATGTTGGCAGTCTCTTCAACCTCGCAGTCTCCTATGACCTTCTCCTTTGTTAACATTAGAGCTTGGATCCCACATCATCTCACCAGCATCCCTCCTCTGTTTGTGGCTATTTTATAAGCTCCTATTGAAGTTGCAGTTAAGTTCTGCTGGACTCACTTTATCAAACTGCAGGACATTTGAGCCACTGACCATTATTTACTAGTCTGCCATTTAGTCTTATGTCAGAAAGTTTTCAAAAGTGGATAGATGTGTATACCCCGTCAAAGGGGGACATCTTCTCACAGTTCATATATTATTGAGAAATTTCTATAAGCCTGCTGCATCCTCTTCTCCCTAAAGATTGGGAATCTCTGTTGTACAAGAACACATGTACCCACAAATAGGATGATGTTGCTATGATGTCAAAACAACTGAAGAAAAAAACAGTTTATTTTAGCTAACAATACCAGGTACCATTCATCAGTGTGGGGAAGTCATAGTGTTAAGACCTCCAGACAGCTGGACGTACTGCATCTATACTTAAGAAGAGAAGAACACTGTGTGTGTGTGTATGTGTGTGTGTGTGTGTGTGTGTGTGTGTGTGTGTGTGTGTGTGTGTGTTTACACTCAGTACACTTCTCCACTCTTAATACACTTCAGTATTTCTTTTCCCATGGAATGGTACCACAATAGTTGACAAGTCTTTGCATTTCAGTTAATATAATTCCTCACTGCCATGCTCAGGTCTAGCTCTGAAAAAATCTCCTGGAGCCTCCCTTCTCAGGTGAGTGTAAATTGCATAAATCTGACAATTAAAACCAGTTATCACAGTCATTCCGGCAACTCTGTTCCCCTAGAAAATACTGGCAAACACAAATCATATGGAAAACCTCCTTCCAAAAATAATCTCAAGTAAGTGATAATAGAGCATGTACCTGCAAAAAGATTAGACCAGAAAAAGAAGAAGTACCCCCTTCTGCATAACCACTGAGAAACATAATGCCCACAGAGTAGCCAGTCTTCCAAGGTCCAGGGCTACAAGGACCAAGATTGATGGTTGCCTGCCAGCCTGGCCAGCCTTCTCTGCACCATGCTGTATGAAGTTCCCCTCTTCTCCTTCACTTCCACCTCAGTGCCAATTTCCAGATACGACACTCAAAATAGTTCGTCTATTAATATCAATCTTTCTGCACATTAGTTAGACTAATAACTACTTATAATTTGACATTCCATTTATTGTATTCCACTGTGGGTCTTATCTCCCCAGCGTGGGTCTTATTTCCTATGGCCAACCTCCAATTTATACATTGTTTGTACTACATACATACAAGAGTTCAGAGTATTCATCATAATTTACTGGAAGTTGCACAGGCAGTGCACATCACTTTCATTGTGGTCAGTTCATGTGAATCTTGGTCCAGTTCACATTGAAGGGAGAAGGCAGCAGAAGAATGTAACACTGAGATATGACAATCATTGAAATCATCCCACAAAGGTCTACAATAGCATTCCTACGTAGAAGGAGCGGGTGAGACATGTCAAAGGAAGGATAGTAGAAAAATAAAATTAAAAGAGCGAAGGCCAAGCAAAAGTGATCAATGTGTGCATACGGACATGAGTGAGTGATTGTGTGTGTGTGTGTGTGTGTGTGTGTGTGTACAGGCATATTCATTCAAGGGACTTGGGGAGCTTTTCTGGGGAAAGTGTATCTACACAAAAAGGTGATGGCAAGAGAAAGCAAATTTGGCATTCCTGGAGCACAAAAACTGTAGGAGGAGGCAGACAGATGAAGGTGATTGGTAAGGCAAGCCCCAAGGGCTACGTCCCAACCCACTCTTTTACCTTTGTTCCCCTATAATGCCTTCCATTGTTTTAACATTTAGATAAAAATAGATTATTATAAGATACATCAGTCAAGATACTTTTGACTGCAGGTAACACAATTTCCCTGTCACACTGACTTAAATGATTAGGAAATACATTGGCTGGCACAGGATAAGAGTACCTCTGAGGGTGATGAGTCAGAAGCCCCAAAAGAGCCTTCACCTGCCCACTCCCTCTGCTCTTCCAGTGTTAGCGTCAGCCCAATTTGTTATATCCATTACAAGATTCTCCCTTATTTAATTTCTTACTTAAAATGGAGTCAAATTTTATCAGATGCCTCAAGTGTTTAACAGTTTTCAGAGAGCAGGATAAGGACACAGGATGTTCCCTGAGTGGTCTGTGGGCATGAAGAATGGACTTACCCCACTTAGAATCAAGTGACCAGCTGAATGGCATGATGCCAGCATATCAGCCACAAGCATGCTTTACACACTTTGTCACACACAGACACATTCCTTCACCTATGTGTGAAGCGCCTTTCTCTTGTTTGTGTTCTAGAGTGTACCCTGAACTTTAGTAAAGGGAATGTCAAAGGCTACCTGCACACACACACCACACACGCACACACACACACACACACACACACACACACACACACACACACACACATCTGCTTCCACATTAGCATATATTAATTTTACAAAGTACTGGGTTTTATTGTGACATTTTTATACATGTATAAAAGAAACACTGGCACCCTAACCACTAACACTTAGTTTTTTCTGAGGTTCTCTTTTCTTGCCTCATTTCATTAAAATATTGCATAATAACAAACTCCTTCCCACAATTAAGTTTTAAAATATTTAAATCTCTTAAGATATTGTCCACTTTCCCTTCCCTCCTGAGGAAACAAGCTACAGAATGGTGCTGCTTCCCTTCCATGATGGCAGAGGAACACAGGGCAGAGTGTGTGCAGTCTCTACTACTGTCAGCACTGGCAACCACGGGAAGGTGTGACTTCCTACCTGATTTTTTTCAGCTTCATTTCCGTTTCTCCATCTCTGTAACCCAGACATCAAGTGAGATCTCAAACTTCTTTGTCCTGTGTTGTTCACTTATTTGACCCTCAGGTTCCTTTTCTTCCTTGGTTGCCACTCAAAGATCACACAAGAGTAAATTGTAGAGGTATAGAATGCTGGAGACTGTTGGAGGTAAAGCCCAGTCAGGCACACACATCACACAGGCCTCTAATTCTCCCGCACCAGTACCTCTGTGCTTCCCGCCAGCTTACACACTCTTCGCAGCCCAGCCTAGGCTGTGGAAAGTTATTTAAGCATGTGTCCAGAGCTCTCCTATCATATTAGACAGGCTGTCAAAATGCTGCAAAGACAGTCTCTCTCAAGAGAAAGCCTAGAAAGTCTCCCTCCAGTCTTCTTGAATGCATGCATGTTATTAGCTTCTGTGAGTATCTTTAGTCTTCCAGATGCATACACTTTTTGTAAAGTAAGTTATGAATAAGATCAATAGGACTTCTTAAGCAATGCCATCAAGGCTAAAGAATGAAAATGCTTGCCCCTCAGAATAGATATCCCACTAAAGTGTATGCAAGATCATCAGGTAAGTATCTGTGTACCAAACAATTGCCATTTCCCTAACCTTATCTTAATGTTTACAAACAAGATGGAGAATGAATTGAGTAAAACACTGTTTGTGCTGTAACTAAAACATGCTTGCCCAATATTTAGTTATCAAGATGGTAATAAACATTTTATCTAGTGAGAATATTATAATCTACATGAAATGCACACTTCTCTCTATATATTACTAGACAAAATCAAGTCAAGCACACAAGCAAGAAAGAATCCTTGATGTGATATTGAATGACTATGCTATCCCACCATGATAGAGAAGGGTTTTTTAAGGTGCTGAAAAGAATACCCAAAACAATATTCTTAAATTATTCATTTGGCCACAACATGCCTGGAAGCTGATCCCCACAGGTCTCCTTTCTCCCTGGGCTCCAGTCACCTTTCACTGTCCCTTTGGAGAGTTTGAGTGCAGTCCTTACTATTCACAAACTTTTCCTGGAATCCAGCAAGCATATGCAAAGCCATCAATAATTCACATTGTTTCCACTTTGGATGATGCTGATGTCACTACATCAGCACAAAACTGACCCAGGCAGGTAACAGGAACAATGAGTGCCCTGCTATAAAGGCTCCTGCTCCATTTCCTCCCTGAGCACAAAATGTTCTCCTAATCATTGGCTCAGATGTCCTTTCAAAGAGGCAGACACTGCCACGTTTTTTACTTAGTGGAGAGGCATTAAAGTTTCATCAGCATATAAGACAAGGCCACATTAAAAAAAATGGCTAGTGTCTACCTTGAAAACTGCCATCTGCAGAACATCTGAATCATGCCCTACCCAACTTCTGAAGTCCCCAGTTGCACTGTGGAAAATCAACAAACACAACAAATTAAATTAATGTTATTGTGCCACAACTGGCCACACCTCCCTCTAAACTACTGCTTCTATCCCTCTTAATCACATTGAGCAAGAATAGTGTCATCTCCACTTTTTACATGAAGATGAAGTTAGGTGAATTGACAAAACTAAACTTGTAGATCTAAGAAGTGGTGAAGCTCAGGCTCAGGTCAAGCCCTTTCTGTTCTAACTCCAGTTCTGTTACTGATAAACTTCTTACCAGAAGTTGATAAGAGTAAATCTTATCTACATTTCTAACTAGATAGGAACAAATCCTGCCTTCCCTGTACGGAACAAGATTGAAAATAAACAATTCAAAGTACTAAGACTTAAGGCTCAGCTGGAAAACAAAGGATAGCTACCCCATAAACAATCTGGTTTTATTAGAAAGTAAATATTTATCTATATAATATCATCAAATTTAATACATCTTGAAATATTATTTCTTGTTTTATATTGGTTTTGCTTGTGAAACAGTGTCTCAGGCAATCCAGGCTGGCCTGAGACTTGCTATGTAGCTAAAAATGACCAGAAACTTCTAATCCTCCTCACACTACTTCTTAGTATTAGAGTAGCTGGTGAAATCCTGGTGAATGGAGAAGAATCCAAAACATCTAACTTACTAAGCCAGTATACTCCCTAACAACAATCATAACATTTGTTTTTATACCCACAGATAATAGTAGTCTTTCTTCACCCCTTACCAAGGAAACTTCTCTTTGCAACAAAGATTATGAGAGAAAAACCACAACCAATAAAAATGTGGAGTTGTGGAGCCCAGTACAAATGAATACATCTACAAAACATTCCCACACCTAAGATTTGGTTAACATTTCAGAAGTGGGGCCAGAAAGATTGTAAAAGTATACGAAACATGGAATTTTCTGTGAGATTTTGAGTTCTTGCATTCTGATGAAGCTACACACATAAAGTCTCACCAGCATAATTGCTCAAAGAACATACCAAACTGGATTGAGAAAGGCTTCTGGGATTTCAACCCAACACAAAATCATAGGCAACTGAGGAAAGCTGGGAGTCAAGGGTCTTCACCAGAGAAGAACATAGTAATTATTTGTCCAGTGCCAAGTGGTCAGCTCTGGAAATACATATACAAGTGATATTGTACAGACTGAGTACATTATATTTAGGAATATATAGAAATATTCATATATGGATATGTGCATGCAATGACAGTGAGTGGAAGAAGAGGACATGAATTCAAAGGAGAGTGAAAAGTGGTATATGGGAGGATCTAGAGGGAGAAAAGGGAAAGGAAAGATATTATAATTAAATTATAATCTCAATTTGTAAAACAAAAATGTAAGTTAGACATACCTCTCTTGCAGCCCTAAGAATAATGATATTGATGACTACACACTGACCTACATATTGATGACTACACTGAGCATAGATATCTTATGCAGAGTACCTCATTCATCCTCACAACAGCCCTGAATGAAAGCATGATATTCTACAGCTGTCAAGATTAAAATTCAGAGATAAAGCTTTCCTATGATGTCTCAAGATGTCAAATATTCAGATTAAGGCTGAGATTCTAACCCCAAGTGAAGGATGGTTTTGATGTGATGTAGAACATGGACTAAAAAACCACTGATAAAGGAGACAAGACATAAGTAAGCATCCCCTACTTCCCCATTCAGAAAACAACAAAGAAAATCTGTTTCTCATACTCCCAAGAAAGGCAAGAACGGAGAGGGAGAAATTGAGTCTGTACAGCTTTTTCTAACCACCCACTATAGTCACTATTAAAGACTGGCAAGGGAAGTGTGAATTGATCATGGGTCACAGAAAGGAGGCTTTCCAGGGACCACCTTGGCAGTCATCCCTAAAATCCTTATGATATTAGTTGGTCAGTCTTCTAGCCACATGAGGAGTGTATTGTATTTCTAATAATAACACTGCAAATCTGTCTTCAAATAAGGAACTTGCTGAAGAAAACAGAAAAGTTATAAAAGAGACATGAGCACAACGGGGCTTGCCTTCAGGCTCTCCCAAACACAGCCAACATTTGTGTGTCCTCAACTCTCCCCTGGCACTATCTCTTCAGCAGTGTCTCATTATCTGGCAGATTTTTCACAAGGCAACCTCTATTTTGAAGAACTTACACTAATTTTATCTATAATTTCCAAGCTCAATTTTGGTATTTTGAACTTCTGTTTTTGTTGTTGGGGAGTATTTGTATCTATCAACCCACTTCCTAGAAAGAGCTCGAAGGTCTTGAACCTCTGTTGAATGATGATCTGGTCATGTGAACTTCTGCTGCTTTCAAAGTATTTAGTCATGCACTCTTGCTGCTGTCTCTGCTGTCATTCAAGTCTTTAATTTGAATGGGGTAGATAATACTATGATGAATCTCTGTCCAAGGGCAATTCAAAGACTTTCCCTACAAGAGCTCAGCAGCCACCTTGAATCCTGAGCCTTACACTAGCTCATAATTCACCTGCCAAAATCTAAGTATCACCTTTATGAAAAAATTGGAGACAATAAAGACACTTTTCTATCTTTTCTCACAAAATCCCTAGTCATCAGGTAATAATATATCAATTTTCCTGTGAAGGAAATTGTGATATGTTAGCAAGTACATAGTCTATGGAAGATCACACAGCAGGTAGAACATTCAAGTTTTGAATTCTGTAATTACCAACATTCTCTGCTTGACAGTCTTACCCTTGTAGTTTTTAATTTGAAAATAACTTCAGTTTCACACACAAAATAATAGAAATAGTAGAATAGTCCAAAAACGACTGGCAATTTCTTGATTGTGATCTACTTATTGGTAAAATCACCTTATTTGCTTTACCATTTGTGCATACTCTGAGTTCTAGCTACATATACATGTTTTATATATTATATATAATATATGTATGTTTCTTCTGAGTTATATGGGTGTTCAAAACACAGTGCCTATTTACTCTGAATAATTCAATGTGCATTATCTAAGGTGAAAGATACTCTCTTACATAACCACAGCACAGTTACTTAAGTCTGTAGATAATGAGCACCATATTAATATTAATATAAAAATATTAATTTACATTCATAATTCTCTCCATTTTTCCATGTTTTCATGACAATTTCTTTTTTGCAGTCCAGTCCTGAGTCTAGGTGTCTAGGTCAAGTACTGGATTTGTCATGTTTTGTATGTCTGCTTTGATCCATAGCCATTGTTTTTCTTTATGGAATTGACATTGTATAATATATTTCCTTTTAACAGGAAATTCCTAATCTAAAGATGTCTGGAGTCTTTCTGTGAATATGTATAGACTGAGAACATTGAAATCAGAATGCTCCATCAGTGATAATATTCCATAGTATCCTTCTTTGGATATTAAGAATGTATGTTTGGTTTTCTCTGATAGCTTATCTTATTTACCTAAGAAGGTGTCTAATTTCTTTTCCTTGACATTAATAAGCGTAATAGTTATTTTTGCTCCTGTGATACAGTATTCTGACTAAAAGGATCTTGGGGAGGAAAGGGTTTATTTGGCTCATATCTCCAGGTCATAGTCCATCATTAAGGGATGCCGTAGCAAGAACTTAGAACAGGAATCCAGAATTAAGAACCATGGAACTCCTTGCTAGCTTGCTCACTGGCTTGCTCCCAGGCCTATGCTTGATTAGTTTTCTTACTCAGACCAGGACCAGTAATAACACTGCTCACACTGGGTGGACCCTTCAATATAAATTAGCAATCAAGAGCCACTGTCTTCACAGATAAATTCACAGGGAAATCTGATCTAGCTAGTTCATTGTTTGAGGTTCTTTCTCACCTGATGAGTCTAAGTTGTATATTGTAAGTTGACAATAAAAACTAACCAGGACAATACACAATATGTGATTCTCTTTTGAAGAACATGGAAATACCTTCATTTGTGATGAGTAGCTTATTGCCAACTTGATACAATCTTGATACAGAGGAGAGATTCTCAATGGGACTTGTCTCCACTGGGTTGAGGTGTGGGCATATCTGTGGAGAATTGTCTAATTAAGTTTATTGGTTGATGTGGAAAGACCCAGCCCATTGTGGAGAAAGATCCTGAACTATGTATGAGAGAAGAAAGTTATCAGGGTACGAGCAAGTAAACAAATAGATATGCACCCATTTATTTCCCTGCTTTTGTCTTGGATATGCTGTGATTAACTCTTACTCCTTGCTATTATAGACTATAACTTGGAAATGTAACTTCAACTAGCCCTTTTTCATCTCAGTGTTTTTTTAATCAGGATATATTGTCATTATCATCTGAAATAAAACTAGAACATGATCCTCACCAAAATCTCCCTCCTATATGCAGTACACTCTGATGTTTTGGTTTCAACCTGTTCCACTATGGAGTGGAGTTACAGTGACTTAGAAAAGATGATTGTTCAGACTCTACAGTATTTCCACATTTATTTCTACATCAAGAGCCCCACTCACGTGTTCACTTATCTACTGTTAAATTAAATTAATCCAGAGCTATAATAGGTGCCTATTTTCTTTCATGGATTACAGTCACAAAGGTTTTTTTCTTGCTGTTTTTGTTTGTTTATTTTTTAAGATTTAAAGCAGCTTTAGCTTTGTACAATGAGCCCTTTCCAGTTAGCTCTTCTTTTCTTTGTTTCTTTGTGGTTTGGTTTTGTTTTTGTTTGAGACAGGATTTTTCTGTATAGTTTTAGCTGTCCTGGATTTGCTTTGTAGACCAGGCTGGACTTGAACTCACAGAGATCTGCCTGTCTCTGCTTCTGTAAGTGCTGGGATTACAGGAGTGTGTCACCATGCCCAGTTTCTTTTTCTTTAAATAAGATTTGTTTGCTTTTATTTATAATTATGCATATATATGTGTCTGCATTTGGATATGCATGCCACATGCATTCCACTGCCAAGAGAGGCCAGAAGAGGGCACTAGATCCTTTAGAACTGGAAGCACAGGTGGCTGTGAGTCATATTGTGGGTGACAGGAACTGAACATGGGTCCTTTGGGAGCACAGTAAGCATTCTTAATTACCAAGTCATCTCTCCAGCCATAGTTCTTGTTCTTACAATGCATTCTTATCATCTCTTTTAATATTTCCTGATTCTTCTAAAATAAGGTGTATAGACTCCTCTACAACTTTTTCTGCCCAGCCCTAGATGCAGCTATGTCTTTGTGGAGCCCTCATCCATTTAGTAAAGAATGATTAATATATATATATTAATCATATATATATATATATATATATATACAAGATCCTCAGAATTCTAGGTGTGCTCATTACTACTAGGGTTTTTTCCTATGAAACTTTTCAAAAATAAAAACTAGAAAATATAAGAATGGCTATACAAAAATGCATATATAATTCTTACATAAGTGTTTACATATGCATGCACACAAATACAAACATTCACAGGAACATATATAAATACTTTCAAATAATTATCTCACACAAGTAGCTTCCATTTAGAACACTTTTGTTATCAATGACCAGTTTTTCCTTCTGCACTTCCTAAGTGGCTGAAATCAAAGTAAAACAGAATCCCAAGTGACTAAAAGAGCATTGCTTCATCATTGTCTCTGATTATGATTCATTCGTGTCTCTTACTTAAGATTCCACCCATTATTCTGAAGAGTTCATCTGAACCTTTGAAGATTTGATTTTGTCTAGAATCCATATCTAAAATCTTTTTTTGTAAGATGATGGAGAGGGGCTTGAGAAAATAGACCCTTGACTTTCTCCTAACGTTTAGAGTATGTGATTCAGAATTGCTCATAATATTTTGAGAGAATGTGTGTACAATACCTCAGATCCCAAGATAGCAGTGAGCCTGTCTGGCTTAGATAGAAACTTGTCCTGGAAGATTTATGAGGTTATAAGCAAAGCCTTTTGAGGAAAAGGAGGATGAGTTACCTTAGGTCTCTAGATGCTGAAGTGTGGGGAAGATTTTCCTTGGTGCTACAGACCTCCCTAGCAAGATTCTTCTGGTCAAGATCAAGTGGATATTGCCATCATGGCAGCCACTTAACCATTCCACAGAATCCCAGCCTCAGAGTTCTGTAGGTTGTGCCATAGACCAGGCTGGAGGATGATGCCTGAATCCACTGGACATACCTGGAAGTATCTAGAGCTTTCAGGGAGCTAGACAAGGACAACAAAAAATCATACCCAGTCAATGTCCTAATGAAAAGAACAGAAAATTCTCATAAAACAGATTAAAAATGGCCAATAAGCATGGAAAAAAAGAAGAAAAATGATTAGCTTTACTAACCTTCAGAGAAATGTACACCAAAACTGCTTTGAAATTCTACTGTATTCTGAAAAAAAATGGTAGTTAGTCATTGAGGAAACAAAACCCTAACACATGCCTGGTTGTAGGGGAAAATCTGGCAGTCACCATGGAGGTCCATATAGAGGCTTCTCAAAAAGCTAACAGCAGACCAGCTCCATGGCCCTGCTACCACCTGACTGACTATTTACCCAAAGAACTTCAAGCCAACACAGCACAGAGACACCTGCACAGCAATGTCTACAGCATCACTATCCCTAACAGCTAAGTTATGAAGCCAACTTGGGTGTCTACACATAGGGGTAAATGTAAAAAAAAAAAATGTGATGTATTATACGTAATAGAATATTTTACAGTCATTAAGAAATCATCTCTTGTAAGAATATGCATGTACTAGACATAATTATATTAAGCAAATCAAATCAATCTCAGAAAAACAAATATCATGTCCTTTCTCTCATATATGGTCCCTAGATTTTAAATAGATATATGAAATCATGTGTGTATATATTACTGGAAAGCAGAAAAGAAGCTGTCTAAGAAAATATACAAGATATGTGAGGGAATATGTCAAATATACAATATGGGTTTGAATTTAAAAATAATGATAATTTAAAACAGTACCCCCCTCAAAAAAAAAAAAAAAAGGAGTCCTGAAAACTGTCATGTCCACTATGATCCATGGCTCTTGATATTTGTATGAGGGTCCAGCCTCTGATGACTTATAATCAACCATCTAGTCACAGCTCAGCTAAGTGTGTAGTCTTAACAAAAAACAGCTTCTGTGAGCCTGGAATTCTTCATTTATAATTTGAAAAGATAACAAGATGGTTGGGGATTTTGTATATTAAATATAAAGCCTGTAGTATCCAATGGTGTCTTAGATAAGTAGAGGCTTCTCTGTGAACACTCTAAGAGGTCATAGTGCCTGATTGTCCTAAGTGTTTAAGAGTGTCCTTGAGCAAAGCATGCTGAGGTACCTTGCAGAAGAAAACTAGGCACTGCCCATAGCTCCTAGCAGCTTAGCTCCTAGCAGCTAAGGAGCCTGTTCCCTCTGTGTCTCAGGCCTAGATTTACAGTAACGTAATGTTTTTGATTCATGTATTGAATTTTTAGCTGCTTTCCTTCTGCAAACATGCTCACTCTTGCTCTTGTGTTATCCTGAGAACATTCGTGACATCGTATTTTCCTCAGAACTTAAACTCACAGCTAGGGTACAGCCAGAGGCTGAAACTACACACAAACAGCTTATAACAAAGGTGCTCTGAGCTCTCTGCTGCCATCCCACTAGGTCCTGGTATCTCTCTCAGAGGCTGTATTCTTATATACTTCTGGGCCCAGCAGGGCCATCTCTGCAACTAGTGATGACTGACAGGTGAAACATGGCTTTGTTCTTCTTCTACCTGGGCTTGACTCACCACAGCTACTGATAAATGGTGTTATGGCAGATTAATACTGAAGCACAAGTGAAGGCAAGTGGCATGAGCCTCCGCCTGCAAATCTTTCTGTTCTGCATGCATGATTGTCCCCATTTAGAAGCCTTCCTGGGCACACAGGGAAAGTACATCTATCACCCAAGTATAAAGGGATGGGAGTGGAAGGGAATATGAGTGCAGCGGTAGGAAAGTCTCCCCTAAAGATATTAACATTAAGTTATTTTTTAACATTGTACCAGCCAAAGCACATCATCAGTGCTCCCTCTTGGCTGACCTTGACACAAGCTCTCAGACTCTACATTCAGCCACTCTTGTCCCTGAAGGCTGTACTTCTATAGCGAGTGACCTAAATTTGGGGGCCACAAAAATTTATGAAAGTTATGTAAGGCAATAGTAAAAGAAGAAAGTAATTCATAAAATATCAGTGTCTATAGTAAACAATTACTGGAAATAGGACAAAAATGTAAATGTAATAGTTATATTAATGTGTATAATAAATGTATGCTACTTACCTTACAACCCTCTCCATAAATGTTTATAATCTGTATTGTGGGTTACATATTTCCTGACTTTGTCTTCTTATGGCAAAATTCAATAATATCTTTTTTATAAACACACTAGAAAGATAATTCAAATTTTACAGGAATATAATTAATCAAAATTTAATTCCATACTTCACTTTTTGCTGGGCCATGTGCTTCTACTGTCCAGTCCTCCTAAGTAGTTCTCCATTGCTCAAGGTCCCTCCTTTTGTGCTGTCCCTTTGAAAGTCAAAGAGGAGACCCCTAGGGATTATATCACCATTCTTTGTGGTGATAGAAAATTTGGTGAAATCACTCCTGTACCATTGTGTGTGACCTGTATTCACATTCCCTTAGACAAAGCACAACTCAATGTTCATTCTTTGCTGACCTAAAAGATACAGCAAGGAATTCAAAGACAGGGTCTTACTCTTGACTCTATAACCTTCATGTAGCCCTGACCAAACAGAAATGGCCTTTAAAGTGCATGTACCCCTGAGCCAGGGCCATGGGACTAGATGGTTGCCTACCTTATCACTCTCTTTGTGCCCTGAAGCTGCACCCTGACGTGTACATGCTCAATATGAACTGCCCTTCTTTCTGTACATATACTTTTTCAATTCAAGCTCCTTCTATGCTGTCTCCTTCTAGGCCTGCAAATCTGTTCATTTTTCGGCCTCTTTAACTGGTCTCAGATGCCCCCCAAGGAAAGACAAAGATTGTTCCATACGCATAAAACTTTGCAAAAATTTGGTTGTGTCACATACAAAAGAAGCATCACGATTTTTTTTGTACCTTTCTAAAGCAGACTGTGCTTTGATTTCTCAACTGTCCATAGTGATCAGGGAAGTACAAGTCTCCCCAGCCTCCTTTGCCTGACCCCAGGAGTCACCTTTCTGGCTTTCAAGGTGGCAGTACAGGGGTAGGGGTAGGGACCTTGAGCAACAGAGGAATACTTAGGACTGGACAATACAAGCACCATTAGGGAGTAAGATGAGAACAGAAACAGCTCTGTGTTAACTTGAAGCTTTGGTTCATTTCCTTTTGTGGACCAGATATTTCCTCAAGATGACTGAATAAAGAACTTTGAGTCTATGTGTTCCCATTACAAAGAATTTCAGAGAGAGAGAGAGAGAGAGAGAGAGAGAGAGAGAGAGAGAGAGAGAGAGACAGAGACAGAAAGAGAAACAGAGAGACAGAGAGAGAGAGACAGGGAGACAGAGAGACAGAGAGAGACAGAGAGACAGAGAGACAGAGACAGAGACAGAGACAGAGACAGAGACAGAGAATGAATTGTTTTTTGAAGAGGAAGTGTCAGGAAAAAAAAAGATCATAACATTTGCCTTTCAAGGTCTTCATTGTCTTTCAATTCTAGAATTGGGCAACATTTCATTCCTTACAGCAGGATAAATGTTTTTTTGAACCTGATGCAGGAGGGTGGATTGTAGACCAGAACAGGCTGAAGAAAGCAGAAACAGGAAGTAAAAAGAGGCTGCTCATGTCAAAGTCACATCCCCTGAACATCAGGAAAGGAAAGACAGATACGAAAGGTTAGTACTGTATGACCTGGGCTCCCTTTTTTTGTGTGAGGACTGAAGCCTTATCCTTCCAGCTAGGAACAGGCCCATTTTAGAGACTTGGTGCTTTTCTTTGTCAAAAAGTCACTTAAATGGCTCAGTTTGAACTTAATGATATATAAGTTTAGTGTAAGAGACTATTTTGGTGTTTTTATCCTATATTTACAGGGCCTGAAGATGGAGCTCAGTCCAAAACAATGATTTCCTATTTTTTTTTAATTCAGTAGTAAAGAGGGAGGGAGGGAGAGGTGAAGAGAGAAGAAAAAGAATCTTTCTTGTGAAAAAACTCAGAAACTCAAGACCACTGAAGTCTGGTTTTCCTTCTGTGGGTAAAAATTAAGAGTCTTTCAAGTGAAGCTACTCATCAAGAAAATAATAATAGTAAAATAAAAGGGTTAATTACTATGTTAACTACCAATGAATTAGCCTGTCATTCATATTTACTGAATGAATCAGTCAATGAATGAGCTCTTTTTGTAGTTAGCTTGTTATCATGAATCCATTTATGTCAAAACTTCATTCATGTCATCCAAGGTAAAGGTGTCCTTCCCATACCTACATAACCATAAAGCTGAGAGCATTGCTTAGAAACAGCTGTTACCACACTGACAATGTAATAGACTTGTTTATTCTAATGGTGGGAATTCACCCCCTGCTTTAGAGAAAAGCATCTCTCAACAAAGTGCGAAGGCAGCGGTCATGCATTTGGCACCAACTGGTTAACTGGAAATTACAATACACAGCACAGGGGAAAGTAATAAAATAAAATAAGAGACAATAAAAAAGATGAACAAACCATTTTCCTTAATCATATATGTCTTAGTGTCAGTGATCCAAAGATGATGTAAACCTTCAGCGCAAAGGACACCACTCACTGCCAACTGATCTGCAGATGATATGCAAAAGCCAAGTCGGCCAGCTCACTTGGCTCTTTCCTAGTCAGCAGGACTTATTTAAATTCCTGCCATTCTTCTGTCCCCATTTTTACAAGCCACCCACAGCAAATTACCAACATTGATAATCCATTAGAAAATAAGATAAGCAACAATTTTATTGGCAGCCAAATGAAACAATGCCTCGGTTATGTGAGTTTTCAGCAATTGAGCTTTTGTATTCATTAAAACTCTGCAAGCAGCATGTGTTAAATTTTTGATATATGCAGTGCTCACTGAAATCTTTATCTACATTAGCTGAGACACCAATTTGCACTGCTTCTGCATCTTAACCGGCTGATTTATTGTGCTTTTCTGAGGTTTACTAAGGAAAGAGCTTAGAGGGGTTTTTAGTGGCCTGAGTCAATTTTTTTTTTTGGACTCAGCAGAACGTATCAGGGTCTGTGCCACTCACTTTCTCCTTATCAACTCTGATGGATCGTGTGAGCCCCTGTACTGTTCAGAGTGGCTGGAAGTATGACAGATTGGCATGCAAGCTGGGAGCTCCTTGCATATCTGTACCAATTCAGTGACTAGTACAAGAAAAGAAAAACCACAGGATCCCCAAATATCCTGAGGGAAGAAATGCCTACAACACAAGGAGGGACAAAGGTTTTATACAAGGAAATAAATACAAATGAAAACTACAAATCCAGAATTGCAATAACTGTTCCCATTTTTATCAAGTGATTGCACTACCTCCTCTGTGGCCATGTCAGGCTCACAGGGAGTCATTTCTAGTTGATGGCCGATGCATTTTGGGCATCTAAAAGACAGTCTGAGCTCAATATATTACTGAAGAATGGAATGGCATTTACCTTCAGGCATAACTGAAAATATTTTTAAATACATACTTATTCCATCCCCCAGAACAATGAAATTTCCTCAAGAATCTCCAATTGAGCTGGAAAGGCTGTGATGCTCAGGATAGTCAGTGGAGGAATTTGTGTCCTTGAGAAATATTACAACTTGTGATGCCTGGTGGAGCCCAGACAATGGTGGCTCAATGATGGAAGAACTGCACTTGACAAGAACTGATAAATTATGTATACTTCTTCCCTTCTACTTGCTGTTGTGTTAGGACCTTAGTAACTGGACTTCTTTTTCTCTCTTACCTGTGTGGTTGCATTGAATACATCTTCCGTTTTTCCCTGTAAGTTGTCCCTTTCATTTTCCTTATTAGGGACAGGTGGCTGAGCACAGTTAGTTAGGTTGCCTAAAACCAGACTCTGATCCTAACTCTGAAAAACATCTGGAATGTTCTAACATCCTATGAGCTGTGTTTAGAGTGCTCAAAGATGCACACAAGGCCAAGATTCTGGTTTTTCTAAGGCTAGAGGAGGCTGTGGAAGAACATGAATCGACATAAGTGCAAAGTACCTGCTCCCACTAAATAGGGTGAACCATGGGTTAATTTTTATTGATGTTTCCTAACTCAGTCAAGCAACCCATCCAAGAGTTAATCTGGTAACTAATCACTGTTGACAGCCCAAACATTAAAGGGATAATGAGCAAATTTGTCAAAAGCCACATAAAACCTTCCTTCTTTATTTTACAAATGTCTTAGTTGGTTTGTTACCTGGAATGCTGGAGATGAACCAGCATTTTGGGTTTGAAAGCCTTCTTATGAGAAAGACTAGGTTCCTTTCTGTTTGTGATTAAGTCTCTGTATCTCAAAGACTGGGCTATGTCCACCTGTAACCCTAGCTACAAGTGGTTCTGTACTGCCTGTTCCAAGAAATGGCAGGCCTACCTTTGTTTCAAAGTTGTTATGACTCCCTTACAACCATGCCATTGTTTCAGGAGATCGTTATGAACATCTAGAAACCATACTTATATTTCAAAAGGTTATTATAACTAATTTGTTATGACTACCTTATTATGCTTTGCTCTGGAACCCTATCTATTTGCCTACAAAATTCTCATTTTGAAATTTCCTAACCCTGAGCTATAAAAATTTTATTTTTCCCACATCCAAGGCTGACCTCTTGAACCTCAACTTAGAGAAAGATAATCCATGTTCATGAATTTCAAAAACCTTGCTGTAATTAATTTATCCATGAAAATTTTGGTTGATTGCCTTTTTCTTCACATCTTTGAGATTAGCATATGGTCTTGCTTCTGTGGAGAGAGTTGAGAATATTCAGGACTCAATCTTACCCTGTAGTAGACTGTTTCTAGAGTGAGTTGGCTTTTAATTTTTTCATCTTGGAGTAGAAATTTATCAACTAAATCTTAAACAACCACAGGAAGTGTGAATATGAGGCATCCCAGGAGAAAAACCCAGCATCTCTTTCTGTGGGGCACAGGTGATATTTCAGGTTTAATGCATCTTGGTGATGCACACTGCTCTTGTTCTTTTTAACACATTTCTGAGAAAGCTCATGAAGCTGTGGTGGGTGAGATGGAGATAGTTCAGCAACCTGTGGTTCTGCTTAGTGTGACCTATGCATACACATGCCTTTCCTAACAATGCATCTAACAGTTAGGGATCCCCACCTACATGAAATTGTATATACATGCTGCTCCAAACAATATAATAAGTAGTCTTCCCTCTTTTAACAGCCTCCCCCTCTTATGGCCAAACATATACTAAATTATGTTAGAGGCAATGGATGAATTTGGACCGGTTTGGAATACATGTCCAGTAAGGCAAACTGTGTCATCTGAGTAGACTTCAGGGAAGATACACTATTTGCCACTTCATACCTGTACACAATTAGGAGAATCTATAATTTAAATCAGATGTATTCTGAAGAGGACAAGTATGGTAGAGAAAGGCTCACATAACTCATGATTGTTAATCAGAACAAAAAACCACCCACATCATGCCCCTTAAAAACACGTTTTCTCCCATTGTGCCTCATAAACTGAAGCCCTAAACAATAACTCAGGTTCTTCAGCACTCTAGCCAAGTAGCCTACTACCTAGTCCCTTGCACTGTATCCTATTCTAGCTCTTCAATTAAAATCTCTTGGTGCTTTGCTGTTTGAAAACTTTGAACAAGAAGTTGGAAAAATACCCTGTCAGGACAGCCCCTTCCCCTACCCCATCCCCTCCGCCACACACAGCTAGAACAAACTGATCAGATCTACCTATATTAACATTTCTGTGTGATAGCACTGTACTCTTTATAAATGATGTTTGATTCAGGTATGCAGCCTGAAGCCCACACTATACTCCAGGACAGTCATAATCTCCTGGTTCATCTTGTCCTAGGAAAACTTGACCTCAAGCCAGACCTTTCAGTCAGAATATGAAATACTCTGCCAGGAAATCCCAGAACTCTGGCACAATTTTAAACAAAAAATGCCCTGATACAATATGGAGGAAAAATCTCAATTGAAATACAGAACACATTCTGCATGAGGCTGTGAAGCTCACTTTCATAATGGAAGGGAGTTGTCCAGATTCTGGCACAGGCGGTTGTGAATTTTGACTTTGGCTCTAATTGTCTGGATAACCCAGGCTGTCTGCCTAATTACTTTCTGTCTTTAGTTTCCTCACATTGAAGACAAGGATAATAATAGTTATCTTTAAGGTAATTGGAAGGATTAAGCAGGATTACGCCTATGAAACACTTAAAGCAGGCCTAGGAACACCAATCAATACAAGTTTCCTTCTCCAAGCACTCATGGGAGAACTGAATAAAGAAACCTTGGGCTTTGCCCAGGACTACCAAGACATAAGTGTACTGTCCAGTTTTCAAATTTCAACCAATAGTTCGCAAAACCAGAGGTTTGAATTTCAAAACCATCTCTTTTGTGAGTGCTGGGAAGAGGGGCAAATATGGATTCTACTAAGAAATGACCATAACCACAAGAAAAGTGGTATCCACATTTATCACAGAAGAGGTTTAAAAAAAAGCCACAGGAACTTAAATGTTAAACATGAAGGCAAGGCTCTTTATCTTTGGCAATGAAAAAATCCAAATGTGTGGCTTTGAAGGCAAACATTCTTGCAATTTTCAATGTTGTCTACTGCAGGCTTGCAGAGGGACAAACACAGCAACAGTAAACAGTGAATGAAAGCACATGCAACTCACCCAGAAAGGTAGACCATGGGCCAAAAGCCAGAAGCTATTCTTAGATTGTTTTTCATTTTAAAGTAAGCTTTTTTCCCCCAGGAAACTAAATTTAACCACCTGAAATTCTCTTTGTAAAAACAGCATTCTATTTACCCTTTTCAAAAGACTTATTTAATAGGAAGTGAGCACTTTCTCATAGAGAGGAAACTCTCTGTGCTGTAGGTCTTCCTGGAGGATCCAGGGCATATTACAAATGTCTATCACTCCCAGCTGGGTGGCTGGAGCATCCACCACTTTGAGTAGAAAAAAAAAGGTAAAATTATTGCTCCCAACAAGAATTCAATATAGAGAAGAACTTCTGAGCAGAAGCTACCCATCTTGTATATGAGGAAGAAACACAGTATCCTAGTTAGCTTCAGTTGTCACCATACTTGGGAAAAGGGCACCTCATTTTAGAAATTGTCTTCATCAGACTGGCCTTTGGGAATGTCTGTCTGTAAGGCATTTTCTTGATTGCTAATTGATGTGGGAGGGCCCAGCTCACTGTGGGCAGTTCATCTTTCCACAAGTAAGCTTAGGCTAAATAAAAAAGGATACTGAGCAAGCCAGGGAAGGAAGCCAGTAAGCAGCTATTCGATTTCTCTTTCAAGCTCCTGCCTTGAATTTCTGCCTTGGCTTTCCTGGTTGGAGAGGTATGACCCTAAGAGAAAATAATCCCTTTCTGCCCCAACTTGCTTTTAGTCATGGTGTTTAATCACAGGGTGAAAAAAAAAACTAGGACACACAGCAAGAGAAGAGTTATAGCTGTGGAATAAATGACTGGTGTAATTAAAGCTATTGTTTAGAAAGGACTTTGTTACTAAAGGATGAAAGAGTCAGCTGCCAAGTTAGAGCAATGAAACCATGTGCCATGAGCGATTTCTCAGATTCCTGCTTATGTTATAAAATTATCACGGAATAATCAAAATGTACTCTGAACCCATAATAATCAGAGCAAATAAAGAGTCTGTTTAAGGCACCACTAAAAGACAACCACAGTAGCCAGTTACTTATGTTAGTCAAGAAATAGGTACATTTTCACCTTGGGAGATAACTCTTCTTTCCATATTAGCATAACTTGCCATGCCTTCCAGTAGGGAGGATGCGGTCCTATATTCTCAGTTCTATGAGGAACAAGTTGCCCTTTGTTCCATTCACCCAAAGCTAATGAAACTGAGACCCCTTGCATCCAAACTATTCCTATGCAATCAGCCTACTTCATCAGGTTTACCAGCTCAGCTTGCTAGATCATGCCCTGCCCTATTGACAGTCCCTTAAGCAGCTAAATCCACAGACAGAAAAAAACAAAAAAAAACAAGAAAAGCAGGCCATGCCCCCTGCAACTCCCTCCCTGGAACAGACGTATGGTGCTGTTCTGAGCTATGGGTTTTACAGCTCCTAACTTACAGTCCTAACAAATACGTCTCTGGCTCTTTGTCTCATCAGCTATGCTGAACTACATCTTGTGATATAAAGCATTCCTCCAGGATCTGAAGAGATGCCTCAGTAGTTAAGAGCATGTTTCTCCTCCAATTGACCCAAGCGATTTTTCCAGCAGCCACATGGATGTCATACAATGATCTGCAACTGAGCTTCAGGGGCATCTGACACCCTCTTCAAGTATCCATTGGCATGAGCATATTTATAGCACACATTCACAAAGACTTATGCACATAGACATAACATTTTAAAAATATGTAGCCCCACCTCTGGCTCTCAAAGCTGTAAAAAAGCCTGAAATTTTTCTGTGTTAAAGAAACTTCACTGAAGCCTCTCTTTGGATCCACCATGTCATCCTGTGATATTTCTCTTTCTAGCTCTTGCTTCAACCTTTATGATGCTCCTCTCCTGTTGTTAAAAGGGAGCCCACCTTTGTTTTAAGAGTCTGATGCTCTGTTTTTGATTCACTGTTGTTCTTTTTTAGACCTTTCCCAACCTCAAGGTCCAGTCATGGTCTTGCTGCCCTTTCTTTTAAAGAACCTACTAGTACTTCTTTCTAACACTACCCATTTCCCTTTATAAACTTAAATCATAATAAAAGAAGAACACTATCAAATATAAAATATTCATAAAGTCTAAGGCAGAGCATTGCATGTGCTTTGGTCACCAGAAACTGAAAGTCGTAACCTGGACAATAACGAATTAATTCCCGGTTTCATCAAATATGAGACATAGCCCATTATTTTTATGAACCAAGGAAAAAAAAATAATATTGCCAATTAAACTAGCACAATGCTCTCTGATGACAGGAAACTTTTTATCTATTGGAAGAAACCTGTGGAACTTACTTAGATATGATTTATTATGCAAATATGATATATCATAATTAATTTCTATTATTGTCATCAGTTATATTGCTTACTATTTATAAAACATATTACATTCAAATATTTAGAATCAATTTTTAAGTTCAAGGCAATAATAATAATATTTCCCACTGCACAGTTGCTCTGTAGCCTCAGCTGCTAGATGTATTTCTTTTTGTTTTTTTGAGGCAGGGTCTCATATAACCAAGGATATCTTCAAACTCTGTATGTAGTCAGTGATGACCTTGAACTCCTGATTCTCCTTTGTCTATCTTTTGAAAGCTGGAATTACAGGTATGTACCACCATGCCCAGGTTTTAAAGATCATCTCAAGAATTAATCACTTATGCAAGGTTTGATGGTGGTTGCTTTCATATTTCAATAAGAGATTATCAGATAAAAAGCAGAATCCCTCCTTTCATGTCTGTGAATGATTTGTTGACTGAAATACAAAGAGACCTCAGTCATCACTCACATCACAGAGGTAACAATCAAAGTGGCACATGCATAGGCAATGACAGTAAGGTCAGGAACACCCTTGGCCAACAGTGATTTTAAGACATAGTGACCATAGAATATATTCTGCCTTCACAAATGTTGAACTGAGAAAAAAAGTGCAACTTAGAATCAGCAAATGCACTGCTGTACTGAACAAGATGCATGAAGATACAATAGCTGTGAGCAGTGACTCAGTGTCCTAGGAACCTGTGCTATCACTTTCTGCAGCCTGGTAGCCTGTGCTTAGCTCACTGTTTTCTTGTCTCAGTATAGGTCATAAGGAAACATGCTATATGAAACGAGAAGATGAACTCTTTTTCCAAGTGTACATTTCCTGCCAGTCACCATGACAACACTTCTGCTGTTTGAAGTCAAACAAAAGGAACAAAACCCATGGACAATGTCATTATTGTCAGTTCCACTGTTACTTTGCAAGAAAAACTCTTTTTTTTTTTCCTGTAATGTATCCTGATTTTCATACACTATATTGCATTGGGTACCTGCACCTTGAAAACTGACAGGGCTCCTGTACTACTAAGAGTTCTCTAGAGAAACAGAACTCTCTCTCTCTCTCTCTCTCTCTCTCTCTCTCTCTCTCTCTCTCTCTGTGTGTGTGTGTGTGTGTGTGTGTGTGTGTGTGTGTGTGTCCCCCTCCCCCCCTCTCTCTCTCCCTCACCGTGTATGTGTGTGTGTGTGTGTGTGTGTGTGTGTGTGTGTGTGTGAGATATTCTATTCACTCATCTACTGATGAACGTCTAAGCTGACTGATGCCATACTTTGGCTATTTTAAACATATTTATTTAAACAATAAATATGAAAAGCAAACAAGCTCATCCATAACTGGGTTAATGAAATAAAATGACATCACTTTAGAGGAGGAGGCAGAAGGATCAGGAGTCTAAAGCTAGCCTCATATACATAGCAAATTTGAAGCTCTCCTGGGCTATTTGAGACCCTGACTCAAAAGAAAACATAAAAACAGCAACAAGGACAAAAAGACATGGACAGATCATACCCAAAAAATAAAATGCAAATGGCCAGTAAACACATAAAAAGATTTCTAATACCTTTAGCTTAGCCATCAAGAAGATGCAAATTGGAACTACATTGAGATTTTACCTCATCCTAGTCAGAATGGCTGACATCAAGAAAACAATGCAGCTAAAAGGTAAGGGGAAAAGCCTCACACACTTACCAAGTGCCTATTGAGTATTATGAAAAACACAAATTCTGATACAGTCAAGTCAGAGTCTTCCTTGTTAACTTTGATTAATCTTTATTGTTATTAGCTGGATATAGACCTGACATTCAGCATTAAAGTAGGATATTCTATTTACACTGAAATGGATACTGTTTCTTCTTTAAAGTAGAATATTTGCTGAAGACATGTCCACAGCTGAAGAACCAAGTTTCACAAATATCAAGCCAGAACCTGGCACCCAACTGACATCTGAAGCAAGCACACCTGTTCATCTGTAGGTGTGGCTGTTACTCACGTAAACAAGACTATCTAGATTTTTACATTTCTTTAGAATTAATTATGCAGCTTTCTTAGATCTGAGTGTAAAAGCAAAAATGATTGAATCATATTTTCTCCAAATAATAGAATATTTGAAACTTCTAGGGTGTTTGTTTGCTTGTTTGTTTGATGTGGGGGTGGGGAGTGGGGGTGATAGTGCATGTATCAAGGTCAGAGGACAACTTCCAGGAGTTTGTTATCTCTTTCCATTGTATGGATCTAAGGTATCAAATTCAAGCTGTTTGAGATAGCAGCACATGCCTTCTCTGCTAAGCCACCTCACAGACTCTCACACTACTTCACTCACAAATACTAGCCCACACACTCACTCACACACACACTCTCTTTCACTACTCACTCACACCCTCTCTCACACACTTACTCACATTCTCTCACACACTCACAGTCTCTCTCACACACTCACTCATACATACACTCTCTTACCACAGATTTCCTACAAGAAATCTCATCACAAGCCTTCCCAGTGTTTTCATTTCATTAATATGTTGAAATGGGCATGAAAAATTAGTTGTGTCAAACAGTATCTACCCTTGCAAAACTAACCTATCTGAAGTCCAATTTCTAAAATTTCACCTAAGTGGTAATTGATGAGATTTTAAAAGAAAAATCTAAAACAAAATTGTCCTTAGTATCCGCATTTGAATTTCTGTTGAGGGATTGCTTTCGGGATTGTACAGCTTTATAAGGTTTTGCTGAGACATCTAAATTTGAATACAGCTAAACCCCCTCAGACAATGATGATGAGAAGACACGAAAGGGCTGGGTAATCCCTCTTCTCATCTTCATAGGAACTTGATTGGCCTTTGCATTTATATACTAAGGAGTCTCTTCATTAAAATACACTAGCCAAATAGAATGACTTTTACTTCTCCATACTAACAGAGCAGAGCCATGCGTCTATTTGCTCTGCTAATCCCAAAGCTAATGTTTGAGTACAGTGGGCTTTTAATCAAATTCTCAATGTGCTGAGCAGCCAGCCAAACCCATGTGTTCTTTTGAGTCATAAAGGCTGCTTTAGGTTGCCACTACCACCTCAATAATCAAGGAACCACAGAAATTTAGAGCTGGAAAGGACTGTACATTATTTGTTACTTGACTTCCTAGCCATAATAAATCAATTGCTTGAAAATATGGCATGCTGTCAATTTTCTCTTGTGGAATTCTTATGCTTTTTAAAAGAAACAAAACCCACTCTAGCAGCTTTTATGGAGTAGCTTGTTAAAGAGGTTTGTTTGGTGAGGTCCTTCTTGTATTATCACAAACTTTGAGGAAAAATGTTGAGATTATTGAAAAACTCCAGCCACTATAGTTGGATCCTAAATGCTCCCCGTAGGCTAGGTATTAAAGGCTAAATCTCCAATGTGTAGTGTTTCAGGGAAGTGGTAGAAAATTTAGGAGATAGGGGCTTCTGCAAGGAAGTTGTGGAGGCATGACCTGAAGAGGATGCTGCCATCTCAGTCTCTCTTTTCCTCTTTCCTTCTTGGTTTCTGTGAGGTAAGCCAACCTCCTTCTTCATGCCCTTCTGCCATGACCCACTGTGCAGCCACAGGCACAAAGCAACAGTGACCATAGATTGAAACCACAGGCCATGATAAAGCTTTTATCCTTGATTCTCTTACATGTTTTGTCAAAGTAACGAAAGGCTGACCAGCACACTAGCTCAAAATATTTCCTGCAATTGGGAAAACTTGGAGTAGGAAATAATGACAGACACCTACTCTTTGAATAGATACAGGGTAAAAAGAAACCTCTTTTGATACTAGTTTTCCAAGACAGCTAATGCCCTCTTTGCAGAAGAAGCAACTGAGTCTCTAATAGCGTAAAAGTGATGAGATTGATAAATAAATCTACAGATTGTAGTAGTTTCATTCTGTCATTGAGATAAAGTGCATTGACCAAATAGCTACTCAGAGAGAAAAGAGTTTATTTAACTTATACTTCCAGGTTACAGTTCATCACAAAGGGAAATTAGAACAGGAACTGAGGTAGAAACCATGAAGGAAAGTTGCTTGCTGGCTTCTTCTCTCATTCATGCTCAGCTAGCATTTTTATGCAGCCGACCTGCCTAGGAATGGTGCTGCCCATAGTGGGCCCTCCCCACATCTATTATTAATTAAGACACTTTCTCACAGACTTGACCATAGACCAACCTGATCTGAGCAGTTCCTCAATTGAGATTCCTTTTTTCTCAGATGACTCTAAGTTTTTTCAAGTTGACAATAAAAATTAACCAGCAGAATGAGTAACAAAATAGAATTTAAACTCAGGTCAAACTGGTCCCATATATGGCCAATGTTTTATGTATACCAAATTCTTTTCAGTAATATTTCATGTCTAAATAGAAAAGCATTTCTTGAGGTATATTGTCAAGACAGACATTCCCCTTAAGGAATACTTCAGAGCAGTCTGTCTCAGGAATCTAAAGAAAATGGATCTCATTTTTACTGTTTGCCTACTTACTGACTGTAAGGAGACATACTGCATAGTATTTCCTTTTTATCAGAAAGCAATGCTTTTTCCTGTGAAATCTGTCTCATGACAATGGTCTAGATTCTTTCTGGGAATTCTGAGCTACAAAGAATAAAACATGAAGCGTAAGTGCTTAGTTTATTTCATATTTCTTATCAGGAGGTCTTCATATCAGATGGGCAGGCCAGAGCCTAGGGTACTTTCAAGCACCCAAAACACAGAGAAAGATGACACCCTGGGGTTCAATATTATCAGTATAGACTTGCCATCACTCTCCTCTTTATTCTAAAACATAAAAGCAGGAAGAATACATCTGCCAGAAAGAAAAGAGAGGGAAAAAGAAAAAAGGAAAGGAAAGGAGGAAAGAAAAAAGAAGAGATGAGAAAGAGACAGAGACAAGGAGAGAGAGATAAGCAGAACAAAGGAAAAGAAGGCCATGATGAATGGGGCTTCTTCTATCTGGGCTCCAAATCCAGAGACAATCAGTACTTTTGGGTTCTTTTCTATCACTGTGCAAAGCTGATGCCTGTTTAACATTTATCTGAGCTGGATTTGTCTTCATTTCTCTTTGACCCACTTCTCCCCCAGATTGGTATACCCAAGATCACAAGATTCAGTGTCAACCACTATGTGGAAAAGGTTTAAAAAAAAAGCCACTCCAGATTTCAGGAAACACTCAGGAAGTCTCCTAAATGATACTAAACAGTGAGTCCTCAGCATTATTAAACAGGTGCCTGGTCTCAGCATTTGGTTCACCTTTCTGCTGGAGTAAGATGAAGCCAGACCTTATAGCTCTCAATGAAAGGAAGGGTTCCTCATATCCAAATAGACTAAGCTCTGCCATTGACATTCAGAGAGGGCCTATAAGAAATTGGCTTCTCATGTGATTCCATCTTGATGGGTGTGTTCATTAAGCAACCCCATCCTCTTTTTGTCTAACTCCTTGGCTCTCCCTTCGCTGTCTCTCACTAGGCTTGTCATCAAACTATGTGATACCTGTGAACTTTCATCCTGACTTGGGCCAATTTTAGTTTAGTCATCTAGAAACCTACTATCTTCCCATTCCCTCTGGTGAGGAGTACCACAAGGGTAGCAGTTTCTGTATCTGTGATTCTGGTTCTATCTCTGAACAGATGCTCTTCATTTGTGTGAATTCTCAACTTTATCACAGATAAATTATTTTACTTTTCTATCCTCCTCTTAACTGTCATCTCAGTATGTCTTGGTGAAGGTAAATTATCTTTTTTAAAGGATCTAAGATACAGCTTTGATTTGTTTTTCTTGTGGTTTGTAAGCATACCTTCTTATGGTTTTCCTTCATGACGCTAATCATAAGTGCCCCTATTAGTCAGTAGACCTGGCTAGCCAAAATGCTTGTGTACTCTTGATGAGCAAAGTCTTTGTTACACAGTCGGTGAGGGTTTTCATTTAACTACAAAACATGAAGCAGAGAAATGGAAGGAAAATGCTAAGGGATGTCTGAAAAAGAAAACCATTAATTAGGGGAAAAGAGAAAATCTCTTTTTAAACATTCCTGTTAAACCATTTGACTCTGAGATGGAAGCAGAACACCAGAGAATGGAAAGAGTCACATTTTTTGGCTTTATTGGGGTGTGCTTAAATTTTGCAAATAGGTTTCAAAAGTTCCTCACTCAGCAAAACAGGAATGAATTTGGCCAACCACGTTTTCTTCCTGCAATTGAAACCCATTTGTATTCCAAGGGAAATTTATTCTGTGTATTTATGATTCATTTCTGCTTAAGTTATCAAAATGTTAAGAGCTGTTTGAAATGAAAGGAAGCATTGAATCCTGATGCTTATATGATTTTGTATGCTTGGACACAAGAAGTAGCTTATCAGGTAACGCACAGCTGAATCCCCCATAGATAATACACATTCCATGTGAGAAAGCTTGGAGCTCAAGTAGACCATGGGGCTGTGGGTGTGACTCTGAATTTTAGTCTAGAGGCATATAAACAAGACCGTAAACTTTTGAAAATACTATTTTCAGGAAAATAGTATTGTTAAATGGTAACTTATCTCTTTATTTCCTCTTTCCATTTTCATGTGTGCATGTTGCAGCTGCATGTCCACGTTTTTGCATGAGTGGGCTCCTGTGTGGAGTGGTATGAGCACATGTGTGTGTATGGCTTTGGAGACCCAGTGATCTTTGATAAACCTCTCACCTTATTCATTGAGGCAGAGTGTCTCAATAAAAGCTAGAGCTCTTCAACAAGACTGGTTTTGCTAGCTAGCTGTTTCTTTAATCCTCTGTCTCCATCTTCCAAGCATGGAATAATAGGCAGACTCCCATGACCGATCAACATTCAGATGAGTTCTAGGGATCCAAACTCCAATCCTCATACTTTGGGGCAAGGAATTTAGCCTCTGAGTAATCACCCCAGTACTTATTCATCTTAAATGAAGTATTAAAGTTTAGGTCTTCATATTCTGGAAGATGACATTCTCGAAACCTATATTATTCATAGTCTGTTTTCTGACATTCTTAAGTGTTATTATATTTTCTTGATTTATGATTTATACATATAAGTATCACTTAGGAATACCATCAAGCTATAAATGCATATTGGTGAGATCAGAAATTTCATCCTGACTGTTTTAGTTACTTTCTATTGCTGTTATAAAACATGACCAAGGCAACTTGTAAAAGAAAGCACTTACTTTGTGCTTTTAGTTCTGGGATTTAGAGTCTGTGATGGAAGACTGGAGGTAGCAAGAAACAGAAAGAACATTCAAAACTGTGGGATCTTTTGAAACCTTAAGTCCACTTCCAGTGACACACTTACTCTAGTAGGGCTTCCACCACCAACTAGGGACTAGTATTCAAATTCTCAAGACTTATAAGGGATATTTCATTCAAACTAACTCACTGACTTAGAAAATTTGCAAGGAGTTACATGAATACTCTTTTAGGAGAGGGAGGTCCTGGTAAACTAAAAACCAGACTGTAGATTAACTCCGCATTCAGTTAGTTGCTAGATGTATGTCTTTGGAGAAATTCCTGTACTAACATTTGTTTCTTCAGAGGAGACTGGCTATAACTGCCTCAAATGCTAACAGTTCTATGGAGCTGGCCCATATATCTAGAGAAAGCCCTCAACTGTGAATGATTTGCAGAATAAAGCTGGAGTTTGGAGGAAAGATGGGGAGGAGTGATAACACCACAACTATCAAGAGAGCTTCTAATTGATGGCACAGCTCCTGCTTTCAGTACCTGCCCCACTTCCACATGCTGACCACCTCCTATTCTGCCCCTTCCCTTCCATGCTTGATTACCAGTGACTCTAAACAATGAACTTACTTTGTCTCTAGAATGTTCCTGTATCATCATGTCATTTCTCCAACTTCACCATGGGCTTCAATGTAAACTATATTTTTCTACTTTAAATTACATGTTTCTGGGATTATAATGCTGGCTTGTATTTCTTTTAGATGTACCCTGAGGACTCAGTAGATAGCTCCACTTTGATAACCCTTTTGTCTTTATAGACAGGAGGGAGTCCTGGTAAAGTGGTTAGTAATTTTCCCAGCCAGCAGGCTGATCTTAAGTGCTGTGATAATTAAAGAAATGGAGAGCTGAGACTCCATCTTGCAGTATGACCTGTTCCTTGGAGTCAGCAAGTAAAAAAGACAAAGGTCTGAATTTGGTTACTTTTCACAGTGTTGACATACGCAACTTAAGAGACAAAGAGTTTGTTTTGGCTCCCAATTTGATCCAAGTGTACATCATAGTGGGAATGGCAGGGCCCCTGAAGCATAAGGCATCTGCTCACAGTATATCTACAACTAGGGAGCAAAAAGATGAATGTTGATGTTCGCATTTCCCTTTTTAATTCAGTCTAGAAACACATGCCATGGGATAGTACTGCCCACATTTACAGAAGGTCTTCCCTCCTCAGTTAAATCTCTCTAGAAATCTTATTGACGTAACCTATCACATAGGTTGATTCTAAATCTTGTCTAGTTGAAATCAGGGTCAACAATCATAGGGTGCAGATGATTTGTCTTAACAAAAACAGGAATAACCCTATATCCATGTTCCTGGATTGGGCACAAGGATGCTGCAAAATATAAAATTCAGGGTTTGTGGTGATTGGCTGATCTGAAGAAAGAGATGGAGGGGCTTCTTAGACAATATATCATCACTGCCGGAGGTTTGTTGTTATAGCACAGTGTGAACTGAGGGTGATAAAGCTAAGCATGAGGGTGAGGACCAAAGTCTATGCTATGTAAATACACTAGCCTACAGAGGAACACTTCCTGTGTGTGCTAAACTACAGGGATCTACTTCCCTGTGAGATTACTAGACCACAGGGAGCTTCTAGTTTATTTTTGCTGCTGTGACAAACACCATGACTGAAAGCAACTTGTGAGAAAGAATGCTTTGTTTAACTTATAGAGTATAGCCCACTATTGAGGGAAGCCAGAGCAGAAAATCAAGGCAGAAAACATAGGCTGGGGCACAGAAAAAAGGCTGCTAACTGCCCAGTTGCTGCTGGCTTGTTCAGCTACTGGGTCCACCAACTTAAAGACAACACCGCCTACAGTAGGCTAGTCTATTCTACAATATCAACTAGAAATTAAGAAATATCTCACACATGTAGTTACAGGCCATTCTGACCTAGATAATTCTTCAGTTGAGGTGTTTTGTCAAGTTGATAATTACAGTTATGACAAGTGCTGCTTCACCTATGAAGTCACTAGCCACTAGAAGTCCTCTCTTTGTGGAGGTTCATGAGCCTGTAGGAGTCCACTCTCTGTGGGAGTTTACCAGTCTACATGAGTCCACTTTCCATGGGGGTTCAATAGCCTACAGTTATCTAGAGTCTGTAGGGTTCATTAGCCTACAGGAATCTACTCTCATAGTGTTCACTCACCTATAGGGACCTACCCTCTGGGTAGGTTCACTAGCCTAAAAGGGTCTATTCTCTATATGGATTCACTAGCATATAGGATTCTACTTTTTGTGGGAGATCACTAGTTATAGCTATAATGCAATCACACCACTGAGGCAGATAGTTGTGTAGAATAAACACTCACCAATTTAGGAACTTTCTGAGCACAGGGCTCTGTATTCTAACAAATTCTAGAATAAGACCCCACAGGCAGATATTGGAGCCAGGAGGCTGGATAGAGAGAAAAACATATGATGTCTTTTATCCAAGAACCTCAGCCTGGGCAAATGCACGCACACACACACACACACACACACACACACACACACACACACACACACACCATGGCAACAGACAACACAACATGACCTGCATAGCAAAGGCTGTCCAATACTCTGGGAAGCAAGTTACATGAGTTAAAAAGTAGACTAAACTCAGTGGCTAGTTTGTTTGCAGCTCTGGAGACTTCACAGCTTCTGGATTGCATTTTCATTCTTTGAAAATGGCAAATACCCTTATACATACCTAGGGCAGAGATCAGAATGAAAAAAACTGCTGACATATGGCCCTAGGGAATCCTAGAAGATGAGAAGTCCCTTTGTTGTCCCCCCATTCTTTTGTGCAGAAAGAAGTTACTGGGGTCTCTGTAAGAGCCAGCAGTCTGTCTAGGCTCCAATAGTTTTAGAGTGGTGCCAAACCCCTTAGGCTCAGGAGGAGCAAAATAACCAAGAGCAGTAAGAAGATCAAGCCTGTGGGTGTATGGGGCCAAACAGCATCTAGTGAAGGGGAGATTGACAGCCTGTCCCACTTCTCTGTCAACTTCAGTTAGGACTTACATTGTGCTGAGGACCAGGTGCCACTCTCTCACATCCCATACTTGTGTCCTCTAGTACATGGGGATCAGGAATCCATCCTAGAATTAGAAATCGCTTCAGAGAAAGAAGAACCTCCGAATCAGTTACAGGTAACTTTCCGGCACTAAAGACGTACCACAAACAGAAAACTAGGTCAGCAAGATAACTCAGTGAAGAAATCACTAGCGTCCAACAGGAGATTATCAGAATTCAATTTCAAAAATCCAGATAAAGATGGAAGGGGAGAAATTACTCCAAAGAGTTTTACTGTGCTCTCCACACATGCACCTGCACTTACACACAATGCATATTCTTTCTTCTCCTTCCCTAGTATGTGCAGGAGTGGCAGATTCTCATTGGAGTTGAGAAAGCTGTCATGTCCATGCTGCCTTTTATGTATCTGCCTTTACAGCTTTAAAGATAACTCAAAGCATTTGCTTCTTCTGATACCAGGAAAGGCATTGCACTGCTACACAGAGAGAACATCACATTAAAAACAAACTGTTTTTCTCTGTGTCCATCTCCCATTTATGGAAGCTGTGAAACTGAAACCAAGCATCTACTTATCCACCTATGAAGCAGGTACAGTCTAGGGAGGTGGAAGTGTCTGTTTTGCTGGTGACATTTGTGAAAGTAGCAAAGACAGCTATCACTCTGTGAGGCTTGGATAGAGATCTGCCTGAAGGCAGTGTCATGGATGCTGAGAGCAGAGGCAGGGATCCCTTCTTAGGGTTTGCAGAACTAGGTCACAGCCTACAGCTGCAGCTGTGTTCCCTGCTTGCCTGCTTACCTGTTTGCCTGCTTGCTTGCCCAACTTGTCCCACCATAATTCTACTCCATGCCTTCCTCCTGTTCACCACTTTCTCCCTTTGACTTCTCCATCCCTCTGTCAACGTGATAGGAACACAAAGCAAAATGCTTTCACAAATGAGATAACTCTCCAGGTGAAGAGACAGTGTTAAAAACCTTGCTAAAGATTTCTCCAGAAATTAATTTTCTTAATATTAGCTACTGAGATTCAAAGTCAATGTGAATCTGTATTAGTTCTTTGAGCTTGACTTTATGGCAGCTGAGAGAGGATGTTCTTTCTTGTTTGGGTTCTTGATAGGGGGTAGAGATATTTTAACTATGAAAATTTAACTCCTTATTTACTTACCATCAACAAAACTAAATGTTACACATCAGTTGATTTTATGAATATACTTTCTAGTTTTATAGATAAATCTTTCTTTTATATAAGCAAAAAATTTTACCTCAAATATATCTCAATTTCTTCTCTTACTAGATGATTCATGCAGAATTTTTCCCATGCTTCCTGCTTTTCCAGGGCCACTGTTTTGGAAACTAGCAGCAAATGGTACTGAACATTTATGTGTGTTCAAGAAGGGCCGGTCCAGAAGGCCCCACTCTGTCTAAGGACCGGTAGTGAGTTCTACTTTGTGGAACACCTGTCTTTCACCTTCCAGGTAGCAGAATTACAAATAGAGGTGCTATCATGTCAAACCAATATTGGGGTTTGAGTAAAAAAAAATCTTCCCATTTCAGTGGGACTTGAGAGGGTAGATGACAGCCAAGCTCTGGAGAGGACCCCGGAGCCAGGTGAGGGATGCAATTGTGGAGAGATTAGGTTACATTTCTCATTGCTGAGACAAAATACCTGTAGTATTAATTAGGGTTTCTGTTGCTGAGGTAAAAACACTGTGACCACAACCAGCTTGGGGAGGAAAGGGTTTATTTCATCACATTCCTCCTCAAAGGAATTCGGAGGAGGAACCTGAGGCAGCAGCTAAGGCAGAAGCCAAGGAGGAGCTCTGCTTTCTAGTTTGCTCCTCATGGCTTCCTCAGACTGCTTTCATACACCACTCAGGGATCTCACGGCCCAAAATGGGCTGGGTCTCACATGTTAATCATTAACTAAAAAAATGACCTGTCCACAAGCTAATCTGGTGGGGTCATTCTGTCAGTTTAGTTTCTCTTTTCTCAGATGTTGTTGCAAGTCAAAAACAAAACAAAACAAACAAAAAAAGGGTTATTTCATTTCCACTTAAGAGTTACACAGCCCATCACAACATGTGAGGAATGACAAGGAAGTTGGTCCCATTGGATCTAAACTCAGTAAGCAAAGTAATGAATGCCAGGGATCAGATCGCTTTCTCTTTTACTCCGTCCGGAATCCAGTCTATGGGATGCTGCTGCCAATGTTTATCATGGATCTTCCCTCCTCAACTAATGTAATCTAAAAGCACTTTCACTGACATACTCATAGCTTTGTTCCTATGGTGACTCTAAATGCCATCAAGTTCACAATCAAGATTAACTCTCACAATGAGAGTGACAAAGACCAAGTGCATGCAGAAGCTTAAAGAGCTTAATGGGCACCCAGGATTTTGCCCTGGCACTGATATTACCTTTGACCTCTTCCTCCACACAGAAAATACTGAGGGTTAAAATCATTAGAAGTCTCCCTCCAGCATTAATGCCTCCAACCTGAAGTCTGCTGGAATAGAGAGAGGATGCCAGATGCCAGAAAAGAACTCTCATGTTCATGCCTACTCAGCCGTCCAGACACCTCCTAGCTAACTCATTGCTGGGATGTCACCTGCACTTCTAACAGTGGCTAGCTCTATTTGCTGTCCTTACAGAATCCATGGTTCACACCGTGAAGAGAACTGCCGTGCTTCCCTGAACCAAGCAGCATTACTTCTGTTTACCCAGCTTCAGCTGCCCTCCAGGTGGTGATGCTGCAGAGAACCTGCAAAGCAAACAACATCCATTCTCCACACCTAAAGCCAGAGTGTGAAGAGAAAACAAAATGTCAGCCTGACTGGCTTCAGCAGCACAACACTGCCCTTGGAATAACATTCAGAATGAGTTGTGGAGGTGGGGGATGGGATGTTGGCTCAATTAGCAAAGTTCTGCACCCAAGCATAAGAACCTAATTCCATCTCCAACACACACACACACGCACACACACACACACACACACACACACACACACACACACACAGAGAGAGAGAGAGAGAGAGAGAGAGAGAGAGAGAGAGAACGAACCAGGTACTGTGGGGGCTGTATCTTTCCTACCACTGGAAATATATAGATAGGCTTATCGCTGGGGCTCACCTACCAGCCAGCCAGTCAGCCTAGCCAGGTCAGTGAGAGACACTGTCTCAAAAGAGAACTAGGTAGACAGTGCTTAAGGAACAACACCCAAGGTTGTTCTCTGGACTACACACACACACACACACACACACACACACACACACACACACACACACACACACACATTTTTATGTTCAATTTCCAGGGACCCAAATTGCTCTTCCTGTCTCAGTGCTCATCTGGACTCTGGTATTATATGCCTGTCTGTTCCAAGCCGAATACAAAGCCTAGACAGTTCTTGTGCATCCTAGGCAAGCACTCCAGCAATGGAGCAACATCCCAACTGCAAAGGATCACATTCTTAAAGGCCTTTCCCAGGGCTTGATATACCAGGCTCCAGGTTGTTCAGTTTCAGGAAGAGTCATTCTGAGACAGTTCACTGCTTTAGTGCTCTGACTCCTGACATGCAATATTATTAGGTGCCTGTTGTATGTGAATTTTCTAATCTCTGACTAGGGCAAGGTAGGAATTATAACCCCTATACATTTAACTATTACATCAGTATGCATTTTCATGTAGCGTGATGTGAGTTTACTGTAAATGAAAGAGGCTTTATAAGTGTCTAGAAGTCAGAAAGCTGACCTTCTGTCCCTTGTTCTCTTGAGAGATATTTCCTGCATAAATAGGTCAGTAATGTAGTTAATGTAGTATGCTAAGTCTGCTTGGCATTCAGAATGGCCAAAAATGAAGAAAGCTATGAAGGACTACTGCACGCCTATCCAGGGAGAGGTCACAACAGCTCAGACAGCGCCAGCTCATGTACCAACCTGGCTCCTTAGCACATGAAAGTTTTATCAATTTAAGTACTCAACTACTTACTTAAGTAACCAGTTACTTATTTAAGTAATCAAGTGTGACAAACAAGCACTTCTTCACAAGGTAACTACTATGATACATCTGTGTATATGTATATGAGTGCAACACAATGTATTTCTCAGTTCCTAAATGGACACGTGAATTTGTGAGTGCTGATACAGGCATATGTACACAGTGTAATGCACATTTTGTCTTGCCTAGTTGATGACTAACAGTTCACACTAAATGTTGATAAGCTTTCATCTATTCTAACAAGACATCTTCTTGTTGCCTTAACATAATATCTACACTGAAGATTAAATTACTTAAGAAAAACATATAATAATTGTTAGGCATAGTAATGTACATTGCAGTGGTAGTTTTCGTCTCTTAAAAAAACAGAAATATTATGGGAATTTTTAATCGCAGAACTAGGGATAAGAGGCTGCTTCACAGCAGGTGACTATGATTTTCTGCATGCTCTGGCAGGGGTGTGGTTTTGCCAGCTACAGATAGTTTCTGTGAGTATGTGACATTTTAAATTCTGGGAACTTTTCAGAGGATATGTAAATACTCTGGCCACAAGAGGCAGGGTTTCTGCTGTTGACTGGTTGATTGCTGTTTGCCAAGTAGTCTTGTGCAAAGAAACAGGAAGAAGGAATTAGATATCCTGACAGTGAAGATGAAATTTGCCCCAAGAAACCTGACATCTCTAATCAGTAGAAAGTAGTCACACTTTGCCTTCTTTCCTCTCTATCCCTTTTTCTTTCTTGTCTAGTGTTAAATAATTTAATAAGAGTGGAACAGGAGGAAAGAGAGAAAAAAGAAACCCACAAAGTAGCAAATTCTGGCTACAATATGTAATTGAGAAATAATTGACTTATGTACCACTCATTTCAAAGATTTCATTCAGCTTCCAATGTACACTAAGCTCTGTGCAAGGCACCAGGTAGAGGTTCGAGTGGTGATCATAGATCACTGAGTTGAATGAAAGAACTGAAGATCTATCAAATAGATAGGAAAAAGGTCAAGAACTAGATGTGTGTGCAAACCTCTCCCTCAAGATGGTAATGTGTTCTCTCTTGAGAATGAGCTTGGTTGCTTATCCCAAGTATCTGAATGAAAGTGAAAAATAATTTCAGGCATCTGGCTCTTTATGCAAGGAGATATCAATCATCCCAATGCTCTTAATACATTCATGGGTCAGAATCATCTAGACAGCCATTTTAAAAAGCCAAAATATTTCTTGTCAATGGTATAGTATTCCTCTGGGCACATGACAGAACAGCAAACACACCATGTCTGATGTAGGGTAGTTGTAATATGTTCTTGAAAAAGCAAAGGCCTCTCCGAAGTAAAGTAATGAGAGAGAGGTTGTGAGAATAAGTAACCAACAACAAAACTTGAGTTCCCACCTCTCCCAAACACATATACACCACCAACTCCTATTATAAACATCTGCCTCTCCATAGCTGATCATCATTTGCACTTTTGGATATCAAGTTTCCTTTCATAGACAGGAACTACCTAACTAGTATCTTTTTACAACATACATATACTGAGAATAATAGAGGTTTCCCAGTTAAGTGAACAATTCATATTAATAATTGATAGATTGATAGGTACTTAACACAAGATGGCATAGATAGTGCAGTTGTCACATTATGCTGAAATTACTCATTGTTCACATATTTGAGTTTAAGTAGCCATGCCACTGCCACACTGTTTCCTGGCCTCTGCTTTTTCTTCCATGCGTGGATGTAGCCATGCTGATACCACTTTCTATGCATTTTTTTTTTGTTTCTTTTACTATGTTTTTCACCTGTGGTATGTTCCAGCTCTCAGATAGACATCTTTGCTGCACCCTGATCCTAATCACTGTCTCACCATTCCCTGCTTGTTGGAATTACCCACTACTATGCTCTATAAAGCTTCCACAACTCCTAATGAAGCTTTCTCAGGCAATCAGAGTTAAAAGGGCTATGCACTGATGACTACCAAGCTCTGGAGAGCCATTCTCTATCTGGGATCTCTGACCTGGTAGGACCTTGCTCCATCATGCCTCACTACAGGTAAGTTTCCAGAGGCTCAGTCAATAAAATGATTTCCAGGAATGTATGATGATTTTAGTTCCAAGCCCTAGTACCTACATTTAAAATCTCAGAATAGTAGAATACCTCTGTAACTCCAGCCCTGGGAACACAGTAACAGATGATCTTGGGTCCCCTTGGGTCCCCCAGGCCAGCCTTGTTAAATCTGTGACATCTGGGTTCAGTTAAAAAGCCTGTCTCAAGAAAGAAGGTTAAAAAATATTGACTTTAATTTCTGGCCTCTACACATATACACAGTTACACATGTAACATACAGGAAATATACACAGACAACACACAAACACACATGCACATACACAAACACACACACATATACACGTGGGCCCAGCAGTAGTTAGGCTCATGCAATAATCTTACAGAGGCTCTGAGTTCATTTCGCAGCACAGATCAGATGGCTCACTGTTCCAGCCCCAGGGGGATAAGACACTCTCTTCAGGCCTTTGCAGGTAACTAGATGCAGGCACGGCACACACACACACACACACACACACACACACACACTTACAAGTGAGTCACAGCCTCCATAAGCACCTGACTGCCTCAACAGGCACCAGCTAATCCCAGTTAGAATCACCTAGTCACAGATATGATGCCCCTACAAGCCTTTAAAAGATCCTCCATGCTCCTCCTCTGGTCACTGGCATTTTGTATGAGTGGTTGACCTCTGCATGCAGACTGTTTCTGCAGAATAAATACTCTTTGTTTTTACATATTATTTGAGTCTTCCTTCAGTGATTTTCATACCCTTACAACTTCACATTAGACAATATAATAATTAGCTACATTCATTAGCTAAAATGAAGGCCCGCCAATAAAACCAAAGATATGGTCACTCATTGCTAAAGAAGAAATATAACTAAACAGGGAAATACATGATGTGATAAACCAATCAACAAATTAATAGTTACAGAAAACATAATTTATATTAGAATCCACCATCCAACCACACAAGCACTTATAATATCAAAGCATTTTCTATTTCCTCTAAATTTATCAAGGTCTTATTTAATTGCTATAAACACCTAAAGACATGAGCAAATTAACACATAAAATTGCAGGATTTTAGTCTATGCATATTCATGAATGCATGCTGTTGTGATCAGGCAAATAATGACCCAAGACATTGATAAATTCTGTAGACGGGAAAGAAAAACAACAGCATCCTGTGAGAATTCTCTGTAGCTCTCAGAGCAGAATCATAAATAAACCCAGCGCTGAGAAACCGTTCACAACTATTATCATATTTCAGTACTCCTGCCAGGACAGAGATCACAAAAGTTTAATTGGTAACCCTCATAAAAATATTTGAAGGAACCAGCCTTCTTAAGGACCCCCATTAAGGCCAAAGTCTGGGGAAATGTAAAAGCTGACCTACCCAGTCCTCCCTTAAGGACCCCCATTAAGGCCAAAGTCTGTAAATCTTATCTGCTTAAAGAATCCAGTTTGTCCCAAGGACAGCTCGCCTGTGCTGAGAGTCCAGTTTAACTCAAGGACACCAATTTTGTGTTACAGCTTGTGTTTAAAATTTCCACTTTCCTAAGAATGTACTTACCCCTCCCAACTAAGAAAGTTCCTGACGCCCCCTGTGACTGCTTCAACCAATCTTCTTCTTAGGTCAACTTGTCCCTCCACCCGTTACCCACCCAGGAAACACCAAGGCCTATAACTCCCTGCTTACAGCGTTTCTGCGCAAATGCCAACCAATCACATACTTAAAACTCATTTCTTTTGTCTAAAAACCTATAAAAGTCCTATGCCTCTGCTTCTCGGGTTCTACAGCTTAAAAGAGCTGGACAGACCCCATCGTGTCAGCTCAATAAATTCCTATGCATTTGCATCAACAACGGATTCCGTTTCTTAGTGAGGACTCCGGGAATAGACTAGAGATCTCTCTAGAGGTCTCAGTCTTACATATTGTCCTCAGCATATACAGGGGGAGGAAGTCCCCCTCAGTCACAGTCATAGGGGAGGGGAGTAAGGGGAAAATGGGAGGGAGGGAGGAATGGGAGAATACAAGGGAGGGGATAACCATTGAGATGTATTATGAATAAATTAATAAAATAAAATAGAAAGATAGTTAATAAATATTTAAAATATGAATTAATTTTCAAAAAAAAGAAAGAAAGAAAGAAAGAAAGAAAGAAAGAAAGAAAGAAAGAAAGAACAGTGCTAAAGAAAACTAGCTTCTTGGAAGGCTGAGTCAGCCTGTTTCTCAGAGTGTGTCTCATACTTTCCTGCTTGGAAAATGTGTTGTCACTCAGGTAGAACTGACAGCTTTTAAGCATTTGTAAAAATATCAAATTACAGCTGTTCCAGGGTATTTGATGTAAATGTCTTTTATTGTGTTGGAAATACACTAGATGTGGGTACATCAAGAATTGCTTCGTTGAAGTTATTTGTACACCCCTGGCCTGCTAACCCCTCTTGTTTGAACCCATTCTCACATTGGTCCCATTCATTAAATTTTTTCTTCTCATCCAAGCAAGCAGTACCCCTGTATTTTGAAAGGTGCACTAAGTCCGAGCATAGCTGGACAGCTCTTGCTGAAGGATCTGAGCCGGTATCCAAAGTGAACTGTGAAGTGGAGAGGCAAGAGTATGAGTTGGCTTGAGTCCTTTCAAGGAACTCTCTAGAAAAGAATTAATTATGGAGCATCATATAGGAATGCTAATTAATTTCCCATGAGCCTACAGTATATTTCAGAATCTTTAACAACACAATATTCCAGGCAACCATCTCCAGAGAATCTGTAGCAAGAAGTATATTACAACATTCTTTTTTCTTGTCCCTGGTTCTTACTTCAGCAACATGGAAGCTAAAACCTGGAATATAAATAATTGCCACACTGTCACAAAACTGAATTCTTTTTCCTTGTTGGAGAAGCGTCATCTATAGCTGAGGCTGTCTTAAACTCGCAATCCTCCTGCCTACACCTCTGGAGTGCTGGGATTACAGCATCTTGCCACAAGGCTATTTTCTGCAGTGCTTGGAATGAAACCCAGGGCCTTATGCAACACTAGGCAAGCACTCTGGCAACTGAACAACAGACCCTCCTCCAACCTATTTTTTTTTTAGAAAACATTAACTTTGTTTCAAAAACTACATCCTCTACATAGTAACTCTCATCTGATATCCTAACACAGATTGTCGTGCTGTGCCACTTTGTAACTAACCTCTTCACTGACCCAGACTTTATTCCCACCACTTCCTCTGCTCCAGATTCTAGGCTGATACCTGGGCAGACAATAAATAGGGGAGAAACTGAGAGCAGTTTCTGGTGTTTTCGTTTGTTTGTTTGTTCATTTGTTTTTCAAGACAGGGTTTCTCTGTGTAGCCTTGGCTGTCCTGGACTCACTTCGTAGACCAGGCTGGCCTCGAACTCACAGGGATCCACCAGCTTCTGCCTCCTGAGTGTTGAGCAGTTTTTGTTTTAAACTTCAAGGAATACTGGGAAAGTCTGCTCAGTCTGTCTTCTGAGTGTGGATCTGCAGTTTAACTGTAAGAGAACAATGGGAATGGAGAGCACACCCCCACCAGCACCGCTGCCCAGCTCAGCCCTCATGCAGAGATCTTAGGCAGAAAGCTCAGGCCCTGGACTAAGCATAGTTACACCATGCTAGTGTTAAAGGAACGCCACAGAGAAACAATCTGACAGTGAAATCATGCATGTCAGGGCGAACTACTATTTTGAAAGTCGAAAATTAGATAAAAGCACATGATTTTCCTCGCAGGTTTTGTATCTAGACAACGGCATTTGCATAGAAACACTGAGTAGGTGTGACACAGTGGTGTCTGACGTAGTTCGGGAAATGTGGTATGTGGGAGCCACTAGGAAAAGTCATGAGATGTCTGTCATTACTAGAGATGGAGAGGTGAGTGTGTGACTAGACCAATCATCCCCAGATGCACAGCCTATGTGCTCTGAACTACTTTTGTCAGGAAATTCCCAAGCTATCAAATTCTTTCTAATTAGCTCTTGTAGAATACAGATACAATAATTAAAGAGTAAGTTATAATCTGTAGAGATGAAGATGTCAACACAGGATCTTATAGGAGGTGCCTAGAAGTCTGAAAGGGAGTCCAGGATACAAACAGATCTATACACTCTATCACAGAACATGGTATTCATAGACCTAAGCAGAAATGCCGTGAGGTCACCCCATATTTGCATCACAAGCTTTCCATTGGCCTCAAGATCACCCTGGAGAATCTTATGTCTATTGTAATGTAAAGCCAGTCCAATTTTTAAAGCAGTTTAGTTCTGGACGAGAGTTGCCTTGTAAGTTAAGGATGTTCCACCTTTCCCTGCAGCCACTTCTCAGGTTCACAGAGAGCTTTCTTTATCTGAACACTTATCTCATATGCCACGTGCCTATGTACTTCTCTGAAGACCATTAATATGTGTGTAGATGCCTCCCAGCACCTTCCTGGGTACATTTTCATAAGCTAAATGTACCTATGCTTGGAGAACACCCAGTTGGAGTCTGTTCAGCTGAATTTGAATCCATTAAATAGCCAAGCTTTTCTAACCCTGACAGGTAAGGCAAGAAGGTTTCAATTTTTCTCATGGCATTTTCTCAAACTAGCCTTGTCTTGGTGTGAACTGTTAGTGAATAGAGAGGAACCCACTGCCTTTTTACCAGATGTCATCATTGATACCACCTCCTTTATCCACCTCACATCTGGTCCAGTTGCACTGCTGAGCCTCACTTCTTATCCACCTCACCACCAAATCCCACCTATCTAGATTACATGCTCATGCTGAGAACAGCTCCTTCTCTCTATAATTGGCACTAGAGTTTCTTTTTCAGTTACCACCATCAGTCAGTGTAGTGGTTTGAATAAAGATTTGGACTGGCCTCTGCTATGCCCAGAGGGACATCATTCCTATGTTTACATGAGAGTTTCTGTTCTAAACCTTGCTGCATATATCATGAAATGTTCTAAACAGTCTACACAATAAGTAAAGCTTGTTCTTCTCTGTTTCTCTGTGGTGTTGTTTCCCCACCTTTGTTGTGTTGCTACAAATTGGAAACTCCAAATTTCTGAGGCAGAAATGAATCATCTACCAATAGAGAGAGAGGTGGTGGTGGAGGGGTGGGGGTAGGAGTGTTCATCCAGCATACTCTTGCTTTGTAGGTCATTGTCCTGCCAGTGTAGAAAGTTGCTGGACATCTAGTATTAAAGGCCTATTGTTTTTTTATTACATGGAGGACAAATGCTACTTCTAGTAGGGACAATATTGAAAAATCAGAGATGGTCTCTTTTCAGAGTATTTGTGACTTACTATGAAAATTTTATCAATCCCCTATAGACTTGCATGTTTAAGTACTTGGTCACCAATTGTGAAGATGTTTAGGAATGTTGTGGAACATTTAGAAGGTGGAACCTTGCAGGAAAAATTATGTCTCTGGGGGAAGGCTCTAGGACTTTATAGCAATGCCCCACTTCTAATATACTTTCCATACTTTCTGTGTGTAGTTGAGATTTTGATCCCTTAGCTTTCTGTTCTAGTTCTCTACTCCATGGTTTCCCTCTATTTTATGCTGCTATGGTTTAAGACTGTAAGCAAAAATTTCTTTCTTCTATAAGTTGCCTTTGACAATGGTGTTTTATCACACCAAGAGAAAAGAAATTAAGAGTTTCTTTGATCACTAATATACATTATTTTTTAAATTATTTTTGCTTCATTCCCCCAATGTAATTTCTTTAATAGAGCTAAAGTCACTTTAATTTCTGAAAGGAAAAGAAAAAAAAGAAACAAATCATACAAACAACAAAATACCTATACAATCATAACTCTTACATGGGAAAAATGTTCTATCTATCTATCTATCTATCTATCTTACACACACATACCTGCATACACACACACACACACACACACACACACACACACACACACACTTCCACAGTATAAAAACTGTTCATTGCCGTCACAGTAAGTTTCAAGTCCATGGTAGTATTTGTAAGTTGAGCACAACCAGATCCATCTTCTGAGCTGCTGTGGCGACTTTAGATACCAGGCTCTAGGCTTCCAGCACTCATGCTAGCTAGTCCCCAAATATGCCCAAATATTATCACACTACATTTACAGCCCCCAAGCCAGAAATACTCTTCATCTGAGTGTCACCATGACAAGATTTCCCTGTAACTCTAATACAACTATGTTCTTTGTCCATGCTCAATTGGACCCTACAGCCCTGCTTTCTTCTTCCATTTCAGAACACACACCAGAATCTGATGATATGGAGAACTGTGACTATTTTTATTGATATAATTTTCATAGTAAGTCACAAGTACTCTGAAGAGACCATCTCTGATTTTTCAATATTGTCCCTGCTAGAAGTAGCATTGGTCCTCCATGTAATAAAGAACAATAGACCTTTAATCCTGGATGTCCAACAACTTTCTACACTGCCAGGGCAATGACCTACAAAGCAAGAGTATGCTGGACCAACACCCCCACTCCCACCCCTCCACCACTTCCACCACCACCTCTCTGATGATTCATTTCTGCATCAAAAATTTGGAGTTTCCAATTTGCAGCAACACAACAAAGGTGGGGAAACAACACCACAGAGAAACAGAGAACAAGCTTTTATTATTGTGTAGACTGTTTAGAACATTTCATGATATATACAGCAAGGTTTAGAACAGAAACTCTCATGTAAACATAGGAATGATGTCCCTCTGGGCATAGCAGAGGCCAGTCCAAATCCATCTCATCAGCCAGCTCATGTAGGAGACAAGCAAGGAGCCTCCCTGTCTGGGGCTGAGTGTCAACTCTGAAGAAGAACTCATGGCAATCATCCTGTGAAACAGCTGGATCCTTTAAGAAGCTCTGCTGGGGGAGGGGGTGGAGAGATGGCTCCATGTACTGTAAAACACTCTCTATGTGCCCCAATCAGTTTTTCTGTCACTGTGACAAACTGACCAAAAAACAACATAGGGGAAGAAAGGATTTGTTTCATGTTACAATATGCAGGTCACAGTCCACCACTGAGAGAGGTCAGGGAAGTAACCAGGGAATAGGAACGGAAGCATAGGCCATGGAGAAATGCTGTGTACTGACATTCTTTTCATGACTTGTTTAGTTTGTTTTCTTATAAAGTCCACACGCATTTGCCCTAGGAAAGCTCTGTCCACAGTGAGCTGTGCCCTCACACACCAATTATTAATCAAGAAAATGCCCCACAGACATGAAGAAAGGTCAGTCTCACAGAGTCAAGTCTTCAATTGAGCCTCATTTCCAAGGTGACTTCAGTTTGCCTCAATTTGACAAAAAAAAAAATTAACAAGCACATTCACCAACCATGAGAACCTAAGTTTGATTCCCAGAACCCAAGTAAAAAAGCCCAGATTGGGACCCAGAAAGATTACTCTGTGGGTAAGAGTGCTTACTGCTCTTGTAAAACACCTTGGTTCAGTTCACTGAACATTCATGGAAGCTCACACTTGTCTGTAACTCCAACTCAAGGTGATCCAATATTCTTTTTTGACACTCCCCTCTCTAGTGCACTGCAAGCACACACATGGCAAACACAAGTACCTGCAGGCACACACATAAACATCAAATGAAATCAATCAAATCTAAAATCTGAGAAAGATTGTGCACATATAGTCTGAGCATTGGGAAGGTAGAAACAAGGGAACATTCCTGGGACTCATTAGGCAGCCAGCCTAGCCCACTCAGCATGCCCCAGAGAGGGAAAGACTCTGCCTCCAAAACCAAGGTGGACAGCTTCTAAGAAACTAACTGCACACAAGGTTGGCTTCTGCCAAAACACGTACATACACATTCACACATATATAAGCACACAGAGAGAGTATTGCTTTATGTTATGTTGATATCAGCTGACTACAACCCCTTCTATCACTTTCTGAGTATTTATGTCTCCCAAATTTAAATGTTGAAACCCTATCCCTGAAAGTGATAGTTTCAGAAAGTGAGACATTTTGGTGATCAAGAGTGTAGGTCTGTCAAGAATAGAATTGTGACATTTGAACATACCTCAGGGAGCTACCTTATTCCTCCCTGCCTTGTAAGGTCACATCTAGAAGGTCCCTCTCTGTAGCAAGTGTCCTTGAACCTGATATTAATCTTCCAAGGCCTTGATCTTAGACTCTTCAGTCTCTCACAAGTGAGAAGCACATCCCTGCTATTTATACATGGTCCTCCAATTTATGAAGAGTTTGTAGCTAGTGTTATTGCTCTTATATCATCACAAGCACATTAGCAGCCTCCATGTTCTTGGACCCACATAACAAATAACCCCAGATGTTTTTCATACTTAGCTGTTTTCTTACTTATGTTAACAAGCCACCACTGAAATTCTTCTCTTCTGTATTTGATGCTATTTATAATCGTGGTGTTCATACTTATGGACCATATCTCACTTTATTATTGCATGTCTTCTTGTAAGCTACCTTAAGTGCTGTGTAGAATAAACCCATATAAAATAAATCTTAGTTTTCTTTTTTTAAGCAACAGCTCAAGTTCCCCCTCACTGGTCTCCTCACTGACCTACATTACCACTCTTGTGTCTTTAACTATTCAGACACTACAGTAAGAGTCTCTTATTTTTTAAACAAATGCTATCACATGTACAGACAAGTTTGCAGCAGAGGCTCTGCATACAGGGACTTAAGGCCAATAAGAAGAGCAGGTTATAATGAAAGCAGATATTGTGCTGTTTCAACAGTTCCACTTAGGAAAGGGTTATTAGTATAACTAATAACTTGACCTTTGTGTGAACAAGAACCTGAAGGTCACTGAAATAGACCCCCCCACACACACACACATGCTAACCCAAGGCCCATTCTTTGGTCTTCCCTCTCCTACTGCTTTCTTTGAAAGCCAATGTCTCCTCTCCATTCTAACCTTCTTCTCAATTACAAAATATCTCTCTATCTAACAGCCAACATTTTCTCCTGCGTATAGCATGCTCAGATTATTCCATTCTAAGAGTCATTAATCATGGATTGTTCCATATGCTTCCTTGTATAAACCTGGCATTCTAGCTGTTTCTGTTCAAGCCCAAGTCATCCATGATCAAGAGGTACTGAGACTTTAGCACCATCAGAGTAGGGCCACATTTTGTGGGCCTGAGGTTGAGATTTGTTGTTGTTTGCTTTGGGCAGTTTTTAAAATAAGAAGTTCAGAAATGCTGATTAATAAAATGAGTTGTACACTGGCTATTCCTTGTCGACTTGACTGGATTTGGAATCACCCAGGAGACACACTTCTGGGAAATATGAGCATGTTTCCAAAAAAAGGTTTATTCAATTTATTTTTCTCTCTGAATTCACTGTGAATAGGCCAGGCAGACCTTCAGCATATAGTCATTCTACCATAGCCTTGTGAATAGATGGAATTACAGCCCAAGCTAACAAGCCCCACTTTCGAAGCACACACACACACACACACACACACACACACACACACACACAGCCAAGCATTTTGCACCAGTGCACTAAATTCTCACAACTATCACATTAATTAATGGCTACTAAGACAGTTTTATTTCTGGTTAAAATGGAAAAGCTGGGCCTTAGGGAAAAATAAAATAAAATTGTCTCAAAGTCAAATAATAACTAGCAAATCTACCACTCAGATGTATCTGCCTCACTATAATAGCTAATAGCTAATGATAATGATCACAAGCAACTATAGTTGCCAGATCATTTGCCCTCCATAGATTGTAACTACCCTAAGAGTTTGCATTGCTGTATTCCTTTGCAAGAAGGAGAGGGACTACAGCATGTAAAATGTATGCCACCCCTCTCTCTACCTGCTTTACCTATCCATAGCTCCTGGAAGTAGAGGAGCATTTTGATCCCATAGAGTTTTGATAGGAAGTTTCTTATTCCTTTTTTTTTTTTTTCACATTAAAAATGAAGGCGAGATGCTGAGCATGTTGGCACATGCCTTTAATCCCAGTACTTCCAAGGCAGAGGCAGGCAAGTCTCTGTGTGTTTGAGGCCACTATGGTCTACCAACCAGAGAGATCTAGAACAGCCAGGGCTGCTGCTAAACAAAGAAACCTTGTCTCAAAATAAAATAAAATAAAATAAAATAAAATAAAATAAAATAAACAACAAAAACAAAAACAAAACTAAACAAAATGAGGGGAGATAAGGAGTCTTATTGAAACTTGATATGCCATGTTTGCTTGCCCTGGGAGGCCAGCCATTTTCTGAAGGGAAATAGAGGAGGAGTGGATGGGGAGGGGGAAGATGGAGGAATTGGGTGGAGATGAGGGAGGAAAACTGTAGTCTGTATGTAATATACAGGAGGAAAAATTAATTTAAAACATTAAAAATTAAAAGTCATTTTAAAAATAATGTGTGTTTCTCTCTCTCTCTCTCTCTCTCTCTCTCTCTCTCTCTCTCTCTCTCCCTCTCTCTCTCTCTCTCTCTGTGTGTGTGTGTGTGTGTGTGTGTGTGTGTGTGTGTGTGTAATTATATGCCACATGTGTACAGGTACCCATGGAGGCCAGAAGAGAACATCAGCCTGAAACTAAGGCTGTGAATGGACGTGAGCTACCTAACATAGATCCAATATCAACTCCTCTGAAGTAACCATTCAACCATCTCTCCAGTCTTTAAATAATCTTTATTTTGAAATTTCAAACTTAGAAAAAATTGTAAGTGTAATATAGAATCTCCTCATTCCTAACAATAATATACAATATTATATATAGTATATGTATATATTTATTTGTATATTAATGCTGTCCCATGGCTCTTGACAATTTAATATGAATTTCCTTCAAACAAGAATGTTATTCTATGCAGTCACAACAGAACTATTTAAACAAGGAAATTAAGAGGGAGACACCATTTACCCTCAGCCTCCACCCAGCGTACACCAATCACATGCTTTACAGGGGACACAATACAGGCAGACAGTGTCTTAGCCTCCTGAAATGCTTCCTCAGGTCTTTTTCAACAATTGACCTTGACATTTGGAAAATAAAAGGCTAGTTGTGTGCAAACTGTCCCCCAGATTGAGTCTGCTTGATGTTCTGCTGGGATTAAACTCCCACTTTCCTGGGAGGCTCTTCTACATCTTCCTAGGAACCCCTGACAGTGCTTTTTTGTCAGTTTTCTATAGACTTAAGTTTGATAATTGGTTTAAGATTATCTTACCTGCCAGAGCTCTCCTAATGTTAAGCTTATTTTCCTCTTAATACACAAATATTTTATGAGAAGCACTTCTTTCATATTATATAAATATCTTCTCCTCAGATCTTCACCCAATTAATTTTCATCCATAGATATTTTGAAGTTAATTATTTCCATCATTGCTGCAGATGAGTGATTTTTCTAATGAAATTATTCCTTCCATATTTATGAATTAGCATTCAATTCACACAATTGACATAGCCATGTATTTCTACTATTTATTTAATGACTTTTCACTTTTTACTAACTATTATTTTGAAGATCAAGGTCCTCCTACTTGTCTGGGTCTATTTGAAGACACTGCTTCATCTTTGTATTGTATTCATTCTTGGAGTTCTTCCTTCTATCCTGAGATAATAAGTTCTTCTGGCTACCTCCATGCCTTCCTTGTTCCAGTCATAGCAGCATCTTTCTGAAACTCAAGGCAATTTTATAACTATTGACCCTGTAAAACCAAAATCAAGTTATCTGCATCCAATATATATCAGCACTGAGTAAACATTCCTATTCTAAAAATGAGGAACAGCATGATAGCGAGGAAAGATCACAGAAAACACCAAACCCACAGTTCCTTTTTTTTCTTCATTTTTTATTTATTTTATTTTATTATAATATTCCCACCCTCTCTACATCTTCCATCCTGTTATCGTCTGCTAAACTTCCAACATGAGTGGCCTTCCACATCTGACCACAGAGTAAAACGTCTCCTCTGGATAATCTGCCTCCCCTTCCTCTGTGTGCCCACATGGGCTCCCCTCCATGGGAAAGTGGTCAAAGCTCAGGCACCAGAGTCCATGTCAGTCAGTCCCCAATCTTCCTACAGCTGTGGAGAATGAGTTTTCTATTGGCTATATCTGAACAGGTAGTCTAGGTTCTCTGCATGCATTGTCCTTGGTTGGTGCAACAATTTGTGCAGGGCCCCTTGGGTTGAAATCCACTTGCCTTGATAGTCTCTCACTGAGGCTCCTGAACCCTCTGGGCCCTTCCATCCCCCACTCTTTCATGAAACTCTCAGTGCTTCACTCACTGTCCAGGTGTTAAACCCAGTGTCTGTCCTGATCCCCTGCTGGGTGGATTCTCTCAGAGGATATCTATGTTGAGCTAATACTCACTTATAAGTGAGAATATACCATGCATGTCTTTCTGGGTCTGGGTTACCTTACTTGGGATGATCTTTTCTAGTTCTATCCACTTGTTTGCAAATTTCAGGATTTCCTTGTTTTTAATAGCTGAGTAGTATTTCATTGTGTACCACAGTTTCTTTATCCATTGTTTGGTTGAGGGATATCTATCTTGCTATCACACTCTGGATATTGTGAATAAAGCTGTTCCTTTATCCACTGTTTGGTTGAGGGACATCTACATTGTTTCCTGATTCTGGATATTATGAATAAGGCTGCTATGGACATTGTTGAACAAATGAATGTCCTTCTCATATGGTTGGGTATCTTCTGGGTATATGCCCAGGAGTGGTCTAACTGGGTCTAGTGGTAGCACTATTCTCAATTTTCTGAGAAAGAGCCAGATTGATTTCCAAAGTTTTTGCCCAAGTTTTCATTCCCATCAGCAATGGAGGAATGTTCCCCTTCTTCCACATCCTTGCCAGCATGTGCTATCACTTGAGTTTTTTTATGTTAGCCATTCTGGTAGGTGTAAGATGGAATCTCAGAATCATTTTGATTTGCATTTCCATGATAACTAAGGACATGGAACATTTCTTTAAGTGTTTCTTGGCCATTCCATATTCTTATATTGAAAATTCTCTGTTTAGCTCTGTACCACATTTTTAATTAGATTATTTGGTTTGATGGTGTTTAATTTCTTGAGTTCTTTATATATTTAGGATATTAGCCCTTTGTTGCACATAGAGTTGGTAAAGATCTTTTCCAATTCTCTAGGCTGTCATTTTGTTCTATTGACAATGTCTTTTGCCTTTCAGAAGCTTTTTAGTTCCATGAGGTCCTACTTATTAATTGTTGCTCTTACAGCCTGAGCTACTGGTGTGCTGTTCAGGTAATTGTCTCCTGTACCAATGAGCTTAAGCCTCCTGCCCACTTTTTCTTTTAACAGATTTAGTATGTCTGGTTCTATGTTGAGGTCTTTAGTAGGCCTGGACTTTAATTTTGTGCCTAGTGATAATATAGATCTATTTGAATTTTTCTACATGTAGACATCCAGGTAGATCAGCACTATTTATTGAAGATGCTATCTTTTTTTCATTCTATGGCTTCTTTGTCAAAAATCCAGTGTCCATAGGTGTGTGGAATATGACAGTATCTATAAGTGACACCCAAAATTCCTTCAGAAAACTCCTATAGCTGATAAACACCTTCAGCAAGTTGGTCATATACAAAATTAATTCAAACTAATAAAAATCCCTCCTGTATAAAAATGACAAATACTCCAAGAAGGAAATTAGGGAAACCATACCCTTCACAAGAGCCACAAATAGTATTACAAAACTCTAACCACGCAAGTGAAAAATTTGTATGAAAAAAGCTTCAAGTCTCTGAAGAAAGAAATAGAAGCTTTCAGAAGATGGAAAGACCTCCCATGCTCATGGATCAGGAGAATAAACCTAGTAAAAATGGCCATCTTACCAAAAGCAATTTACAGATTCAATGCAATCCCTATCAATACCTACACAATTCTTCACAGACCTTAAAAGATAAAAAAGATCAATTCTCTACTTCATATAGAAAAACAAAACATCCAGAATAGCTATAACAGTCTCGTACAATAAAAGATCTTCTGAAGGACTCTCCATCCCTGATCTCAAGCTGTAATATAGAGCAACAGTAATAAAAACGGAATGGTACTGGCATAGAAATAGGCTGGTTGATCAATGGAATCAAATCCCACAATTCTATGCCTGGCTTCTTTTCTTTCCTTGCAGCTCTGCAACTGGCAGCACACATTTCTCTCTTAGCTGGCTCCACTCTGTCCCTGCAGCTTTGCTGAGAAGATACTCTATGTTCAGGTTAAGAGTTCAAGTCCAGATTCTGCTGTTGTCCTCCATAGCAACACAACATGTATTGGTGTGTGTGTGTGTGTGTGTGTGTGTGTGTGTGTGTGTGTTGAAAACTTCTCAAGTACTCAAAACAAAAGACATAGCATGATTACACACATCCACCCAGCCACTAACGGCAATGTTAAAGTGACATGTTACTCAACATTCAACCCACACATCATGCTGCCTCTCCAATCTAACTATATTCCTCATAGACCTCCAACTTTTCAACTGCACCTTCTTATGCTCTACATCCATCTGCTTCTACCCAAGGAAGGTGGTAAATTCATCTAATCAAGTTTAACCTTGAAGGGGAAGATGCTTTGAGAAAAGCTGTTTAATCATTTTAACTTGCAAGTAAGAAACAAAGTATATAAGCAGGTTCCCAATCAGATTACATTCAGCTATAAGAATGCTTTTCTGGTATTACTTATAAGCATTTATAAATTTATGAAACAATGTGAGTTGCTTTACATCCCTGTTAGTGCATTCCATACTAGTAAATTCCATACTAGAGTATTTTCAAAGATGGCTGTATTTATATATATACAGCCCGAAGAGTGTTGGCTAGAGAAGAAAGTTTAGTTATTTCTATTCTACAAAGGCCATAGTTCAGTTTATATTGCTGTATTAGTTTTGTGTCGACTCCACACTCAGATTGTTATCACTACACAAATTGTTTATTGTTTTATGATTATAATAATACTTATCTTATATTTTTAAATACAGAAACTTATAAGGAAGAAAATTGAAATTACATATTTTTTTCAGTATTTAGCAGCTGGTTTATTTACTTCTTAGAGGAAATTTAAATTTTATTTACATATTATATATATCATATATATTATTTATTTAACAAATATACACGAACTCTGGTACCCCATATTTGACCACATCCCCTGGATATGGAGGCCTTGTGGCACTCAGAGGAAGGATAGCAGGCTACCAAGAAGAGACTTGATATCGAATGAGCATATCCAGGAGGAAGAAGTCCCCCTCAGTCACAGTCATAGAGGAGGGGACTAAGGGGGAAATTGGAGGGAGGAAGGAATGGGAGGATACAAGGGATGGGATGTAATATGAATAAATTAATAAAATATATTTTAAAAATAAATTAATTAAAAATATATAATATTTGTTAGAAATACTTTACATATTAACTATTAATAACAGTATAATAAGTAATTGGATATGGTTTAAACAGAAAAGAGAGGAAGTGTTTCAGGTTACCAACTCCTTTAAATCTTGAGATGAAAAAATGTTAGGAGATATACTGAGAATTTGTCTCATATCTTTTTCAGGAAATAATAACAAAAGGCAGCATTGTACTGTCTGTCTGGTGTTATTTCTGATGCCTTCTCATGTGAAATGGGGCATCTCATCTATCACTTGCTGCTACTTTTCCAGTTCAGGGGAAAAAGCAGAATTGTACTGCTTACTTTGTGGCCGACTTGTGCTGTGTGCACATCATCTCGTGGTAAACATCATTTGTTGTTCTTCTGTTCAGGAATTGTAAAGAAGACGTTCTTGAACATCCTTGAAGAGATTCACTCTGGTGCAACCTTGGATGCTTTCCCTTCCCCATTACTTCACTGCCTTCACTGTTCCTGCTTTGAAATACTTCCTTGCTCTTACATCCACAAATTTAGGCGCTCTTTCTGACCTCTGAGTATGTGTGGCACCGAGTACACGCTGTCAGAAACAGGTCATCTCTAGCAAGAGGAACCATTGAACAGAACTTGGCCTCCCTAGGTCTGAGTCAACTGCAGTGGTTGCAAGTGGCTCCTACTTTTCATGCTCCATGGAGTTGGCAGGCCCATCCCTTTGCTGGCCAAGGGGAGGTTCTGTGCAGAAGACAAATCCCTTTTCCTCCACTTTTAAAGTAACAGTTATGGTGATGTATGCAAAATTTTCCTCTTTATACATTTTAATATACTTCAGTTGCTTATTATATTCACATTGTTGGGCAAACACAATAATTATTCATTTCCAGAAGATTTTTTTTAATCTTCCCCAAGTTAAACTGTACATATTAAGTTAATTTCCCTGAGTCCCTTTGTCTCCAAGTCCTCCATAACCTCTACTCTATGTTAAGTTTCTATGAACATAATACAATTAGGGCATTTGTGAAATTACATACATTTTCAATAGAAAGCAATAACAACTTATTTCTCCTCACTTTTAATTTGTGAATTTTCATGTTTTGTTTTTTTATGAATTGGCATCATAATAGAATTTTGTTTCTTCTTTTTCCCCATTTATGTCACTATCATGTCCTATGACATCAAACTCAGTAAAATAACCTTACTGAACAACATTCCATAGATTATACACTAACTTCCTTTTTATATTCACTGTTTAAAAGAGTAATGCAATAAATATCTTTGAACACAGAGCTCTGTTCACAACCTTGTATGCATCCCTAGAAGTGAAATTATTATGCCAAAAGACACTGGTCTTTTTGCATAATGTTGATTAGCATTATTACATGCATTTAAAATTTTCAAGTTGTGCTTTACCAAAGTGGTTATACAAAAACCTTTTCTTTAATTTTGTATCTTAGATGTTTTTTCTAAGTTCTTAACCTAAAAATTTTATCTAATTTTATATTAGACTGTTCTCAAGTCTCAAGGCTTGAAGTTTTACATATGTACATATGTGTGTGTGTGTGTGTATGTGTGTGTGTGTGTGTGTGTGCTTCATGTTTCCTATATTTCTTTTGCTATTAAAATGTGTATATTATTTAAAATATACTTTCATGTCAATAATATTTCACATATTTACTTACATATAGCTATTAAAAGTGTTTTCAATACTATCAATTACTCTTTTGCTATTAATTTTTATATAGTCAAATCTTGAGAGGTCTGTCATATTTTAGAGCTCACAGTGATTTTTTTTTGCCAAGTTACTACAGACTTTGGTGAATAGAATTGCCTACCAAGAAGCTCATTCTGGCTGTGTAGCAGAGATTAAATCCTGCTATTCTGGGAAGCCAGCAGCCTCTCTCCAGCAATCTCTCTCCACAAGTTTTGGCATCAGTGACGTACACACAAGCATTCTTCTAAACTCAGCCATTTGATATCATCAGAAATTGAGCTTTGAACTGACCTGAAGCCTTTTGGGATCTATTTATCTCTCTAAACATAACATTACTTCCCAGATACAGAACTAAATTATATCAAAAGCACCTCAACAATCTTCTAGTGGACAAAAACATACTGCCAAACAATGTTCTCATGAGCTAAGTGTAAATAAATGGGAACATATGGGCCACATTTCTTCAAAATAAATAAGAATATGAAATGAAAAATTGCTTAACCAAGTAGATATAGGGCTACTAGGAAGGGAAAATAAGTTTAGTCCAAGCCTAAAACAGAACTATTTCATCAATTGTACCATATATCTGATCCCAGATAAGTTGAGTCTATGCTGGCCATGGAATGAATTCTGGGGGTGGGTAGGGATTCCAAGCAAATTTCTCCTCAGCCTACATTCCAGGGCCCTCATGGCAATGTTTTTTTAAAGAAAAGATGAATAGACATATACTACTTACCTTTTCTTTCAGCCCTGTCCCTGTGAAATATTAGGAACTGGGGCTTAGAGAGATGACTCAGTGATTAAGGCATGTTTTCCTCTTCTAGAAGACATAGATACAGTTCCCAGTACTTACACCAAGCAGCTCACAACTGCCTGCAACTGGCTCCCGAGGATCTATGAGCTCCTACAGTGAAGTGCACACACACACACACACACACACACACACACACAAATAAAAATAAATATTTTAAAAGAAAGCTAAAGAATTATAAAGATCTATATCAAGCCAAATGAGTCCTCCTGTCCCACCCCATGATAAGCCTACCCAGGTAGGGGAAGGAAGAACAGCCACTGGAAATACAGAATTACCTTCAAGGAAACATAACGTATCCTAGCCCAAACTGCCATCTATCCACAGTGAAATTTGTCAGTTGTGGCTATTTATGAATCTATTTGACCCTATAAGTGACTATAAACTTATACTCATTTTACCAAAAGAGATAAATACAGAATATCCTCAAAAGGTAGCTAAGAAACATGGTGCAGTATCATAGAAATAAAAAGGGAGCATTGGAACAAAATAATGGTAAATCATATCCACCAATGTTGCTGTGAGGCACTGAATGTGTCACTAATATCTCCTTGCATCATTTTGCTTATTTGTAAGATGGGGCAGGGCTATCTGTGCTATTACATTCATTAGTATTAAACAAAAAGTGCATGCCATCTCTATGTATATGGCATAATTTTTCAAGTTATATACTAAAAGACATGGGAAAGTTCATGAAATACTACTTAGAAGTATTTGTCCATTGTCTGTGTATGTATGTAGTACATGCTTGTATTATGTGGTGTGTATGTGTGTGTGTGTGTGTGTGTGTGTGTGTGTGTGTGTAGTACATGCCTACAGTATGTGAGACAGATGGAAAGGATTCTAATTTAACAAAAAGATCTTCTGCCAGCATTAATGATGTTAGCAAATATTTCCTTCACAGGATTTTCTTTCAGTGGAAAGAGCATCAAGTGATTACTAAGGGCTCATATGGTAATCTGGTTTTCATGTTGGTTTAGGAAATATACTCTCTCAAAACTCTTGCCTCCTTCCACACAAGCAATGACAAAAGTTCATGGTACAGAATATTTACACAGAGTTGCATAGTTCTTCTTTGATTTTAAATTATAAACACACACAGTTCTCAAAATCTCCATGGTTGGTCACTCTTTGTCATCCTTTTTTTTTTCTTTTTAACAATTTCACTGCCATTTAGAGATCATCCAGATGATCACAGGTGGACTGTGGGTGCCTCAGAGGAAAATTCCCCAGACAAGATGTATACTTTTAGAGCCAGAGCTTTCCTCCTCCTCCCAGCCCCCTTCAATGGAGGGAATGGAGGTTGATATCTGGATCTGGCTTCAAGGATTTACTTTACAACACGTATCCTTATATAGATGCCTTAATCTGAAGTGAACGCCACAAGTGAGAACAGGAGACCTTAAGACTTTCTGCGTAGTTTAACCCTTCCCTGATAAACAACAGTAACCAGTTACCTCTCTTGTTTGTACTCAGCCAGCCTCCTAAAGTAACACTGGGGTGAGCACCACCCAAGGAACACAGGGTTCCCATCATGAACATGCTCCATCTCAGCTGTGGGCTCTTTCAAAATGATTAAACAGCACAGATGGAATCCACATGTGAATATCCATGTGCTGACTGACTAACAGGATTTCAGTGAAACCAGAGACCATTTTTTAGCTCAAAGATATTGGCCAGTGTGGAGAGGGGGGAGGGGTTGGAATCACAGTAAATAATGGAGATAATTGAGGGGACAGGAAAAAAAGCCAAGGAGAGAGTTTCTAAGCAACAAGGGAAGAGTTTTAGAACCCTTATGTCTGCTTGTTTCCTGCTTTTGTTTTTGTTTGTTCTTTTTAAAGCCATAGAGAGTTCTAAATTCTTTCATAGTATAGTTGCAATGGGCATTTTATTAGGGGCTTTTTTCCCCCCACAAAGAAACCTCAGTAGAAGCAAGCCTGAGAGGAAGAGCTACAAGTACCAGAGTACAGAAGTCCATTAGATGAGAAATTAAATCAGGAGAAGAGGGGCACAGCTGCAGCTAAAACAGATGACTTACATTGGAGACTGGAGACAAATCAGCCCAGAAGCAGGAAGTTCTACTCTGTGTAGAAGTATGCTCTGAACTGTGTGTCTACGATGGAGCATACAAAACAAATGGAGCATTCAAAGAGATCCGCATCTGCCCTGGAAACCCACAGTGTCATATGTAAGAAGAGAAGAGCCATGTCATCTGCTAGCACAGCCTTATTTTTAAAAATCCAAGAGCTGTTTTGGAAATACAGAGATATGGGGGAGAGATAGCTTTGCTTCCAGTCTCTTGGAGTCACTATATAAGTAGCTATGGTCAGGTTAAACTCTAGAATCCCAGACTTAATTGGCAAAGCAAATGCCCAGAGCCTATATGAGAAACACACACACACACACACACACACACACACACACACACACACACACACACACACACGGAGAGAGAGAAAGAGAGAGACAGAGACAGAGAGAAAGAGAGACAGAGACAGAGAGAGACAGAGACAGAGACAGAGAGGGATAATAAGTACACCAACTGCCTTTGGGACTTTGTTTCCTTTTCCATCCAGAGGACAGCATCCTAGACTTTCACTCTGTCACTGAGAGCATCCTGAATCATTTTCTCTACCAAAGCAAAGCCTCTCAAGCTAGCCTTCTATGGGCATGGACAGTCAGTACCCATTCTCCTCTTTACCAAAACAATTGCTAACAGTTATTAAATCATTTCTCAGAACTTGGGTATCTTTAGAGAGTTTTTTAAAATGTAACGGCTTTTACAAAATGAATGTTGCCTTGTTCTTCATCCCCTGCTTCACCAAGATTCAATTAACAAGAGGAGGAATGTGGTGGTTTTTAACAAATTCTTTACATCAAACTATTAGAGATGTACATTAGGCCGCCTCTTAGTAATGGGAAAAAGTATCTCTTCATGACTGGGCTCTCCTTCTCACCTCTGACAGAGGAATCCTATCTGTCACTTGGAGAGCAAGATTGATTTTCTAATTAAGCAGGCATTTGTACAGGCTTGGGAAGCCATGAAAGTCTTTCCTACTGTATCTTCCCAAAATATTCCTGCTTATATTTCTTTTCCATCATGCTTAAACCTCCCTAGTGTTGAGCCAGGAAGGTTCAGGAACTATCTCTGTGTAAAAACACCCATTAAACCTCTGGCTGCTTTCAGAAAGAAATGCATCATCACAGACAAAAGAAAGAAAACATTTGATGGGAATCTCTTTACACTGAGTTTGGCTCCCACATGGATGAAATTTGCCTCCACCAGTTCCCACCCCCACGGTCTGCCCTGCTCCAGCTGGGCCTGCCAACACACATGGCTGTGGGAAGCAAGTTTTTTATCACTTTGAAAGGCTATGTGGCACCTCCTGCCAAAAAGGTACATGAAGCTCTTGTTCAGCCTTCAGTGAGAAGACTGGCTTGTAGTGTGAGCCAATTTACTTAGGGGAACAATCTGAAACCATAGACAGCTCAGTCAGACTCTGGACCCAGGGGATTCCACCATAGGAGGAAACTTACTGGCTATTCAGGACCCCAAGCACTGGGCCATGTTGCTTATAACCTTCTTTTGGTGGGAGACACTATGGAATGAAATTGAGATCAGTAAGAAAAGCTTGCATCTTTTCAGGTTGTTCCTGGTACATCCATTACCTAATATTTTATTTAAAAGCTTAATTGCTTCACTAATTGAAGAGGTTGAGCTCAACGTAGGAGAGTTCTAATCTGAACTCAAATGACAACTGATAATGGTTAACTGTCTTTAAAAAAATAGAAGGAAAATATTAAAAAGAGAGTCAGGGAAAAAAGAGAAAAAGAAAATAAGGGTGAAGAATGACTAAGGGTGATTTAAGTGGTGCGTAAACTTATTAAAGTAACAATTACTTTAAAGATAAAGAGTAGCTTTGAGGGGCAGGGTGAGATTCAATTGGTGGAGTACTTGCGTAGCATACACAAATCCCTGGATTCCATCCTCAGAATCATACACACAGTGGTGTGGCAGAAGTCAGTAATCTCAAAATTCGGGAGGTAAAGGAGAATCAGAGGTTCAAGGTCATCCTCAGTTACATGGGGACTTTGAGGCCAGTCTGGTATATTCCAGACCCTATCTAATTAAAACAATCAAAGAAACAAAATATTCTTTCAGATACTCTCACTTACATTTACTTGGCAGCCTCTGCTCTTCATTGGTACCAGAAGCCAACATTGTCTCCATAGGCTACACAGACCCAACACTCAGACTTAAGATTGAATGCTAAGCCCTTCCATGAAGCTAAGCCCCTTCCTGATTCTGCCTCTCCCTAGAGCCCTATATCTAATCATTCATCTTGTTTCATGAAGTAGATCTCTGGTTAAGCCAGGATAATTTGTTATTTCTCTCTTTGGGTGTCATTGCAATACCTTCTTCTCTGCTCATCCAACCTGCCTACACTTTCAGAGAAATAGCCTTTGGGGGTTTTGTTTGTTGGCTTGTTTTGCTGTTGTTCATTTTTAGTTTTTTGAGATAGGGTTTCTCCATGTAGCCTTGGTTTTCCTGGACTTTTGTCCTGGTTGTAGACCAGGTTGGCCTTGAACTCACAGAGATCTGCCTGCCTCTGCATCCCCAAATGCTGGGATTATAGGCATGTATCACTGCACGTGGCTTAAGAAATGCACTTTGTATTTATCTTAGGAGATTTTAAATTATGGCATCTCACACTCTAAGATGCCAGGATTTCCCAATACCCCAGGTCAACAGGCCTTCCTAAAGTGTTTCCCATAAGGAGGCTGGTACATTCCACAAAAGTGACAAAGAAATTCTTTACTTAAATAAACTTTAGCTAGGGTTTGTGTTGTTTGGTTTCTGTTGTTTTGAGGCAAGGTCTCATCTACCGTAAGCTGGCCTCAAACTCATTACTATATAGCCCAAGGTGACCTTGAACTTCTGATTCTTCTGCTTCTACTTCTATATGTCAGTTCTAGGTGTTGTGGTATATGATAAATATAGAGAGATGCTACACTGCAGATCTGGTATGAAAGGAGATTTATTATGATGGAAGAGAAGGGGAATGAGATGGCAGAGACAGAAAGGGAGGGAGGGGGGAGAGAGAGAGACAGAGACAGAGAGACAGAGAGAGAGAGAGAGAGAGAGAGAGAGAGAGAGAGAGAGAGAGAGAAAGAGAATGGGAGAACATGAGAGATAGAAGTGAAACAGAAAAATGGGAAGAAAAGAGAGGGCTCAGGGATTGTGAGCTGAAGGTTGCTATGCAATCTGAAAGCAGGTTATTGAAAGAACATTCCTCATTTTTTGTTTAAAATATTTTAAAAGAACTAGAAAGGAAGGAGTGGTGAGGCAGTAATGAAGATTGTGTGTTCAAAAATTTCTGCTTCCTGCTAATTTGGGGGCAGAGTCATCTTAGGAGAATGGGGTGGTGGTGTTTATTTATTGAGTCCTTTACATATTTTGGATATTAGCCCTTTGACAGATGTAGAGTTGGAAAAGAACTTCTTCCAGTCTATAGGCTCTCATTTTGTTCTGTTTACAGTGTCTTTTGCCTTACAGAAGCTTTTCAGTTTCATGAGGTCTCATTTATTAATTGTTGACCTTAAGGCCTGGAATGCTGTTGTTCTGTTCAGGAAGTTGTCTCCTATGCCACTTGTTCATCTAACCAATTTAGTGTCTCTGGTTTTATATTGAGATTTTTAATCCACTTGGACTTGAGTTTTGTGCATGGTGATAAATATTGATCTACTTGCATTTTACTACATATATACATCCAGTTAGACCAGCACCATTTATTGAAGATATTATTCTTGAGTTCTAAGATGGCAGAACTTATCACACACTGTATCTGATCTACTGCACAGAGACCAGGGCCTGGACTGGGAGCCACAGATTTCAAGAACTGAAGAACACTAGGTGAGTGGGGTCCCACACAGTGAAGAGCAGAAGCAGGTCTGCCCCTGGGTCAACCAACAGCCAGGGAGGCACTGAACTCACACTACAGACTTTAGAATGAAACCCACCTGTGGACTGCAGCTGACCTCTATAGCCCAGGCACAGTTTATGGGATGGTGAAACACCAGAGCTCCAGGCCTGGGGAACTCCCAGGGAAACAGGTGAATTTGTCCTCGGACACCTCCCCAGCCCATGCCGGATCATGGAGAGCCCCAGAGGCCATGGAAGCCCAGGTGACACTGAACACGATGTCCAGCACCAGCATGTGTGGGCCAGGCAGGTCTGAACTGGATCAAGACAGCTGGCCTCAGCAGACAAAGCCTGCAAATTAGGACTGATAGAACCCATGGCATGCCAGGAACTCTCACGCTCAGGGGAGAAGCTGGACTGCCATAAGGGATCTGGAAGGGGGCGCTGAATTTGTGGCCAGAACTCCGTGGGATTGAAACACCAAAGGTGCGCAAACTAGACTGGTCTGCTATCTGGTCTAGGCAGGAACCTGACTGCGGGACACAGGGGTCCAGACCTGGACAACTGGGCAGATAAAGCCTGGCCTAAACAGTCTCTACAGTCTGGCAGGGACTCCCACACTCTTTGGAGAAGCTGGACTGCCCTGACGGGTCTGGACGGGGTTTGAACTGCAGCCACAACTCAGAGGGACAAAAGCACCACAGTGCTGCTGTCTGAACAGGTCTGGATGGGAACCAGTCTACCCATCAAAGCTGACTGTGCCTGCACAATTAGGTAATTAAAACCTGGCCTAGCCAGTCCCCACGACCAGGTGGGGTCTCACACATTCTTGCAATCCCCTGAGGGATCAGGAAAGAAAATTAAACAGAGGACACCAATACAAATGGTCTAAATCCCCTCAGTAGCATGGATGGAATCAGGCAGAAGGCTACCTCTGCTGACCCAGTCAGGAGTTTAAGGGGTAAAGCAAAGTCTCCTGAAGCAGACATCAGGTCACCTGCTGGGTCCAGGGAAGAACTTCCTGATCCACACAGGCAAAGGCATGTGACCTATAATCACTCACTAGCTATCCACTCTCAACAACCAGTGAAGGACACGAGGAGCTACCATCGAACATCAAAGATAGCAAGATGACTAAAGGACAGCATAAGGACGCAAACAATAAAAACCAAAACAACTCTGCATCTCCAGATCCCAGCTATCCCAAAGAAAGCAACCCTGAGAACTCAAACACAATTGAAATACAAGAAAATGACCTCAAATCCTTAGTAGTGAAGATGATAGTGGAAGAAATGAATGAAATCTGTAATCAAATGCAGGAAGACATAGCCAAACAGGTGGAAGACATAAAAGAGGCCTGTAGAGAGGCACTGGAAATTTTTCAGGAAAATACAAACAAACAGATGAACTGAATCAATAAAACAGTTCAAGATCAGAGGAAGAAAATGGAAACAGTGATAAAGATATAGACAAAAGAAAAACAGAAATGAGAGACCTTAGAAAAGAAAGGAAGCAACACAGAGGTGAACTTCTCTTACAGAATCCAAGAAATGGAGGAATGAAACTCAGGACTAGAAAACACAATTGTAGAACTTGAAGCAATAATCAAAGAAAATGCTAAATCTGAAAAATTCCTGACACAATATATCCAAAAAAAAAAAAAAATCAAGAACACCATGAAAAGATAAAACCTGAGAATAATAGGCATGGAGGAAAGAAGAGACACTCAACTCCAATGCCCAAGAAATAACTTCAACAAAATCACAGAAGAAAATTTCTACAATTTAAAGAAGAGGATGTATATAAATATAGAAGAGGCCTACAGAACACCAAATAGAATAGAACAGAAAATAAAATCTTCCTTTCACGTAATGAGAAAAACACAAAATATACAAAACAAAGAAAAAAAATTAGTGGCAAGAGAAAAAGGCCAAGTAACATACAATGGCAAACCTATCAGGATTAAACTCAACTTCTCAACAGAGATAGTAAAAGCCAGAAGGGCCTGGACAGAGGTCCTGCAAAACCTAAGAGACCACAGATGCCAGGCCAGACAACTATACCCACCGAAACTATCAATAGCCATTGACAGAGAACACAAAATATTCCATGACAGAAACAAATTCAAACATTTGGTTTCCAAAAAACTGGCTTTATAGAAGTTATTAGAAGGAAAACTCCACCTCAAAGAGACAAGCCACAACCAAAACTACACAGGAAATAGATAACTACACCATCACAAAAACACAAACTCTCTACTATAACTAACATCCAAAATTAAGAGACTTAACAGTCACTTGTCATTAATATCTCCCAATATCAATGGTCTCAACTCACCAATAAAAAGACACTGAGTAACTGAATGGGTGCATAAACAAGATCCAATATTCCTCTGCATTCAGGAAACACATCTCACCCACAAGGACCAATATTACCTCAGGGTAAAAGGCTGGAAAAATATATTCCAAGCAAATGGTCACAAGAAGCAAGTTGGTGTAGCCATTTTAATATGTAATAAAATAGACTTTCAACCAAAATTAATCGAAAGGGATAAGGAAAGACACTTCATACTCATCAAAGGTAAAATCTACCAAAAGGACATCACAATTCTAAGCACATACGCTCCTAATACAAGGTCACCAACATTTGTAAAAGATCTAATAAAAAAGTTTAAACCACACATCAATCCCCACATATTAATAGTGGGAGACTTCAACAACCCACTTTCACTGAAGGATAGGTCAGTGAAACAGAAACTAAGCCAAGAAATAACACCATTAACCAACATCATGAATCAAATGGACTTAACAGATATTTTCAGAACTTTTCACCCAAACACTTCTCAGCACCCCATGGAACCTTCTCCAAAATTTATCACATAATAGGTCACAAAGCAAGCCTCAACAGATATAAGAAGATTGAAATAATACCTTGTATCCTATCATTCACCATGGTCTAAGGCTGTACTTCAACATCAACAGAAATAACAAAAAGCTTACACACACATGGGCACTAAACAACTCTCAACTTAATGACAACTGGGTCAGAGAAGAAATAAAGAAAGAAATTAGAGACTTCCTGAAATCCAATGAAAAGGAAGGAACAACATGTTCAAATTTGTGGGATACATTGAAAGCAGTGCTAAGAGGAAAATTCATAGCACTAAGTGCCTTTAAAAATAAATTTGAAACATCACACATAAGCAACCTAACGACACATCTGGAAGCCCTAGGAAAAAAAGAAGCAGAAAAAACCAAGAGGAGTAGATGTCTGGAAATAATTAAACTCAGGGCTGAAATCAATAAATTAGAAACAAAGAGAACAATTCAAAGAATCAACAAAATAAGGAGCTGGTTCTTTGAGAAAATAAACAGGATAGACAAACCATTAGCCAAACTAACTAAAAGGCAGAGAGACAGTATCCAAATCAACAAAATCAGAATTGAAAAGGGAGACATAACGACAGACACTGAAGAAATCCAAAGAATCATAAGATCCTACTTTAAAGGCATATATGCCATAAAATTTGAAAATCAAAGGGAAATTAAGAATTTTCTTGATTAATTCCACTTGCCAAAATTGAATCAAGATCAGATAAACAACTTAAGTAGTCCTATTTCTCCTATAGAAATAGAAGCAATCTTTGATAGTCTCACAAACAAACAAACAAACAAAAAGCCCAGGGTCAGATGGTTTCAGCAAAGAATTCCACCAGATCTTCAAAGAAGATCTAATACCAATACTCTTCAAGCTATTCCAAAAGATAGAAATGGATGGAACTTTACCAAATTCATTCTATGAGGCCACAGTCACGTTGATACCTAAACCCTACAAAGAACCAACAAAAAGAGAGAATTTCAGACCAATTTCTTTTATGAACATAGACACAAAGATACTCAATAAAATATTCACAAAAAGAATACAAGAACATATCAAAGATATAATTCTCCATGAGCAGGTAGGCTTCATTCCAGGCATGCAGGGATGGTTTAATGTACAGAAACCCATTAGTGTAATCCACCATATAAACAAGCTGAAAGAAAAAAAAACCCATGATCATCTCCTTAGATGTAGAAAAAGCATTTAACAAAATCCAACACCCATTCATGATTAAAGTTTTGAAGAGTTAGGAAATACAAGGCACATACCCAAACATTAAAAAAAAAAGCTATATATAGCAAGCCAATAGCCAACATCAAATTAAATGGA